>NC_057802.1:597884975-598194258 GCF_018294505.1 Triticum aestivum
ACAATGGTTTCCAATAACAAAATGGACCTTCATTATGTGATGCACAAACTAGATCGAACTATTATGAAGGCTAACTACAGAAACAACACTGGAAATGTATCTAAGATTTAAAAAAGCAACACTACGTGAATACACTACTAAGGGCCTCTTTGCTTCACAAGAGTCTACAAACTTGGGAATAGGAAAAAACATAGGATTGGAATGTCAAGCTTGTCTCAATCCTACAAGATTTTGATTTGTTTGATAGCGTCACCGAAAAAAACAAAGGATTCCTTCCAAGTGATTTCAGTGGATGATAAAATTCCTATGAAACGTTGTACAAAGTAATCTTTAGAAAAAAAAACTATGGGATTCAATCATATGAATAAAAAATAATATAGAAAAAATTCCCAGGATTCTAAACCTCCAAAATTCCGATAAAATCCCCAAGGAAAACTTTAATCCTTGGAAAAAATTCCCAAGGAAAACTAGGCATAAGTAACAAGCAAGACTTCTCCAAGATAAACATTACAGTGCTCCCTCCAAAGAGGAAATACCCAAACTGAGAGAAAAGAGTTTGAGTTACATAATTAAACACACCAAGACAAGTGTTGCCGAGGAGCGATGGTTTCAGCATATTTGACGACATACCACTTGTTGACATCTAATACACTCTAGAATTCTCTATTTAGTTGAGCCTTTATCTGGTTATTGGTTATTTTAATGCATTGTGTCAAAATTGTTGAAATTTATGGATCCTATGGACAAGGATAAATGTAAACACACCCCAATATGTTAAGCGGCATAAAATAATTTGTGGAATATTGTGATAGATTTGGTTTGTTAATATTTAGGGTGAAATCTATTTAATAGAAGTTTTTTTTAGAAATCACATGACATAGTTGATAACCAAAACATATTTTTACAAAAAAATGTAGTATGCACTAGTATCGTATTACCATAATTATAAATATTATAATTGTGTGAAAAACATATAACCTCAACATACATGGATGTGATTGCATTAATGATCCCTTAGCTATGCCTCAAAAAGATAATATACATAAAAAAGCATTAGTAAAAATATATTTATTTAGTGATAAGATGACTAACGACCAAGTAAAAATGTTGAGTATAAACAATTAACAACAAGTTAAAAACGATGAAGTTAAAGTCAACAATCAACTATTTCTATCCAAAAAAAAATTTACTTTTTGTGTCATAAGTATGTAGTCTTCACTTTCGATAAATGAAAAAGTATCAGCGACAACTGTTGAACTTGTCACTACAATAGTAGGTTGACACACTGTCAGTGGTAGCACCGGCGGAAGAGACAATAGTGGACGAAATGGATATGATAGGTTCAAAATCCAAACCTCGGATGTTATTTATATATAGATGGTAAATGTATCATTCCTTAATTAAACTTGATTGTTTGTTCCACCTAAAATTTCATTCACATTTAACTTACCACTTATGCCAAAAAACCTTAATCATTTAATCTTTTTTTATAAAGTCACTGCGCGTAGACCCTAGAAAACAAAGGTGACAGGAACAACCGCCAACAGACCCTAGAAATAATAAAATTAGCAATAATCCCCGGGGATCCCTGTACACCACACCTCGGTATCATGTCGGTGTCCGCGGTTATTGCCAATACCCCATACGGAGGGAACTAAAGTACCAACATGTCTCATCTGGATCAGTCAACCATCATAGTAGAAAAAATGCATTGCGAGCCGATTAAGCGGCTTGCCATGAATGGCTAGACCGAGCCCTTGTGGATCGTCGGCCGGGACCTTACACATGTCTATCGAACTGATCCATCGACTCCATTCAACCTGGTTGAAGAAGAGGAGCAGACCCACCTGCCCATAGCCAAACACCATGCCCTGAATCCACCGCCCTTTCGGGAACGTTGTCGCTGCCCCCGATACAGAGACGACAACTGCTATCCAAATAGCTCATGTACAAATCCATCTGGCCTCCCATGGGCAATGGAGGAAATGTCCCTAGGAGAAATACGAAGCTAGAGGAAAAAATCCCACGCGATTTACCGCCACACCAATAGACCGAGGGGCCTAGACCCATCACCATGATGGAGCGGCGGTATACACCTCCCACAAACTCTTCATCGTCGTCACTAAGAAAGCGACGAGGTGGAGCTGGAGTTCGGGAAAACTTAATCCAATGCTACCGCCCCTACCACGAATGCGCCCTTGCTAGAAGTATAAGCCTTAAACCTACATGCCAGTACCGAAGGACCGAGGTTCCCCAGCCTCCCGCGGCCTGTTCAGCAAGCCGAGGACCTGGTCACCGGCAGACAGCGGCAAATGTTGGGGGAATTGTGTTTCCTCTCACTTCTTGTTCTTGAGAGCAACATGACAAGGGAGAGAAAATCTGGCTTATCATAACTTTGTTGCCCCGACAGGTTGAGTTTGTCAGTTCCAGTCAGCCGTCAAAATAACAGGGCGACCTTCTCTACCTTCTCCGTGTTCACCCGCACACGGGTGCGATGGCAAGCATGTGTTGGTAATGCACAACCCAGCGACGCTCATGCTCGACAACGACAACAAGCCAAGATCAACACCAGATCAACACCACCTCTGCTCTCAGGCGCTCAAACCGAACAAACATTGACGTTAGATATCTTTTGACATCAAAGAAGATCCTACAATCTATGCCCAGAAATTCAACAAAGAAAACATAGCAGATCTGCACATATTTGGAAATGACACCATTTAGTACTACTTGTAATGACATTAGTTAACACAAACGAAACTACTCGCTCCATATCAAAATATAAGTCGTTTCTTGTAGGCTAGTTTAGCCTACAAAAACGCCTTATATTTTGGTACGTCGGTAGTAGTTGGCAAGCCCAGCTTGCCAGCATATATGAATTAACATGAATGCTGCAGCTCAGATTTGACTAGAAAATAGATCAAATGTGATTTTTTTTACAATGGTAACAAAATGGATCTTCTTACATATGATGCACAAAGCAGATCCAAGTATAAAGCTAACTACCGAAAGAACTCATGAAATAGGTCTGACATGAAAAAAAAAGGACACTATGAGAATATACTCTACTGATCCCTGTCCAGGCAAGCTATGTCCTATAACTTTACAGTTCTGTACCGTGCTGCACTGCACTCACTAACTTCTATCATTCAATTGAACACTTCTGTAGCTCCGAAACTTTTAGCCCTCTGTTCCGTTTGGAGACGCCCAATGTTGTGCCAACCTCGACAAGAGTTTCCAGTGATCTTTCGCTGTTGGCTAGAAGATCAGCATCGAATTGTATCGCATCCTGCCAATGTAAACAACATTTTAGTTTGGGGACTTGGAGCAAGAGATAACGTATTGTTTACGAAGTTGATTATCAGCATATAAAAAAGGAAAAAAGCAGAGAGAAAGAATACAAACCTTCTCAAACACGCAGATTACCGTACTCCCTCCAAAGGAGAAATATCCAAACTAGGAGAAAGAAGATGAATTAGATAATTAACACACCAACATAAGCAGCAGAACACTGGCAAGGATCAGAGTATAAAGGAAACCTCATCTCCCTTGTGGACGTAGTCGCCCTCCTTTTTCACCAATGTGATGCTTCCTACCATAGTTGCTCCGATGGCAACAAATGCCACCTGAACCATGTGTTAATAAAAAAAAGTGCATCATCGGTTTAGGCAAAGTTCAGAAAGCTACTGGATGGCTGTACTAGGTGCTAGACTGTTGCATCAAATAAGAATTGATAATTAACGAGAAGCGTATGGAAGTAAGGAGCACTCCAGCTCCCAGCTCCTCCAACTCCGCGGTTGGAGCCAGGCCGAACGGTCTAGCTCCAGAGTTCAGAAGGAAAAGCTGGCAACCCGGGTAGTGCAATTTTGGAGGTGCTCATCCCGAGGATCTCAGCTTAAATATGCAACGCTCAAGGCTGTTTTCAGTGCATTAAGTAATATAAAGGGAAATGGAAAGGACAGACAATTGTTAAGAAGCAATAGACATTGACATTGGTACTTTTGACAAGCAGTGATAATCGAAATTGACAGTAGTACGATCTTGACGAATTATACTGGCGACTTCCGTAAATGTGATCCTTACAGTTGTGTGATTTAGGCACAGTTGCAAGGGTCATGCTATTAACATCAGACATGCCTTCAGCCTTCTCCATGCCAAAGCTTTTCAGCCAGAACAGGGAAAAGAGTACAGGCCATATGAGGAGTCGCATTATATTCAGTAAGTTTGGTCATGACAGGAGGCAAAATTAACTCAGATCTTCAATGGTAGGAATAGCAGTAAGCAGTTGCCTCATAGTATACAACAAAACAGGGACAAAAGACGAACCTTCCCAAACTCCGGAGTTGAGATTACTGAGATAACTCTTTTATTTTCAGTGAACACATTACAATACTTGCTGTTTACGGCAATGGGATTAACCTGTCAATAGAAAGATATAAGCGCCAGTCATTTAGTGCTGAAAAAAATAGCACAAAACACAAGTGCGTCTCTTTCCACACATGAGGAAGCATGTCAAGACGAGTATTCTTTACCGTGTACAAGCATCCAGGAATTTCCACAAATTTCTCTACAGTTCCTGACACGGGTACATGAAACCTATGGTAATCCTGAAAATTGTACATGAAACCTATGGTAATCCTGAAAAATTGCAAAATGCAGTACATGTGCATGGGTTCTTGTAATGAGATCAAAGATTTACCTGAGGTGCAAGCCGAAAAATTACCAATGATCCATTTTTAAAAGCATTATAGTGTGCATCCGCCCCTAGGAGACCCTCAATTGAAAATTTGCGACCCTGGGAACAGAAGATAGGGTACAATGAGACTTCAACCAAAGATGTCCCTTCATAGTTAAATTTACTCAATAAAACATGTCGGTACTAATCAAGTTTAGAAAAAATTACTGTGACTTCACATGCTACCCTAGAATATAAAATCATAACTTTGTGAATCCGATCAATCAACTTATCGTAATTATCAGTACCAAACATGGCATACATCTGTATGGATCAAACACCACTATGATAATAGTCTCAGAAAGTTACCGATTATCGCCTTCAATTCAAAGTATGTTATGAATGTCATTTAGTAACAAAATCTATGCCTTAAATGCAATGCCTAATGAGTAACGACAGACAAGGAGCATCAAACACAAGATAAAAACTAACAGAAAATGCACTATATTTTATTCCTTATGATATGCACCAATGTTGTAGGTTATTTCCAATATAATACTGTCTTCCCCTTTACCATGCAGGCATGCACCTGTCAAATCAGAATGCTGCATGGAATGCACATACATATTCAGTGAGATTAGATCAATCAACATCGTATTTCACAAGTACTTAGCCTTATATATGGACATTAAGATACTGATATCTTGTGATTTCCTGAACTAAAAAATACTCCCCTTAAATATGTAGTAGTAAAGCAATGACTTACCTTAATCCAAAATCTTGTGCTCTCATCGACAGAACTATAGGCCATCAAACGGCAATCAGCAGCACAGGTAGCAATACTACCATCATCAATGTGTGCAATGGGCCTGGCACTGGGTTTCAATTGTCTGATGAAAAATTCATTAAATGTCTGCAGAGACAAGTATGGATTATAGTAACCTTGTAAGTACATACATATACAAGGATAATAATTACGAGATACTTTTCTCAAATATATATAGATATGAAGATAAGCATATAACAGATAAAGTGAGCCTCCTTGAATACTTCATAAGGACAACTACACAAGGTTAAGAATGGATTAACCACAAGTCCACAACAATCCAACATCACTCAAAAATATTAGCACTTAGAACATGTTGTGAGATTTGTAACTTTTCGAGGCAATGAAAACATAGATAAACAGGCTCCTGTAAATGCATGGGCGATGACACCGACGCACAACAAACATGTGTCAATAACTAATGAGTCATTTCAAATAGATGATGCATTCTTAGGAGATTTCGTGTTGGCTACTAATTGCTACAGAAAAGGAAAACACAACTGTATCATGCTTCTAGTGGTTAAGCCAGAGCATCCACTATAAAGACTCGAGAAGAAAAAAAAACTGATTACTCCATTCAACATACCATTAAGACATTATTAAGATATGATGCAATGAACAAACCGTACTATAAAGAGAATGTATGCACTGACATACAAAGCTAGGACAAACTAGGGGGTGACATATGTCAAGAGGAGTGGAGGCATATATTGCATACCTTAAAGCTTTCAATAGGGTCCTTAGTCTCATCCATATTAATTTGACCCTGTATTCATATGCAAAAGATATCAAGGATGTCAACAGTGGTTTTATGAAACAAAGCCATAAACATTTTAAATGGAAGTGGACGGTTCAGAAATAGGTAATTCCCGACCAGCTTATAGAAAAAATATAGATTCAAGAACCTTGAGTAACCATTATAAAGGTGATGGGTTGAAGACCCTACTTTGAATTACTCACTCCGTCCCATAATGTAAGACGTTTTTTAACACTACACTAGAGTCAAAAAACGTCTTACATTATGGGACGGAGGGAGTACAAGATGACATGCTTAAAACGAGCTTTCTATTCAAAGCGCGGTCTATGTATTTCCCTACTCACCATTTGAAGGCAAGTGGTCCAAAAGAATAACCATTATGCTATACGAGATGCTGCAGAAGTTTCATAAAACAACACTATTTTAGGCAAGTTATTGCATTCAACATTTTCCATGTTTATCATTGTGGAGGACCATTGATCCAAATTTCTTATGTTGCCTAAAAATGAGAAGTGAAAACTATTGGTTGCTACAACCGAAGTTCCTCCAGTGCTAAAAAAAAGTGATCCAGCATATATATAATGTTACTTGCGGCCTTAAATCGTATGCCATGGAAATAAGATGGAGAAAATGTATAAAGATTATATCCCACAGAGTACAGAAAAATAAACATTCCATACCGCAAATAACTCGAGGAACTTTGGAATATCTTTGGCAGATTCTGGCGAATTCATCTTCTTTCCTTGCTTCTCAGATAGGTTCTTCAAGATATCTTTGACACCTGCATATGGACAGTCCCAATTAAACAGGTAGGTGTTAATGCAAAAGATTCTCGTTGGTGTCAGCATCCATCAAAAGACATAATACTAAGCCATGATAAGGACCTGCCGTGGGTAAGAAAACTTTGCTGGCATAACTGTACACTCTCAAATAGTGGCTCTCTGAGGTTGTAAAAAAGTTGTACCTAAAATCGTAACAGCAACATCGTCCTTGCATCAATTTTCTTGTACAAACATGGTTTCTTAATGGCTCGAAAATTGAGTTATGTGTTGTCACCAGCATACACACAAGGGTATTTTAATTGGTGGTCAGAAGAACATTTAGTTTCAAGCTCACGTTGTCTCCAAGTGAACATTTATTGGGAACTCATTGTTATTCTAACTAGTAAGATCCACAAAACAAGATTCTTGAAATAATAATAATAATAGAAGTACAAACTTCGGCTGTTGCTTGTCTAAGACAGTGGGGACCATTAAAATATATTTTTATCTGTATAATATTCATTCTTAAGATGATGTTTATTGTTCAGCATACCTGAATCAATGAGAGTTAGCCCTACTTTTGACTGATATAAAGCCCTCATGGACAACACTATCTTTCCATCTATTGCTTCTTCAACTAGCCTCTTTGTTCGCCGATCGAAAACCTAAATCATCGCCTTGAGTTAAAGAATGAAAAGAGCAATGCAAATATGCAACTGAAATATATATACAATATCAAATAAGAGGTGGCACTTCGCACACCAATAAGAATATGACAAGTCAATATAACTAATGAAACATACCAGAATATGCGAGGCAGTAGAGCCAGAGCGCAAACCAACATCATACGAGGAAAAATTAGCCCATTCACTAAGCTTAAACATCCACCTGCACATAACAAGTATTACTATATGACTAAGTATAAATTGCCCTTGCTAAAATGAAATTTCAAGACAGAAACGTCTATGTGATAGATAGAAGACTAGAATCATCAGTACATGAAATGCCTTACCCATATGCAGCTTGCTTATCCGTTAGAAATCCCCCAGTCATAATCTGATTGCCAGTGCCCTCATCAAAGCAAAGTGTCATGTGTATCATATCATTTATTTTATCATACTTCCCCAGACTTTCACCACAGACAGGACAGTTACTGATAATTGGTTCTCTGAAATAAGGGACAGAGCATAGCAAATGATACTATTAAATGTTACAGCCAACCAATACGGTTAAACTTGGAAACAGGACTAAACATGGAAAAGGTAGCTATTAATTACTTCTCTTGCTGATCAGCTAGTAGGGCTGCTAGTTCATCCATGTCAACTATGCCATCACCATTTGTATCTGCTTGGCGGAAAAGCTCTTCAATCTAAAGTATTATAGCAACTAGTAAGATTTACTAACAACTTCAGAGAAGGGACCAGCTAAAACTAGAATGGACATAACCTCCAAGAAAATGAGAATAAAGTTCAACCTTATTAACTGCTAGCCCATTACCAAAAGCTTTCATCAAGTCCGAGAATTCAGATAAGGAGAGCTTTCCATCTTCATTGTAGTCCTGCCATAACAAGAGTAATGTTGCGCTTTGTAGGGTGGAATATAATTACATTCAGAAATGAACACAATACATCCAACGTGAGACTGAGTTGTAAGGCATTTGAAAAGAATGTGGTTCTGCTCAAAGATTGGTGACTCGGAGCAACACACAATAAAGACTGAAGAAGACTGCCCTCGATAGAATGGCTAGTAGTAGCAACGGCAACACCAATAGTAAATGATGCGCAACAATAATAAGACAGCTATGAACAGACATCAATTCATTTTGTAAAACTGATGAGAATAGATACAAGGAATAGCTGACAATTGTGAAGAGCTTTCGAATGATTTTTACTACTAAATCCTTAATAGATCTGATTTTGAACAACTCTGCACAGTTTATCTTGCTTCGCTATACTTGGATGATTCTAAGTTCAGATCATATTTTCTAACCACTTTCAGTTGCAGTATTCAAACGTCAATGTCTAAAGTTACTTAAAAAGACCATATGAAACTAATGGTGTGCTCCATTGTCAAGCGACAAGATAATCAAGTATCAATCATATATGAAAAGAGAATATGATTAACCAAGACTGAAAGCATACCACTATAGCTAAGACCCGGCGTGCAAAGCTTTGTTCTGTTTCAACAGGATCCTGCAACAGAACTACAAAATTCAGTACTTGAAACCTGGAAAATTCTCTGTGAGTGCTAATAACAACACACAGGAAACAGAAAGAGCAGTTACTTCAATGTAGCAGGATACGGATATGGTTCCCATGGTGGTAGTGGACGATGATGGGTCCAACAAAGCAAGGTCCTCAACGTGTTCCTCCTCCAAGTCCTGCTAGCTAAAATATTAGTCGATAGTATTCAAGATGTCAAAACTTAAAATACCTCCAGAAAGTTGTACACATTACCAATTTATGTATTATGGTACATTAAGATCTGTTGTGCAGAAGTACTAGAAAGTTCCAGCCTAGATCTAGGAAGTAGGTAGACACGATGTGGAAATAAAGTATACATATACACAGTTGGATCAAGATATTCAACAGTGTCACTCTCTTGAATCTTTAATAAAATGCTATCATAGTCTTCTCATGAATTAAGAAAAAGAGGAAGTGTGTTTCTTCATAGGTACATGAGGACAATCAAACCAGAGATATACTATAACTAAAGACTGAGACGGCAAAAACATCAGTGTTACCTTAGTGAGCAAGTCAAAGAGATCAACTTCACAGTAACCAACCAAGGTATTCTTGGAGAACCGGTTAGTCTGCAAAGTTGGCCAAAAAACATAATGTCACTGGATTGAACTGTTGCCTTGATTTACGGTTAAAAAAATTCTTTAAAAGCTTCCAATCAGTAATTTGCTTATGCTGAAGCATACACATGTGGACTGCTCACAGCGGAAATTAACGCAGTTAGCAGCATACCTCAAAAACAGATATTCGTGCAATATGAGGTCCATTTGTTTCTATTACAACTTTCTTTTCCTGCATATTCACAGAAAATATATGTAAATCTACACAGCTCCATAGTTAATAAAGGAAACCATGTTATTACTGGATAAAGAGCAACAAAAAAGACAGATTACTCACTGAATTCCATACAGGCCTGTGAGTGCTGCACACAGTGTTTGTAGTTCAAAAACATAAGCAACGACAAGTAAGAAAAAGAGGGTAAAGGGTGTTAGATGTGTGTACAGGCGTACATGCTGTATATTCTAAAACAGAAGAAGAACAAATGAAGGCAGATTCACAAGGTGCGGCAGTTCAGCATTTTTCATATTTCGCTGTCATGGATCATCTGAATCCAGACACTTGTGAGGAAAAGAATATTCGCGAAAAGCTAGCTGCGACCAAAATGCGGTGGGGTTTCTGCCTGTCGCAGAACAGATTCCGATTCCAAGAGCAATATCCTGATTCCCAAGTCTTGTACTACTAGCACTCGCTATCATAGGAAGACCAGGAGCTTTCTGCTTGCTCCGGAACATGTGGTAGATTGATAGTAACACTTGCTAGGCACATCTATTCACGAACCATGAACGGCACGTAGGATCATGGAAGCATGGAGAGCAAGAAGGGGGGGGGGGGGGGCGGGCATGGTACTGAAACAGTGTTTGTAGTTGAAAAACATCAGCAACGACAAGTAAGCAAAACAGGAAATGAAAAAGGGTGTTAGCAGTGTATCATACGAGCATACACAGGGTACTTTTGGAAACAGGAGAAATTTAAGTTAAGGCAGATTCACAAGGTGCAACAGTTGAGAATTTCCATAATTTGCTGTCTTAGATCATCTGATTTCAGACAGTTGTGATCAAGAGAAAATCCAGGAAATGGCCTGCTGCAATGGAAATAGGTTGGGTTTTTTGCCTGTCAGAGTTTTTTGTATTTTGCTGTCATAGATCTTCTCAACTCAGACACTTGTGAAAAGAATATCCAGGAAAGGGGCCCTGCTGCAACGAAAATAAGTTGGGGGTTTCGCCTGTCGCAGAACAGATTCCGATTCCAGGAGCATTATCCTGATTCTTAAGTCTTCTAGTACTAGCACTCACTGTCATAAGAAGACAGGGAGCTTATCCGCTTGCTCTGGAACGTGTGACAGACAGCAAAACATTGCTAGGCACGTCGATTCACGAACCACGAACAGCGTGGAGGTTAACGGAAGCATGGACGAGCTCGGATCCGGACAAGCATGGCCAGAAATTAATACTGTGGAAAAACTGGTGCTGAACCTGTCGGAGGTCTCGGTGCGGTAGGTGCGCTCCCCGAGCGAGAGGCAGGCGAAGAACTTGTCCTTGAACCGCAAGTCGGCCTGCACCATGCCCCAATCAAAATCAAACAACGCAAAATTGAAGCGGAACCGCCAATTGGCAGTTCCTCCGTTGACACCAGCCTTCAGCGGTCGGCGTGGATGGAGAGGGGAGGGGAGCGCGCGTACCTTGACTATCCGGATGCGCGCGATGCCGGCGAACTCGTCGGCGGCGACGCCCTTCCCCGACTCGCTGGCGTCCCCCGCGGCGCCGCAGCGGTCGCGGCCGCGGTGGCGCCGCAGGCGCAGGCGGCTGCGGAACCGCGAGAAGCGGGACGGCAGCGGCGGCTCGACGCCGTTGCCGTTGCCGGCGCCGGCGCCGGCGCGGCCATTGTGGCGGGAGGTCGAGTGGGCGTGGCCCATCGGTCAGCGGCGGGGCGTGGGGCGGGGGTGGAGTTGGTGCGGCGGCCTGGTCCGCCTGGAGCAGCAGTAGTGGGAGCCAGAGGGAGTTGGAATTGACGCCGGCCTGGCCGCCAGGCAAAAAGGCGCGGCGCTTTCGACGCGGTGGGGAGGGAGGTGGGTGGGTGGGTGGGGCCCACATGTCGGCGGCCGGCCAGGTGAGCGGGCGTGTGAGGACCGGCCGGCTTCCACGAATGGGAAGTTACGGGCAGGACCGCAGTCCGCACGAGACGAGACGGAACGGAACGGAGCCGGCGCGCGTGCGGCCGACGTGTGGTCCCGGTGTACTGTCCAGCCGCATACTGCTCTTCACAAGACACAAATTATTACTCCTGCTTCTTGCCGTCGCGTCGGTCTGATGAACCAATATTTAGAGCAACTCCCAATGGGGCGACCCAAATGGATGGTGCATTTGTCCGTTTTTTATCCATTTGGGTCTGCCGCCCAGTTTTGCATTTGGGTCGGCAATGCGCCCAACGCGCCGACCCATTTCATGTTCGCATTTAACTTTTAAATAAAAAAAGGCCCGCGGCCGATCATGCCAGCGGCCATGTCTCATGCCGGCATCATGCCAGCGCCGGCATACAATGTCGGCTTCAGAAAATACCACAATTCATGCTGGCGCACTCACCAGCCGGCCGGCACACATGCCAGCACACAAAAAAATGGTGGGACTTGAGTTCGACCACGCCATCGCGGCTCCCGTGGTCATGCCGGCATACAAAAAAGATGGCCCTCGACGCCATAGATCACTCGTCGTCAAACTTAGCATGTCGGCTTGCATCTTCTCGAACCACGGCCTCTTCCTTGGCGACAAGGCGTTGAGATCCACCTTCATGATCTCCACCCCGGTCATCATGCTTGCAAGAGCCACTTCTTTCGCCTTTGTCTTGGCGTTGGCGGCCTCGATCTCTAGCATCTTGGCTTGCTTCTCCGCCTCGAGCTCGAACATCTTGGCTTGCTTCTCGGCGTCAAGATCAAGCCTCCTCCTTTGGATCTCCATGAAAGCATCCATTTGCTCCGCCTTGAAACGCCGACGCTCCTCCTCCCTTGAGTCATTCTTATTCATCATGACGTCAACGCTTGCGATCAAGGCGTTGGTGGCCGCATCTTGCTTGTCCTCCTTCTTGGAGTTGGTCTTCCCCCGCGGCCGTGCCGGCTCGCCCTCCCCAACATCGTCCACGGCGTCCTTCCCCCCACGTGCCTTGAGTGCGGCATATTGTGCCTTGAACTTCTCTTCGTCTTTGATGACCCGATAGCAATGGGAGAGGTTGAAGCACTTGCCATTGTGTTGAACCTTGAATGCCTCCAAAGCTTGAAATGCCTACAAAATGTTTTCCATGCAAGCATATGGGCAAGTGATAGCAAATGAAGACGTAAAAGGATGATCTTGGCACAAAAGAGGGCGGCTTGCTTGCTATCATACCATGTCTTGCACGTCGATGCCGCTCACGGGGCGGGCCTTGACGCTCTCAAGTGTGGCGCAAAACTTGTTGCACTCTTGTTGGATCACCCTCCACCGCTTGGAAATGGAGACCCACCCGCGCGTGCTCACAAATTGGTAAGGTGGAAACTTCTTGCGCTCATGAAACTCGCGGTGCACACGAGTCCAAAAGGTCGAATGCTTTTGCTCGGCGCCCGTCTTTGGGTCTTGTCCAATGTCTCGCCAACACTCGCAAAGAAGCTTGTCCTCGGCAGCTGTGTACGCCTTCGTGCGCTTGCTCTTGCGCTTCGGCTTAGGACCGGCGGTTTGGTTGGCGAGCTCGTCCTCGAACAAAGGCTCCACTTCGATGTCGCACTCGTCCTCTTCCTCTAGCCCATAGTCCTCCGGGAACTCGTGGTCGAGGGGGAAGCCGTCCAGGTCGATGCCGACCTGATCATGCATGAAGGCCGCCTGATCGTGATCATAGCCAACGGCCGGCGTGAACGCCCCGCGGCCGTCCTGGCTTTGTGTCTCGTCGGGATCGTAGCCAGCGCCCGGCGCACCACCCTCGAAGATGAGGTTTTGCATGTAGTCCTCGTCGACGGCGGACGGCATTCCTCGAACAGGTTACGGGCGTCCGGGAGCCCGCCGGCCGGCGTCTGTCGCGCGCGTTTCCTCGTGCCGCCGGACGACGAGCCACCGACCACCGGGGTGGCGTTGAGGTCTATGGGCACGAGCGCGGTCGTGGAAGGCACGACCACGCTCACGTCGGGTGAGCACTCCCCGGAGAGGCGGGAGGCCTGCGGGGTAGACGTGGAAGCCGGGGACCGGGTTGCAAGTCGACGCGCGGGGTGAGTCGGGCAGCACCATCCGAGGAAACGCTGACGAGCCGGTGCTGGCCGCGGCGACGGCGGCTTGGAGGACGCTGTGCTGGCTAGGGTTTACCCCTAGCATGTAGAGCGCCTCCCTCGTTGCCGCGGCGACGCGGGCGTTGGTGAACTCCTGCTGCGCAGCGGCAACGGCGGTGGCCTGCGCGGTGGCCTCATCCCTCGCGTCCGCGGCGTGCCTCCGGCCCTTCCTCTTGGCCGACTCCCTTGCCCGCTGTTCGGGCGTCAGCGCCTTCTTCGGCTTGGTCGCGGCGGCGGTCTTGCGTGGGGCACGAGGCTTGACTTTCCCGGAGGGGGCAACGGCGCCGGACGAGGTGAGGGAGGCGAGGCCGGCAGCGGCGCCGAGGTCGAGGTCGATGGCGTCCTCCATGGCTGGTTGGGGGGCGGGGGCGCGCGCGGGCCGGGGCGTTTTTGGGGAAAATGGGGGGAATGTTGGTGGCTGCCACCGACCAGTGGGCCCGGGAAGAGGAGTAGGCGCGCGCGCGTCCGTCTTGTGTCCGCGCCGACGCAAATCCGGCTCAAAATTGGGCCTGGAATGGGTCGCCCGCGGACGAAAAACGGACGCGGGCGGACGAAATGGGTCGCCCCATTGGAGTTGCTCTTATTATTCATCGCAATTGCTAAATCAAAAATAAATTCAGTATTTGTCAATTCTATGCAGATCTTGCACCAAGCGAACGATGTGGACGATGTAACCGGGGGGCGATGTTATTGATGAAGGCGAGACGGGCAGTCGATGAGCATGGATTGGAAGGGTTTTGTGGATAGGGGTGGGGAAGGGGGGGTTGCGTCGGACAGTCGGGGGGCCAAGAGTGGTGTGGGATGGAGGCAGCTTACGACAATCAACGGCCCTATAAAGAATTCCAAGAAACCGATAGTTTCATTTTTCTACTTGTGTTTCTTTATTTTAAAATATATATTACATGTTAGTTGTCATAGGTCCAAGTATTTGATTAGGTTTTCTATAAAAAATACCAACGTCGAAGCTGCAAGGTCAATTTTATTAGATCCGTTGTGAAATCTATTTTGTAAGTGCATCTAGTGCCCCTTAGTGATTTTGGTGTATTGAAGACTTATAGGTTAAGGGACTAATGTGTTTATGAGTGTACACAGGTCTATAAGTCTATGAGGAGTTTGATATTTACAGAGAAAGTCGACCCCTAAAAATGAAGTTCTTTGACTGAAGACTTTGGATTTCTAAAGACTTTCTGAAGACTTTGAAAGTGAAGAAATTGGTGTGACCTTGAAGACTTGGTATTCATTTGAGGAACATGAAGCGTGAAGACTTTTGTTTTCGTAGTTTCATTTTCTCTTTCTTGAGTCATAGGAAACACTGTACTGTTAAAGGGGGTTGAGGAAATACTAAGGAAAAATTTCCATGTGATGCTCAACTCAAAATCCTACACCTACCAATCCCTTCGAGTGAAGCCATTGGAAATCTCATACAGTTCAGTCATATTCTTCAGTGACAGAGACGAAGTTCTTCTGGTCTCTAAGGAATTTGTTCTGACTGAGGAGTTAGGAATTCGCCAGTGGGGGATTGCCTACACAGTAAGGAACATGATAGCCCTGAGGAATTTGAACCTCAAATTTCCAACCGTTGTTGTGCTATGCGCCAGCTGTCCCAAAATATCTACCGTCATATCATTGAAGGGCATTTATGTCTTATCATGCGGGCTGCTCCCTAGGCTATAAATAGCCACCCCCTACAACCACTAGCTGGTTGGCTGCTCCGAGAGAAACTGACACTTGTCATTTGAGAGCATCCCATCCTCCGAGGACTTTGTGCGAAAATCATCAAGTGAGGAAAAATCCTAAACCCAAACACCTACAAACCCAAAGTGATTGAGCATCATTGAAGAGATTGATCCTGCGTGGATCCGACGCTTGTTACCTTTGAAGACTGTGCTTCTTCCAGACGGTTAGGCGTCATGGTCTAGAGCATCCAAGAGGAAATTGTGGATCGCCGAGTGACCGAGTTTGTGAAGGTTCGGAAGTCACCTGAAGACTTACCACGAGTGATTGGACGAGGTCTGTGTGACCTTAGTTCAAGAAGAATACGGTGAGGACTGTGTGTCCAGGACTGGGTGTCCTCAGGTTTAAATACCTAGCCGCTCCAACCAGACGTACAACTGAGACAGCAGTTGGAACTGGTCTACCAAATCATTGTCTTCACCAAGCCAACTGGTTCCATTTCCTCAACTCTTTCATTTCCTCATTCCTGTGTTGTGCAATTGTTCATATCTGTGTTTGAAGACTTTGACTGAAGACTTTCTCAATTTCCTCAGTTCAATTTCCTCAGTCTGTTTGTCTTCATCTTGTGTTATCCTGTGTTTACGCTTTCTGTATTCTGAGCTTGTTTTCATTTCATCATGATGATTATGCTTGTGTTCTGCTATGCATACTTTTGAGTACTTATTCCACTGCAAGTAGTTCTTTGCTAAGGAATTTCCTCACCCACAAATTCCTCAGTGAAGAATTTATAAAAATCGCCTATTCACCCCCCTCTAGTCAATATAACGCACTTTCAATTGGTATCAGAGCAGGGTACTCCCTTGTTCTGTGTGATTTTGGTTTAACCACCTAGAGTTTTAGTTATGTCGACCGCAGGTATGATCAAGATCTCTGCTGGGTGTCCTACCTTCGATGGGACGGATTAACCCCTACTGGAAGAATAAGATGTGAATGCATCTTGAGGCAATTGATAACGATCTCTGGTATGTTGTGGAAAAAGGTGTTCCCTCTGTCTCACCCTCACTGAATGCTGCCGATGTGAAGAGATTCAAGCAACTCGATTCTCAAGCGAAGAATATCATATGTGGCCATCTGAGCAAAGGACAGTATGGAAGAGTGAGTGCTTTGGAAACTGCTAAGCTTATCTAGGATAGGCTGTCCAAAGTAAATGAAGGAGTCTCAACACAGCGTGACTCTCGAGTTGATGTTCTTCGCAATCTCTTCAACCGCTTCAAAAGACTCGACAATGAGAATGTTCAACAAACCTTTGATCGCCTCACTGACATCTCAAATGAGCTTCAAGCACTTGGTGCCACTGACATCACCGACCACGAGGTGATGAAGAAACTGCTGAGATTGCTTGATTCCTCATTTGATACTCTGGCCTTGATGATACAAGAGCGTGCTGATTACAAGTCACTTGATCCCGCTGATATCCTCGAAAGGCTAAACACTCATGAGTTCCAGCTTGCTGAAAAGAGAGATCTCTATGGTTCGAGCTATGGCGGATCACGTGCACTGAAGGCCAAGGCAGTTTCTGAGTCTGAAGATGAAGACTCTGAAAGCAGTCTTGATGATCCTGAAGAACTGAGCCATGATCTAGCACTGCTTGTGAAGAAATTCCAGAAGCTCTCAAGACGTGGTCGCTTTGGAAGACCCTCAAGGAGCAATGATTCCTCATCCAGTGACTACAAGAAGAGGCTTTGTCACAAATGCAAGAAACCAGGACACTACATTCAAGATTGTCCTCAGTGGGAAAAGGAATCAAAGAAGAAGAAATACAAGGATTACAGTTCTGATGATACGAAGAAAAAGAAGAAATCCTCAAAATCTTCATCATCAAAATCCTCAAAGTCTTCATCTCACAAGAAGAGTAGCTCCAAGAAGGCTCGGGCATTCATTGGCAAGGAAATGGACTCTGAGGCTGAATCTGAAGAAAATGAGGAAGAGGAGGCATCTGAGGATTCCGAATCCGGTGTGGCGAGCCTAGCCCTCGCTACTGCATTCGTCAGCAAGTCTATCTTCAACTCTGAAGAAAATGACCTCACCAACAAGGCTGATGAAGGCAATGATGAATATGCTCCCACCTATTGCTTCATGGCAAAAGGTGCCAAGGTACTCAAATATGCCTCATCTGAATCAAGTGAAAATGAATCGGATGAAAACCTTAAGCCTAGCTATTCTAAACTTGCTAAGATTGCTGTGAAACAACAAAGGGCCCTTGAAAAGGTTCAAAACATGCTAGACAAGAGTGATGATATGTTGGGTGAAGAAATGGATCGCACTAAAACCTTGACTGAAAATCTTCAGAGACTTCAGACTAGGTATGACAACCTTCAAGGTCATCATAACACTCTTTTGTCTGATCATGAGAAGCTTTCTTATGAATTTCTTCAAAGAAAGCAAGATCTAGAGAAGCTAAAAGTGAGTTATGAAGATCTTCAGAAGGAGCACGATTCATTACTTGCTCAACAAATCAGCGCTGCTCAGGAAGAATTTGTTCCTCCATGTTTGAAATGCATTGAACGTGAATCTGCTAATTCTTCACCTAAATGTTCAAATGCTCCTAATGCTACAAATTCCTCAACTTTCTCTGCAATCATTAATTCCTCATCTGAGGACATTGTTGTTGGAAATATGCCCTAGAGGCAATAATAAAATGGTTATTATTGTATTTCCTTGTTCATGATAATTGTCTGTTGTTCATGCTATAATTGTATTAACTGGAAACCGTAATACATGTGTGAATACATAGACCACAACATGTCCCTAGTGAGCCTCTAGTTGATTAGCTCGTTGATCAACAGATAGTCATGGTTTCCTGACTATGGACATTGGATGTCATTGATAACGGGATCACATCATTAGGAGAATGATGTGATGGACAAGACCCAATCCTAAGCATAGCACAAGATCGTGTAGTTCGTTTGCTAGAGCTTTTCCAAATGTCAAGTATCATTTCCTTAGACCATGAGATTGTGCAACTCCCGGATACCATAGGAGTGCTTTGGGTGTGCCAAACGTCACAACGTAACTGGGTGGCTATAAAGGTGCACTACAGGTATCTCCGAAAGTGTCTGTTGGGTTGGCACGAATCGAGACTGGGATTTGTCACTCCGTATGACGGAGAGGTATCTCTGGGCCCACTCGGTAATGCATCATCATAATGAGCTCAATGTGACCAAGTGTTTGGTCACGGGATCATGCATTACGGTACGAGTAAAGTGACTTGCCGGTAACGAGATTGAACAAGGTATTGGGATACCGACGATCGAATCTCGGGCAAGTAACGTACCGATTGACAAAGGGAATTGTATACGAGATTTATTGAATCCTCGACATCATGGTTCATCCGATGAGATCATCGTGGAACATGTGGGAGCCAACATGGGTATCCAGATCCCGCTGTTGGTTATTGACCGGAGAGTCGTCTCGGTCATGTCTGCATGTCTCCCGAACCCGTAGGGTCTACACACTTAAGGTTCGGTGACGCTAGGGTTGTAGAGATATTAGTATGCGGTTAACCGAAAGTTGTTCGGAGTCCCGGATGAGATCCCGGATGTCACGAGGAGTTCCGGAATGGTCCGAAGGTAAAGATTTATATATGGGAAGTCCTATTTTGGCCACCGGAAAATGTTCGGGATTTTTCGGTATTGTACCGGGAAGGTTCTAGAAGGTACCGAAGTGGGGCCCACCTGCATGGGGGACCCACATGAACGTGGGTAGTGGGGGCAAGGCCCCACACCCCTGGTCAAGGCGCACCAAGATCCCACCTTAGAAGGAATAAGATCATATCCCGAAGGGATAAGATCAAGATCCCTAAAAAGGGGGGATAACAATCGGTGGGGAAGGGAAATGATGGGATTTCTTTCCCCCACCTTTGCCAACGCCCCAATGGACTTGGAGGGCAAGAAACCAGCCCCCTCCACCCCTATATATAGTGGGGACGCGCATGGGAGCAGCAGCCCAAGCCCTGGCGCCTCCCTCCCTCCCGTGACATCTCTTCCTCCCCGCTTGCAATATGCCCTAGAGGCAATAATAAATTGGTTATTATTATATTTCCTTGTTCATGATAATCGTTTATTATCCATGCTAGAATTGTATTGATAGGAAACTCAGATACATGTGTGGATACATAGACAACACCATGTCCCTAGTAAGCCTCTAGGAGACTAGCTCATTGATCAATAGATGGTTACGGTTTCCTGACCATGGACATTGGATGTCGTTGATAACGGGATCACATCATTATGAGAATGATGTGATGGACGAGACCCAATCCTAAGCCTAGCACAAGATCGTGTAGTTCGTTTGCTCAGAGCTTTTCTAATGTCAAGTATCACTTCCTTAGACCATGAGATTGTGCAACTCCCGGATACCGTAGGAATGCTTTGGGTGCACCAAATGTCACAACGTAACTGGGTGGCTATAAAGGTGCACTACAGGTATCTCCGAAAGTGTCTGTTGGGTTGGCACGAATCGAGACTGGGATTTGTCACTCCGTGTAAACGGAGAGGTATCTCTGGGCCCACTCGGTAGGACATCATCATAATGTGCACAATGTGACCAAGGAGTTGATCACGGGATGATGTGAGTTACGGAACGAGTAAAGAGACTTGCCGGTAACGAGATTGAACAAGGTATCGGGATACCGACGATCGAATCTCGGGCAAGTAACATACCGATGGACAAAGGGAATTGCATACGGGATTGATTGAATCCCCGACATCGTGGTTCATCCGATGAGATCATCGTGGAACATGTGGGAGCCAACATGGGTATCCGGATCCCGCTGTTGGTTATTGGCCGGAGAACGTCTCGGTCATGTCTGCATTGTTCCCGAACCCGTAGGGTATACACACTTAAGGTTCGATGACGCTAGGGTTATAGGGAAAGTATGTACGTGGTTACCGAATGTTGTTCGGAGTCCCGGATGAGATCCCGGACGTCACGAGGAGTTCCGGAATGGTCCGGAGGTAAAGATTTATATATGGAAAGTTGTTGTTCGGGTTCCGGGAAAAGTTTGGGTTTTTTCGGTATTGTACCGGGAAGCTTCCAGAAGGTTCCGGAGGATTCCGGAGGGATCCGGAGGTCCGGAAAATGTTCCACCACGTCCAATACAGCAGCATGGGCTGTAAGGGGGCGCCCTAGCCTTAATGGGCCAGGGGCACCAGCCCCCCAAGGCCCATGCGCATGGGAGAGGGGAAACCCTAAGGGGGAGGGCCTCCACTTGACTTGGGAGGCACTCCTCCCCCCTTTGGCCGCCCCCAAGCCCCATCTAGGGCTGGCCACACCCCTTGAGGGGGAAACCCTAGATGGGGGGCGCAGCCCTCCCCCTCCCCTATATATATTGGGGTTTTGGGGCTGCCATAGACATGAGAACGTCTCCTTTTTGGCGCAGCCCTACCCCTCTTCCTCCTCCTCCTCTCCCGCGGTGCTTGGCGAAGCCCTGCGGGATTGCCACGCTCCTCCACCACCACCATGCCGTCGTGTTGCTGCTGGATGGAGTCTTCCCCAACCTCTCCCTCTCTCCTTGCTGGATCAAGGCGTGGGAGACGTCACCGGGCTGCACGTGTGTTGAACGCGGAGGCACCGTTCTTTCGGTGCTTAGATCGGAATCAACCGCGATCTGAATCGCTACGAGTACGACTCCCTCATCCGCGTTCTTGCAACGCTTCCGCATCGCGATCTACAAGGGTATGTAGATTCACTCCCCTTCCCCTCGTTGCTAGATTACTCCATAGATTGATCTTGGTGATGCGTAGAAAATTTTGAATTTCTGCTACGTTCCCCAACAGTGGCATCATGAGCTAGGTCTATGCGTAGTTTCTATGCACGAGTAGAACACAAAGTAGTTGTGGGCGTCGATATTGCCAACTCTTCTTGCCGCTACTAGTCTTATCTTGTTTCGGCGGCATTGTGGGATGAAGCGGCCCGGACCGACCTTACACGTACGCTTACGTGAGACAGGTTCCACCGACTGACATGCACTAGATGCATAAGGTGGCTAGCGGGTGTCTGTCTCTCCTACTTTAGTCGGAACGGATTCGATGAAAAGGGTCCTTATGAAGGGTAAATAGAAATTGGCAAATCACGTTGTGGTCATACGTAGGTAAGAAACGTTCTTGCTAGAAACCTACAAACCACGTAAAAACTTGCAACAACAATTAGAGGTCGTCTAACTTGTTTTTGCAGCAAGTGCTATGTGATGTGATATGGCCAGAAGATGTGATGAATGATATATGGATGTATGAGATTGATCATATTCTTGTAATAGGAATCACGACTTGCATGTCGATGAGTATGACAACCGGCAGGAGCCATAGGAGTTGTCTTTATTTTTGTATGACCTGCGTGTCATTGAATAACGCCATGTAAATTACTTTACTTTATTGCTAAGCGCGTTAGCCATAGAAGTAGAAGTAATCGTTGGCGTGACAACTTCATGAAGACACAATGATGGAGATCATGGTGTCATGCCGGTGACAAAGATGATCATGGTGCCCCGAAGATGGAGATCAAAGGAGCAAAATGATATTGGCCATATCATGTCACTATTTGATTGCATGTGATGTTTATCATGTTATGCATCTTATTTGCTTAGAACGACGGTAGTAAGTAAGATGATCCCTCACTAAAATTTCAAGAGAAGTGTTCCCCCTAACTGTGCACCGTTGCGAAGGTTCGTTATTTCGAAGCACCACGTGATGATCGGGTGTGATAGATTCTAACGTTCGAATACAACGGGTGTTGACGAGCCTAGCATGTACAGACATGGCCTCGGAACACATGCGAAACACTTAGGTTGACTTGACGAGCCTAGCATGTACAGACATGGCCTCGGAACACAAGAGACCGAAAGGTCGAACATGAGTCGTATAGCAGATACGATCAATATGGAGATGTTCACCGATGATGACTAGTCCGTCTCACGTGATGATCGGACACGGCCTAGTTTGACTCGGATCATGTATCACTTAGATGACTAGAGGGATGTCTATCTGAGTGGGAGTTCAATAATCAGATGAACTTCATTATCATGAACATAGTCAAAAGGTCTTTACAAATTATGTCATTGCGCTTTAGTTCTACTGTTTAAGATATGTTCCTAGAGAAAAATTTAGTTGAAAGTTGATAGTAGCAATTATGCGGACTGGGTCCGTAAACTGAGGATTGTCCTCATTGCTGCACAGAAGGCTTATGTCCTTAATGCACCGCTCGGTGTGCTGAACCTCAGCGTCGTCTGTAGATATTGCGAAACATCTGACATACACGTTTTGATGACTACGTGATAGTTCAGTGAGTAATGCTAACGGTTTAGAATTGTGGCACAAGAGACGTTTTTGAAACGTCGCATAACATATGAGATGTTCCGAAGACTGAAATTGGGATTTCAGACTAGTGCCCACGTCAAGAGGTATGAGACCTCTGACAAGTTTCTTAAGCCTGCAAACTAAGGGAGAAAAGCTCAATCGTTGAGCGTGTGCTCAGATTGTCTGAGTGCCACAATCGCTTGAATCGAGTGGGAGTTAATCTCCCAGATGAGATAGTGATAGTTCTCCATAGTCACTGCCACCAAGCTAGTAGAGCTTCGTGATGAACTATAACATATCAAGGATAGTTATGATGATCCTTGAGCTATTCGCGATGTTTGACACCGCGAGAGTAGAAATCAAGAAGGAGCATCAATTGTTGATGGTTACTAAAACCACTAGTTTAAGAAGGGCAAGGGTAAAAGGGATACTTCATGAAACAGCAAGTCGTTTGCTGCTCTAGTGAAGAATCCCAAGGTTGAACCCAAACCCGAGACTAAGTGCTTCTGTAATGAGAGGAACGGTCACTGAAGCAGTACTACCCTAGATACTTGGTAGATGAGAAGGCAGGCAAGGTCGACAGAAGTATATTGGATATACGTTATATGAATGTGTACTTTACTAGTACTCCTAGCAGCACCAGGGTATTAGATACCGGTTCGGTTGCTAAGTGTTAGTAACTCGAAATAGAAGCTGCGGAATAAATGGAGACTAGCTAAAGGTGAGATGACGATATGTGTTGGAAGTGGTTCCAAGGTTGATGTGATCAAGCATCGCATGCTCCCTCTACCATCGAGATTTGGTGTTTGCGTTAAACATGATTGGATTATGTTTACCGCAAAATGGTTATTCATTTAAGGAGAATAATGGTTACTCTGTTTATTTGAATAATACCTTCAATGGTCTTGCACCTAAAATGAATCTCGATCGTATTGATACACATGTTCGTGCCAAAAGATATAAAATAGTAATGATAGTTCCACATACTTGTGGCACTGCCATTTGAGTCATGTTGGTATAGAACGCATGAAGAAGCTCCATGTAGATGGATCTTTGGACTCACTCGTTTTTGAAAAGATTGAGACATGCGAACCATGTCTATTGGTAAAGATGCATGAAGAAACTCCATGCAGATGGATCGTTTGGACTCACTTGATTTTTAATCACTTGAGACATGCAAATCATACCTCATGGGCAAGATGACTAAAAGTCCTCGTTTTCAGTAAGATGGAACAAGAGAGCAACTTATTGGAAGTAATACATTTTTGATGTATGCAGTCCAATGAGTGCTGAGGCATGCAGTGGATATCGTTATGTTCTTACTTCACAGATGGTTTGAGTAGATGCTGAGTGTATTTGCTTGATGAAACACAAGTCTGAATTATTGAAAGGTTCAAGTAATTTCAGAGTGAAGTTGAAGATCGTCGTGACAAGAGGATAAAATGTCTGTGATATGATCATAGAGATGAGTATCTGAGTTACGAGTTTGGCACACAATTAAGACATTGTGGAAAGTGTTTCACAATTAATACCGCCTGGAACACCAAAGTGTGATGGTGTGTCCGAACATCATAACTGCACCCTATTGGATATGGTGCATACCATGATGTCTCTTATCAAATTACCACTATCGTTTATGGGTTAGGCATTAGAGACAACCGCATTCACTTTAAAAGGGGCACCACGCAATTCCGTTGAGACGACACCGTTTAGAGAAACCTAAGTTGTCGTTTCTTAAAAGTTTGGGGCTGCAATGCTTATGTGAAAAGTTTCAGGCTGATAAGCTCGAACCCAAAGCGGATAAATACATCTTCATAGAAAACCCAAAACAGTTGGGTATACCTCCTATTTCAGATCTGGAAGCAAAAGTAATTGTTTCTAGAAACGAGTCCTTTCTCAAGGAAAAGTTTCTCTCGAAAGAATTGAGTGGGAGGATGGTGGAGACTTGATAAGGTTATTGAACCGTCACTTCAACTAGTGTGTAGCAGGGCACAGGAAGTTGTTCCTATGGCACCTACACCAATTGAAGTGGAAGCTTATGATAGTGATCATGAAACTTCGGATCAAGTCACTACCAAACCTCGTAGGACGACGAGGATGCGTGCTACTTCAGAGTGGTACGTGATCCTGTCTTGAAAGTCATGTTGTTAGACAACAATGAACCTACAAGCTATGGAGAAGCAATGGTGGGCCCATATTCCGACAAATGGTTAGAAGCCATGAAATCCGAGATAAATGGATCTTTAAGAAGAAGACGGACATGGACGGTAATGTTACCGTCTATGAAGCTCGACTTGTGGCTAAGAGTATTTCCACAAGTTCAAGGAGTTGACTACGATGAGATTTTTCTCATCCGTAGCGATGCTTAAGTCCGTCGGAATCATGTTAGCATTAGCTGCATTTATGAAATCTGGCAGATGGATGTCAAAACAAGTTTCCTTACCAGTTTTCGTAAGGAAAGGTTGTATGTGATACAATCAAAAAGGTTTTGTCGATCCTAAGGATGCTAAAAGGTATGCTAGCTCCAGCGATCCTTCCATGGACTAGAGCAAGCATCTCGGAGTCAGAATATACGCTTTGATGGTGTGATCAAAGTTTTTGGGTTTATACAAAGTTTGTTAGAAACTTGTATTTACAATAAAGTGAGTGGGAGCGCTACAACATTTCTGATAAGTATATGTGAATGACATATTGTTGATCCGAAATGATGTAAAAATTTCTGAAAAGCATAAAGGGTTGTTTGGAAGGAGTTTTTCAAAGGAAGACCTGGATAAAAGCTGCTTACATATTGGGCATCAAGATCTATAGAGATAGGTCAAGACGCCCGATGATACTTTCAAAGAACGCACACCTTGACATGATTTTGAAAGAGTTCAAAATAGATCAGCAAAGAAGGAGTTCTTGGCTGTGTTACAAGGTGTGAGTATTGAGTAAGACTCAAGACCTGACCACAACAGAAGAGAGAGAAAGGACGAAGGTCGTCCCCTATGCTTTAGACGTAGGCTCTACAGTATGCTATGCTGTGTACCGCACATGAAGTGTGCCTTGCCATGAGTTGGTCAAGGGGTACAATAGTGATCCGGGAATGGATCACATGACAGCGGTCGAACTTATCCTTAGTATCTAGTGGACTAAGGAATTTTCTCGATTATGGAGGTGAAAAGGGGTTCGTCGTAAAGGGTTACGTCGATGCGAACTTTGACACTAATCCGGATGACTCTGAGCAGTAAACCGGATTCGTATAGTAGAGCAGTTATTTGAAATGGCTCCAAATAGCGTGTGGTAGCATCCACAAGATGACATAAATATTCGTAAAGCACGCACGGATCTGAAAGGTTCAGACCCGTTGACTAATAACCTCTCTCACTAGCATAACTTGATCAAACCAGAACTCATTGAGTGTTAATCACATAGAGATGTGAACTAGATTGTTGACTCTAGTAAACTCTTGGGTGTTGGTCGCATGGTGATGTGACCTGTGAGTGTTAATCACATGGTGATGTGAACTAGATTATTGACTCTAGTGCAAGTGGGAGACTATTGGAAATATGCCCTAGAGGCAATAATAAATTGGTTATTATTATATTTCCTTGTTCATGATAATCGTTTATTATCCATGCTAGAATTGTATTGATAGGAAACTCAGATACATGTGTGGATACATAGACAACACCATGTCCCTAGTAAGCCTCTAGGAGACTAGCTCGTTGATCAATAGATGGTTACGGTTTCCTGACCATGGACATTGGATGTCGTTGATAACGGGATCACATCATTATGAGAATGATGTGATGGACGAGACCCAATCCTAAGCCTAGCACAAGATCGTGTAGTTCGTTTGCTCAGAGCTTTTCTAATGTCAAGTATCACTTCCTTAGACCATGAGATTGTGCAACTCCCGGATACCGTAGGAATGCTTTGGGTGCACCAAACGTCACAACGTAACTGGGTGGCTATAAAGGTGCACTACAGGTATCTCCGAAAGTGTCTGTTGGGTTGGCACGAATCGAGACTGGGATTTGTCACTCCGTGTAAACGGAGAGGTATCTCTGGGCCCACTCGGTAGGACATCATCATAATGTGCACAATGTGACCAAGGAGTTGATCACGGGATGATGTGAGTTACGGAACGAGTAAAGAGACTTGCCGGTAACGAGATTGAACAAGGTATCGGGATACCGACGATCGAATCTCGGGTAAGTAACATACCGATGGACAAAGGGAATTGCATACGGGATTGATTGAATCCCCGACATCGTGGTTCATCCGATGAGATCATCGTGGAACATGTGGGAGCCAACATGGGTATCCGGATCCCGCTGTTGGTTATTGGCCGGAGAACGTCTCGGTCATGTCTTCATTGTTCCCGAACCCGTAGGGTATACACACTTAAGGTTCGATGACGCTAGGGTTATAGGGAAAGTATGTACGTGGTTACCGAATGTTGTTCGGAGTCCCGGATGAGATCCCGGACGTCACGAGGAGTTCCGGAATGGTCCGGAGGTAAAGATTTATATATGGAAAGTTGTTGTTCGGGTTCCGGGAAAAGTTTGGGTTTTTTCGGTATTGTACCGGGAAGCTTCCAGAAGGTTCCGGAGGATTCCGGAGGGATCCGGAGGTCCGGAAAATGTTCCACCACGTCCAATACAGCAGCATGGGCTGTAAGGGGGCGCCCTAGCCTTAATGGGCCAGGGGCACCAGCCCCCCAAGGCCCATGCGCATGGGAGAGGGGAAACCCTAAGGGGGAGGGCCTCCACTTGACTTGGGAGGCACTCCTCCCCCCTTTGGCCGCCCCCCAAGCCCCATCTAGGGCTGGCCACACCCCTTGAGGGGGAAACCCTAGATGGGGGGCGCAGCCCTCCCCCTCCCCTATATATATTGGGGTTTTGGGGCTGCCATAGACATGAGAACGTCTCCTTTTTGGCGCAGCCCTACCCCTCTTCCTCCTCCTCCTCTCCCGCGGTGCTTGGCGAAGCCCTGCGGGATTGCCACGCTCCTCCTCCACCACCATGCCGTCGTGTTGCTGCTGGATGGAGTCTTCCCCAACCTCTCCCTCTCTCCTTGCTGGATCAAGGCGTGGGAGACGTCACCGGGCTGCACGTGTGTTGAACGCGGAGGCACCGTTCTTTCGGTGCTTAGATCGGAATCAACCGCGATCTGAATCGCTACGAGTACGACTCCCTCATCTGCGTTCTTGCAACGCTTCCGCATCGCGATCTACAAGGGTATGTAGATTCACTCCCCTTCCCCTCGTTGCTAGATTACTCCATAGATTGATCTTGGTGATGCGTAGAAAATTTTGAATTTCTGCTACGTTCCCCAACAGAAACCCTAGGAAAGAGGGTATTGCCTTTGAGAGAAAACTCAATGCTGATGGTACATATTGGAAGCCTGAGCAGTACCCCAAAACCTCATGGGTTGCTGCAAAGGGACCTCCAGTTAATCCATCAAATCTATCTGGCTTTACATGTGAATCTTCTCATTCTTCTGATGAGTCATTTGACTCCAACTATAAACTGTTCAAAAATCAGAATGGTGAAGTATTTGCTAGATATGTTGGCACTAACTGCAGGAACGGTTCTCCTATGAAGAAAATCTGGGTTCCCAAAAGATACCTTGAAAGTCTTCAGGTGAATGTCCTCATGACACCACCTGTGAGGAATAGGAACCCCAGATCAAATTCTTCATATGGACCAAATTCTTCATATGGATCCAAGTCCTCATACGGACCAAATTCCTCACATGGATCAAATTCCTCAAAAGGATCAAAGTCTTCATATGATTATCATCGTGCTAACAACTCTGTTTCGCAGGGAAGAGCCAAGGGCTGTGAATATGATCATTATTCCTCTAATCATTATGCTCATAAGTCCTCGAAGAATTTCTCTGCTTATTCATATGCTTACCCTAACTTCTCTTATGTGAAACGAAACGGATTGGCTTCTATGCCACCTTTCTCATATGGAGCTCGCAGAGTGATGAACTCTTTGCCACCCCTTCAGATGTGGGTGGTGAAGAAAAAGAACTAATCTCTTCTGCAGGGTCAGGTCTCCCAGACGTACTTGAACGTCTGAAGAATTTGCTGGAGACTTGAAGTTTGCCTGAAAGGACGCAGGCTAATCATGAAGAAATGAACTTTCATTTCTCACGTCCTCATACTGCTTTATCTGTTCTATTGCTTGATGAAATTGATCTGATGAATTGATGTCATATTCTTCACTGATGAAGTATATGAAGTTCGTAAGCTGCACTAATTCATCTGCAGGATGATCAACCCAAAGCCACTGAGTGGGTCCTCGATAGTGGATGTACAAATCACATGACTGGTGACAAGAATCTATTGATTGATGCTCCCTTATCACCATCGCATCTGAAGCATATCATCTTCGCTGACAAAGGCAAAAGTCAGGTATTGGGTCTAGGTAAGGTTGCGATCACAAAGGATCGACACATGGACAAAGTCATGCTTGTCGAGTCCTTAGGATACAACCTCATGTCTGTCTCAATGCTTTGTGATCTTGATATGGTAGTTGTCTTTGGCAAGTATCGTTGTGTTGTGGTTATGGAAGCTGACAATTCCAAAGTCTTCGAAGGCTTTAGGAGAGGAGACTTGTATATTGTTGATTTCTCTACAGGACCGCAACCAGCCGTGTGCCTACTTGCAAAAGCTTCAGAAGGATGGCTATGGCATCGACGACTTGGTCATGCAGGCATGAGGAATTTGCACACGCTTGCGAAGAAGAAGCATGTCATTGGCATTGAGAATGTCAAATTCCTCAAGGATCACCTATGTGGAGCTTGTGAAGCTGGAAAGATGACCAAGGCTAAGCATCCAGCGAAGACTATCATGACCACTACTCGACCATTCGAATTGCTTCACATGGACCTCTTTGGTCCTAACCATTACTCAGCTGTCACAAATGACGCATCTCTCTATGGGCTTGTTATTGTTGATGATTACTCTCGTTACACATGGGTACACATTGTTACTTACAAACATGAAGTGCAGGAAGTCTTCAAACGATTTTCCTCGAGGGCTTCAACCAACTTTGGTGTGAAGATCAAGCACATCAGAAGTGACAATGGAACTGAGTTCAAGAATTCTGGTCTTGATGACTATCTTGATGAACTTGGTATTACTCATGAGTTATCTGCTCCTTACACTCCTCAGCAAAATGGCGTCGTGGAGCGCAAGAACAGAACTCTTGTTGAGATGGCTCGCACTATGCTTGATGAGTACAAGACGCCTCGTCACTTCTGGATTGAGGCAATTTATACTGCGTGCCACATCATCAACAGGGTATATCTTCACAAATTCTTCAAGAAGACTGCCTATGAACTCCTCACTGACAAGAAACCCAATGTGAGTTATTTCAAAGTCTTCGGTGCTAAATGTTGGATTAGAGATCCTCATCACAATGCTAAATTTGCACCGAAAGCACATGAAGGTTTTATGCTTGGTTACGGAAAGGACTCGCACACCTACAGAGTCTTCAACACCGTTCTTCACAAGGTTGTTGAAACTGTAGATGTGCGGTTCGATGAAACTAATGGCTCGCAAAGAGAGCACCTACCCTCTGTGATAGATGAACCAGCACCTGAGGAAACTATCAAGTTCAAGGCTACTGAGGATGTCATTCCTACCGAAGAATCTGCTGAAGAATTCATTCCAGAACGTGAAGAACGTCGAGCTAATGCACCTGAAGAAATTGCTGAAGAAAATGGTGCTGAAGAAAATGCTGATCAAATTCCTCGACGACAACCTACTCATCCTCGCGTTGCAAAAGAAGTGCAAGTTGAGAAGATCATCGATGACATTGAAGCACCAGGTCCTCTCACACGCTCAAAAGCTTCACATTTATCTAACTTTTGTGGGCACTATGCTTTTGTCTCTATCTCAGAGCCCACTAAGGTAGATGAAGCATTTCTGGAGCCTGAGTGGATTCAGGCCATGCAAGAAGAATTACATCAGTTCGAGCTCAACAACGTTTGGGAACTGGTCAATCGTCCAGATCCTCGCAAACACAATATCATTGGCACAAAGTGGATCTACCGCAACAAGCAAGATGAAAATGGCCTTGTGGTGAGGAATAAGGCACGGCTAGTAGCTCAAGGCTACACACAGGTTGAAGGAATTGATTTCGATGAAACTTTTGCACCTGTTGCTAGACTTGAAGCTATTCGCATATTACTTGCTTATGCTAACCATCATGATATCACTTTATATCAAATGGATGTGAAAAGTGCATTCCTCAATGGTAAGCTTGAGGAAGAAGTATATGTTGCTCAACCCCCAGGTTTTGAAGATCCTAAGCATCCTGACAAAGTCTTCAGACTAAATAAGGCCCTCTATGGCCTCAAGCAGGCCCCTCGGGCGTGGTATGATACTTTGAAGGAATTCCTCATGAAGAAAGGCTTCAAACCCGGTTCACTCGACCCTACTCTTTTCACTAAATCATATGATGATGAATTGTTTGTATGCCAAATATATGTTGATGATATCATCTTTGGCTGTACTGACCAACGTTATAGTGATGAATTTGCCTATATGATGAGTGAAGAATATCAAATGTCTATGATGGGAGAGTTGAAATTCTTCTTAGGTCTTCAAATTCGTCAACAGCGCAATGGCATATTCATATCTCAGGAGAAATACCTCAAGGATGTACTGAGGAAATTCGGCATGCAAGATTGCAAAGGCGTCAAAATTCCTATGCCCACAAATGGCCATCTGTGCACTGATGAAAATGGTATTGACTTCGATCAAAAGGTATACCGCTCCATGATTGGTTCTTTATTGTACTTATGTGCATCTAGGCCAGATATTATGCTTAGTGTTTGCATGTGTGCCCGATTTCAAGCTACACCGAAGGAATCACACCATAAGGCTGTGAAGCATATTCTTCGATATCTAGCTCACACACCAACACTAGGATTATGGTACCCCAAGGGCTCGGCTTTTGATCTCGTTGGATATTCTGACTCTGACTATGCTGGTGATCGTGTGGATCGCAAGTCAACATCTGGTACATGTCATTTCCTCGGACGATCTTTGGTCTGTTGGTCCTCGAAGAAACAGAACTGCGTATCACTGTCTACTGCTGAAGCTGAGTACATTGCTGCTGGTTCTTGCTGTGCTCAATTGCTGTGGATGAAGCAAACTCTCAAGGACTACGGCGTCAACGTGAAGAATGTGCCTCTCTTCTGTGACAATGAGAGTGCCATCAAGATTGCTCACAACCCAGTTCAGCACTCGAAGACAAAGCACATTCAGATTCGTCATCATTTTCTTCGCGATCATGTGTTGAAGGGCGACATTTCTATTGAGCATGTGAAGACTGAAGAACAGCTAGCCGATATCTTCACAAAGCCCTTGGATGAGAAGAGATTTAGCAAGTTGCGGTGTGAGCTAAATATCTTAGAATCTTCGAATGTTCTTTGAAAAGGACACTCATCCTAACACTTATGCAAAATTGATGACTTAGATGTGCAACACATGAAGAAACGTTTTTCTTCAATCAATGAAGAATAACACTCTAAGTGTGAAGAAATTAATGAAGAATTTGATTCTCAGAACCCTACGACAATTGTACGCGGTGTCTGAAATCATCATTCTTATACGGTGGGTCACGCCACCACAAAAGTTGAAAATCTTCAATTTGAGTTTTTCCTCAGTTTTGAAATTCCTCAGTTGTTCATATTCTTCAACTTTGCAAAATCTTCACTGTTTCCGTCGTTTTTCTTCATTGGCTATATATATGAGTTTATGTCCTCTACAGCATTCACTTATGGCTAATTCTTCAAGTTGGTTTTTCTGCTAAGTGAATGTGATCGGACCCTTCCCCCTCTATGCTATACTCAACCCAATCTATTCACAAATTCTTCATGTGCGTTCTATTTGAAACTCGTTCAAAATCTTCACTGTGTCCTTGTCAGCTGAAGAATTTGCGAACGGAACTTTTAACTTATCTTATCCAAATTTTCGGCTTTGCCGCTCAAACCGTTCCGCTTCCCACGATATACTTATCTATTCACCCATGATCTAACACGATCTCCACTTCTCAGTACGTGGGTGACACATGTCATGCGAATGAGAAGGGTCAGGGGCACGTTCGTCCAATTTCTTCGGGCGAACCGTTTTTCACCGTGGCTATAAATACCCCCTCTCCCCTTCCTCACTTCTTTTACTCCGCTCGACCTCTCTCCAGCTCGAGCTTCTCAAACCCTAGCGCCGCCGCTACATCATCGTCGCCGGTGAGGAAGAGCTTCACTGCCTCGACCTCGTCGCCGCCGTACTCACGCCGGCCGCGGAAATCTTCACTCCGCCGCCGCCGTAGCCGTCTTCCACCGCCAAGTTAGGGCGTGGAAGATCTGCACAGACGAGCTTCACTTCTCCACATCCCAGTTCGTCGTGTTCTTCGTTCAGGGTAATTAAAAGTTACTTTTACTGCCCTCTTTGATTCAAATGTTTACTACAAAATCTTCAAAGGTGTTTTTCTTCAAATCCTCACACACTAAACACCTCACATGTCATCTGTTCTTGATTCGTTTCTCTAAGCATCATTTTTATTCAAGATTCCTCAATTGTGTGGATCTTCGATCTATACAACTCTGGAACCTAAGACAAAGAACGCTTAGTGAAATTCTTCAAGACTCATCTGGTCAAATTCCTCAAACTTGTTCTTATTAAAAACCTTCTGAGAACGCATATGACCTCTCCAAATTCCTCGCAACTATACTCTGTTCACAGGTACTCATGTCCGCTGCTGAATCACTAGGTTCTCATCAACTTAACTCATTTGCAGCGTTCCTTGAAGAAAAGTTGCATACTTCTTCAGAGAGTTCAATTGTTCAAATTCCTCAACTGAAGAAAATGGCTAATGAAAAGAGGCCACAGAAAGGAGGAAAGAGGCCTGAGGTCAATACTGCCTTTGAAATCCCTGAGGACATTTATGCTGGGTACTGCACACCCCCTGAGGAAGATAAAAATCAGCGCAAGGTGCGCATTCAGAGGATAGAAAGGAGATGGGCAAAAGAGTGGAGGGAGTACAGGTATGTGACTCCAAAATACATGAAGAAATTCGCTGTTACTCCTCCATGCTCAAGACCTCCATTGGCACCTGGCCAAGAGGCAGATCCCACTAGCATCAAGCGCGGTGAGGATTTTCCTGAAGAATGGGCCAAGCGCCAGGCCAAGTTGGCCAAACAGGCAAAAGATGAAGTGAGGAAATTCAACAAAGATTCCACTGCTGCTGCTGCTGAGGCCTCTGTAAGGTCGAAGAAATCCATGGCAAAGAAGCCTGCGCACAAGCCAAGTGCCTCTTCTTCAATGCCCTCACGGCCAATTTCCTCAGCTCAAGCCCTCACGGCCAATTCCTCAAGCCGCTCCTGCTCCTCCAAAGTCCTCAGCTGCTCCGACAAAATCCTCAGCACCTGTGCATCTCACCACGTGCCAAAGGACTACAGGCATCTCTATTGCCTCAGGAGCTTCAGCTAGTTCCTCAGCTGCACCAAATTCTTCAACAGGACCCTCTCTACTGAAGACAAAGACCACTACTCAACGAGGCTCTCGCCCAAGTCCTCAGAAGAAGCAGGTCGCCTTCCAAGTACCGTCTGAAGAAGACGAAGCTGATGATGAAGAACTTGCTGAAATCATCAGAGACAGGCAAGTCAGGGCCGCTAGAGCCAAGGGCACAGAAGTGCCACTGCTTTTGGATCCAAAGTTGATCCTCGACTATATTGATCTCTGGCACAAGGACCCAAACACTCCTATGCCTGATTTCAAGTTGACACCTGGCCAAAGTCACATGCTGACCCATTTCATCAGTGAAGAAAAATGGAAATATGAGAAGGCCAGGCAGCTCAAGAAAGCACAGTACAGGAAGGAGAAGTTCCTGAAGAACAACGTTGTCTCTATGACAACTGATGAACTTGTAAAGCTCCAGTCTGAAATCAAAGTCCTCAGCGATGATTTCAACGCTTACTATGCTGATTGGAAAGGAGCCAAGGTCAGGTTCGTCAATCTGACGAAGACACTCACTTCAAGTGCCGCTGCCCCTGTGCATATTGAAGTCACTCCGGCTGAAGCATCTGCTCAGCAAACTGAAGAACATGCCAGCACCGCTGATGACAATCAGGCTGCTGAAGACAATGTGAGTTCCAAGGGCTGATGACTGCATTCCAGCCGCTGAAGAAATTGCCAGGGCACCCACTAGTGGTGCGCCTGAAGAAAATGAAGAGGTCAGGGCAACTGCATCAGTTGTGCCTGAAGAAACTGAACCAAATTCCTCTGCTCCTCCTGCGCCTACTCCAACTCCAATCCTTCCATCTGCATCAGATGTGAAGAAGACCAAGGCTGCAGAGCGTGCAGCTGTGAAGAAAAGGAAAGCATCAGCTTCTTCAGATTCTTCTGCTCCGAAGAAAATGAAGCCTATGACCAGCTCTTTTGCAAACCCGATTGATGTTGTTCCAATCTCAACCATGCCATCAAAGGACCTTGTTCCTTTTGATGAAGAAGATGTGATCCCTAGCAGATCTGATGAAGAAACTCCTTCTGCTGCTACGTCAGAGCAGATGGATGAAGAAATTGAAGTGGATGAAATCCCTTCAACCCCAGTTGTTTCCTCGCCTGTGCCTCAGTTTACTGCTGAAGAGGCCGGCGTTGAAGAAATTGAAGATGAAGATGTGGACATTGGCTGTACCACACCTGTGATGAATGATGACTTTTGGGAAAGTCAGCACCCCAATTCTCCACTCTTCACTCCACTGCAGCAAATTCCTCAGTCCCCAGTCACTACAGTTCAAATGGGATCTGATGAAGCTCATGAAGACATTCCAGCCGCTAGTGCTGAAGAAAATGAAAATGAAGAATTCAAGAACCAGGCTGCCACTGAAGAGGAACCAGAAATTCCTCAGCCTGAAGAACCTGAGATTGCGATTCCTGAGGTTGTGATGCAACTCACTGACACTCCTCTGCCCAAGCCAAAGGATCCATTCTCCAGGAAGCAAAAATTCAAGACTGATGCCTTCTTTGGCGAGCATGTATTCTTCACTGATTACAACCCTTATGACTCTGCTCGCATAAGGAAGAGGCGTTTCTGGACTGCCAGCCAGGCAAATTTCTATTCCTCAGTGCTGTTCAACAAAGACAAAGTCTTCGATCATGAGCACATTCCTCACGTGGATATGGAATCTCTGCCGTGCTTCGAGCCAGTCCTCAGTGTTCTTCACGACGCTGGATTGTTAAATTTCTGCACTGACATCTGTGATTGGAATGAAGAACTTATTCTTCAATTATATGCGACGCTGCACATCACCGGAAATTCTGAAGATGTGAATTCATGGGTGCTGGACTGGATGTCTGAAAACACTCACTACAAGGCACCAGCTACTGAATTGCTTCGTGCCTTACCTCTCAGTCCGCCCCTTGAAGGTGCTTGTTGCGTCTACAATGAACCTGAGCTAACCGATCACTACATGCAAGTGCTGATGAAGCCTTTGAAGCCAGGTCAGACCCCAAGAACAAAATTCCTTGTGAAGGAATTGTTGTATGTGCCTCGGACTGTCTATCGCATTCTGACGAAGACATTGAGTCCAATCAAGGGCCACGACTCAAATGAAGAAGAAGTCGTTGGCATCATGAAGAATCTGCTTTTCAATATCATTCATGGCATTCCCATCAACTTCCATGATTTCTTCATGAGGACTCTGGCCAATGTCGCCATGTCACCATTTGAGTTGAAGCCTTATGCACCTTGGATTATGAGATTCATCAGGACAAGGTCTTCACTCAACTATAAAGCTGATACACTGAACCATTGCAGCTACTTGCCCCCAATTGAAGTCCTCAAACGGACATTTTCCTCAGCTGATGAAAAGGGCAAGGCTACTGCTGTAATTGATGAAGGCATTCGTCCATTGGATGGACAATTTCGCAAGGCTGCATCCTACTCCACCAATGATGACTCTGCCACCCATGACTCTGCCGCCAACGCACCCAAGCAAAATCCTCAAGGCACAGCACCCAGGGTGATGACTGACCGTGAGCTTCTCCTCAGTCTTCACCAGAAGGTTGATCGCAATCATAAATGGGTCAAGCGTCAGTTTGGTTCAATTCTTCACAACATGACTGCTACCCACAATGCAGTGAAGAAAAACCACTACTACCTTCATGAAATCCTCAACCGCACCTGGGCTGTTCTGTCTCAAGTCTATAGTGAAGAAGATCTGAAGACAATGGGTCTCAAGGACGATCTTGACTGGGCTGCACCTCCTCCGAAGAAGTACAAGAAGGTCAAGGTTCCTTCCTTGGTGGCCAGCTCCTATTCTTCATCACGTGACACTGATGAACATGAAGATTTGGACGACACTGCGGCAGGCCCTACTCCAACAAACGACCCCAACAACGCTGACGCTCCTTCATCACCTTGATATTCTTCAGGGGCGTTAGTCCTCATTTTCGACCCTTTTGGTCATTTGATGACAAAGGGGGAGAAATTTGAGTTAGTCTTCAAGCGGGTCTATCTTATATGGGCGTTTTTTTCTAAGTTACAACTCTCGTTCTTTGAAGACTTTGTTGGATCGAGTTGTAAACTTAAACTCTATGGTGACCTGATACTTTTGCTGTTTCTTCTGCATGCTTATTCCTCGTTAATGTTATTGCACGCATGCTGAATTACATCAGTCACCATATTTCATCATGCATTTCAAATTCTTCATATATTATGTCAAATGCGTGTATGAATTACAAGATATAGGGGGAGATCTCCATGATTCAACTCTTCAAGTGTGCATTGCTTCAAAAGCAAATTCCTCACTATGCACATCTTCAGGGGGAGTTCTTCTATATCTTGCAATCAAATTCCTCAATATCAGTATTTACACTTCATATGTTTATCCCCGTTGAAAACTTAACCTATATTGTCATCAATCACCAAAAAGGGGGAGATTGTAAGTGCATCTAGTGCCCCTTAGTGATTTTGGTGTATTGAAGACTTATAGGTTAAGGGACTAATGTGTTTATGAGTGTACACAGGTCTATAAGTCTATGAGGAGTTTGATATTTACAGAGAAAGTCGACCCCTAAAAATGAAGTTCTTCGACTGAAGACTTTGGATTTCTGAAGACTTTCTGAAGACTTTGAAAGTGAAGAAATTGGTGTGACCTTGAAGACTTGGTATTCATTTGAGGAACATGAAGCGTGAAGACTTTTGTTTTCGTAGTTTCATTTTCTCTTTCTTGAGTCATAGGAAACACCGTACTGTTAAAGGGGGTCGAGGAAATACTAAGGAAAAATTTCCATGTGATGCTCAACTCAAAATCCTACACCTACCAATCCCTTCGAGTGAAGCCATTGGAAATCTCATACAGTTCAGTCATATTCTTCAGTGACAGAGACGAAGTTCTTCTGGTCTCTGAGGAATTTGTTCTGACTGAGGAGTTAGGAATTCGCCAGTGCGGATTGCCTACACAGTGAGGAACATGATAGCCCTGAGGAATTTGAACCTCAAATTTCCGACCGTTGCTGTGCTATGCGCCAGCTGTCCCAAAATATCTACCCACCTAACGGTCATATCATTGAAGGGCATTTATGTCTTATCATGTCGGGCTGCTCCCTAGGCTATAAATAGCCGCCCCCTACAACCACTAGCTGGTTGGCTGCTCCGAGAGAAACTGACACTTGTCATTTGAGAGCATCCCATCCTCCGAGGACTTTGAGCGAAAATCATCAAGTGAGGAAAAACCCCAAACCCAAACACCTACAAACCCAAAGTGATTGAGCATCACTGAAGAGATTGATCCTGCGTGGATCCGACGCTTGTTACCTTTGAAGACTGTGCTTCTTCCAGACGGTTAGGCGTCATGGTCTAGAGCATCCAAGAGGAAATTGTGGATCGCCGAGTGACCGAGTTTGTGAAGGTTTGGAAGTCACCTGAAGACTTACCACGAGTGATTGGACGAGGTCTGTGTGACCTTAGTTCAAGGAGAATACGGTGAGGACTGTGTGTCCGGGACTGGGTGTCCTCAGGTTTAAATACCTAGCCGCTCCAACCAGACGTACAACTGAGACAGCAGTTGGAACTGGTCTACCAAATCATTGTCTTCACCAAGCCAACTGGTTCTATTTCCTCAACTCTTTCATTTCCTCATTACTGTGTTGTGCATTGTTCATATCTGTGTTTGAAGACTTTGACTGAAGACTTTCTCAAATTTCTCAGTTCAATTTCCTCAGTCTGTTTGTCTTCATCCTGTGTTTTCCTGTGTTTACGCTTTCTGTACTCTGAGCTTGTTTTCATTTTATCATGACGACTATGCTTGTGTTCTGCTATGCATACTTTTGAGTACTTATTGCGCTGCAAGTAGTTCTTCGCTAAGGAATTTCCTCACCCACAAATTCCTCAGTGAAGAATTTATAAAAATCGCCTATTCACCCCCCTCTAGTCGATATAACGCACTTTCATATTTTAGCGCTAAATATTTATTGAGCAGCGTAGATTTGTTTTCTTTTGTGAACACAGTTACTTAAGATGAAATAATACTTCCTTCATTCATAAATATGGATATTTCAATATGGAGTACACACGGACTGAAATGAGCGTACAAGCACAAAATTGTGTCTACATACAATTGATTAAAAAATAGGACATTTTATACTCCCTTCATCCCAAAATAAATTACTTGACTTTGTACTAACTTTGTAGCACGAGGGAGTTTTTTTTTTGGCGAAAAGCACGAGGGAGTATATGTTACATTCACTTCAATCCCTTGACCAAAGTGAAAGCAAAACTTACCACAAATGTTCGATCAACTTTGTTTTGTGGCTAGGGTTTCTGCCTCCCGCTGCCGCCGCAGGTCCGCCTCCTCTCCGGTGGCCCTAGGGCCATGGGGGCGAGGTGGATCTCGACAAGGGCCGGCGGGAGGGCTCTGTTTTTAGTCGTTTCTTTTAGTTTTGCTAAGGTTTGTGTCCTGCTCAGGAAGACGAGACGGCGGCGGCTCCCTGAAGATGGAATAAAGGTCTCCCCGCCTAGCCCCCGTTCCGGCGGTGCGTCTAGCACCGTTGGTGGGCGTGTGGAGGTATGTCTCCGGCGGATCTATCTTTGGTGGATTTGCTCGGATCTCGTCGTTGTCTTACGGGACCTTAGCACGACGACTTCTCGACTGTCTACTACAATAAGTTGTGCCCAACTCCGGCTATAGAGGGGCGATGACAGCGGCGCGCCTTCGGCTCACTTCAGTGCTGATAATCGTCGTTAGGTGGTCTACGGATCTAGATGTAATTTTTATTATTTCTGATATTCGTTATACTGCCATGATTGAAGATGAATAGATCGGAAATTTTCTCGAAAAAAAAAGGTTGGTTTCGCCTTCACATGGAGTAGTCTTGCTGTCTTGGTCCACGGTACCCGTCATGGACGGACGACCCTGTGCGTGTCTTCCGCGGATTTCTGGAAGCGGCCTTTGCTGATTGTTGAAGCCACGCGGTACCGCAAGTAGGGTGTAGCTTAGGCAAACATCAGCGAAAGGAGACGACGGTTTTTGCAGCTTCCAGGCTTCTTGTTCTCCGATCTCGCTTTCTCGCCTGTCCCACTTGACTCTGTCTGCTCTTTACAGGTTTTCTTTTTCTCTGCTTCGATCCATGGTTCTTTCCAGGCTGAGAGCAACACAGAGGATCGGATCAGAGCTTGCATATTCTATCTCCATATCCAATATGGTGCCCACCCATATCATCCTAGCTAGTACTGTAGTGCATTTTTTTCTTCGTGTGGTGGCAAGACTGAGTTATATTTGTATCCTTGTTTTATAGAGTATAGTACTACTGTGTGGCTAAAACTGACTTAGCCTATATTTCGGTAAAAAAAATGATCCGCTCAATTTTGGGTTTCGATTCTGACTTAGCCTAGGCGTGGGCATGGAAGTTTTTCTTTTTGTTTGAGATATGGACGAATGGAAGTTACCCAGCGGCAGACCGGATGGGACGAACCGAAACTGGCGCGCGCGTGCGACCGCGGAATGGTTCTGGCGTACCGTTTAACAGTGGACTAGTCCTGCTGTCCCGGCCCGCATCACTCACCCTTCCGTGGGTTCTTGGAAGGGGCCTTGCTGCGGCAAAAAGTTACTTTAGAAACCGGGTGCATTGGAGCCCTATTTTTTAACTGTGCCAAAATGTTATTTTTGAAGTTTCAAAAATTTCTGAAAACAAATCAACATGTTTATATGAATGTATATCACACATGTGTAAATTTTGATGCGGAAATAAGTAACCATGTGAGTTACACAAAAATGATAAAATCGTGATTTTGGAAAGATGAACAGTGCATGCATTACTCACCTTTTGGAAATCACCATTTTGTCATTTTTGTATAGGTCACATATTTACTTATTTCATCACCAAACTTTACAAATGTGTAATATACATCCATATGATCACATAGATTTTTTTTCAGAATTTTCTGAAACCTTAAGTATGATTTTCGAAGTATTTAAAATAAGGTCCTCCAATACACCCGGGTTTCAAAAATCCACTCTCATATCAGGCAACACCGGTGAAAGAAGACTATATATGATATGATTGCAACTTTCCGATTTCTTGTATCGGGCATTTTCCGTCCGCCCCACTTGACTTTGTCTACTCTTTACAAGATCTTTTGTTGTTGCTTTTCTTTTCATGGATGTCTCTTTCCAGGCCGATGGTATGGACCAACAACATAGTAGAGGACCAGAACTTGCTTATTCTAGCTGCTCATCCAGTCACGTCAATATCCAACATGCTGCCCACCCACACCATCCTACCTAGTGGTACCTTGTGTATCCTCCTGCCAACTGGTGGTAAAAAAGAGTCACTAAAAAAATCAATGTTCGAAGTTTTGAGCTTTGATTTTGTTTTTTTAGTGAGAGCTCCTCGGATGTTATTTTTGGCTGACAATTTGCAAGAAGCTTGAACATTTGATAAGGTTTGATGTCTCAAATTTTGATATTTTTTTATATTTTTTATATTTTGTTTGATTTTTTTCATTCTTTTCCCCCAAATTCATGTAGTACACCCAAGAGTAGTGGCTACTTTCCGATCTGTATCCTTGTCTCCTACTGTAAGTAAGTGTCCCTTAGCCATGCGCTTGTAGCATTAGGCTCCTCGCAAAAAGGAAACGAAATGCATCTTTTTACACCAGAAACAAAATAGCCCAAAACTTAATTGAAATTGTTTGGGCTTGAAAATCGGCCAAGTTGCTAGAGGGAAGAAAATGCAACAGTCTCTTGCTTAAGCTTGATATATTGCAAAGGCCTTTGACACCGTCACTTCACAATTTTTGCTTAAAGCACTCAAAAGAGTTAGTTTTGGCCCATATTGGTGGTCTTGGATTGCTATGTTTCTCATGACTACATATACTAAAATTCTTTTTAATAGCATACAAGGGAAAAGCTTTTGGCATGGTCGCAATATTAGGCAAGGCCATGCCATATCGCCCATGCTCTTTATTATTGTGATGGATACTCTATGCAAGCTCTCTGCCAAGGTTCAAGAATGCGAGATTCTTAAGACCTTCAGCGATAGGCACTCCATTCCTCAATGTATGGATTTATGCAGATTATGTTATTATTTTCCCCAAGGCTAAATCACTAGGACGTCATGGCGTCCAAGTTTCTGCTAGACATCTTTGGTTGCTCGTCAAGGATTACATTGCAACTTCAGCAAGAGTTCTATCTTGCAGATTATATGCGAGGACGATCTATCGGGGATTTTGGAAATATGCCTAGGTCTCAAAGCTTTTCAGAGTTTGATTGACAAGTTGTGGGATAGGTTGGGCCCTTGGCGTACTGGATTTCTTTACTAGAGTGGTCGATTAATCTTGGTCCAAGCGGTTTTGTCAGCAATCCCAATTTTCACCTCATGTCCCTTGATCCCTCGCCATGGGTATTGAGAGCCATTGGAAAAATCCGTCGAGCTTTTCTATGGAAGGGTACCAAGGTGGCTAATGGCAGGCACTGCCCGGTAAACTGGAAGCACGTTCGTCGTCCGAAGGAGAGTGGAGGAATGGGCATACTGGATCTTGAAATTGTGAATTCGACGCTTCGGTTGCGCTGGGCCTGAAAGGTGCGTGTTTCTCACAACCAAGCTTTGCACATTCTGCTAGATCCTTTGAATACAAGCAAGAGGCACATGTTTAGCGTGCTGCAAGGGTCGGGCTTGGGAATGGCGAGAGATGTTTTTTGGTCTTACATATGGATACAAGGTGAAGGACCTTGCGCCGGACGGTCTGGCTGCTTTCTCCGGTCGTCCGGGAGCGCGAGAGCTATGTCTCACATTCAGCGAGACGTAGCGATATCTTGCTGAAGCATTTGGTGTGGTCGAGCCAGCCCACTAGCGAATTGTTTTCGAAAAAATAGAGTAAAAAGGGGAGCGAGAGCGGGATTGAACCTGGGACCTCCAGGTTGTTCTGTCACACTAATTGTCACCGAGAAAACATCAAGTTTGTGTTAATCTTCTTTGGCACAACCTACTAGAAGGAATAGAGCTAGTTTTGCACAGGTTTTCTGTTTTTTTCTTTTCTTTCTCCATTTTCTTCTATGTTATTCGGGTTTTTTTATGTTCTTTTTCTTCTCAATTTTGTATTTTTAACATACTTTTTCATTTTTTTCTTCGGTTTTTGTTTTCTTTTCATTTTTTAATTCTTTCTACATTTGTTACTTCGGTTTTATTTTCATTTATTCCTTTTTGATTTATTTTGTTTCTTTTTCGGTTTACTTTTTTGGTTTTCTTTTTTTTCTTTTTCTTTTTATTCTACATTTTTTTAATATGCAACAACATTTTTCTAATACAAGTTTAACATTTTTTCAATGCAAGTTTAATATGTTTTTAATACATGTTCAAAAACTTTCCGGACCCATTTTAAATATATTTGAAATTATTGATCAACATTTTTCAAATACAAGATTAACATTTTTCTACGCGCATTTACATTTCTTCAAATGCTTGACTAATATTTTCTAAATGCAATATTAACATTTTTTAACACACATGGCCAAAAAATTCTATACACATTTAACATTTTGTAATTGCTTGATTAACATTTTTAAAATAGTTTTTCAACATATTCAAATGCTTGATTAACATTTTTAATATATATTATAAAAATCATTCTTCATTTTTTTAATACATGGTCAAGATTTTTCTATAAATAACATTTCTAAATTGCTTCATCTACATTTTAAAATAATTTTTCAACATTTCATATACATGATCAAAAAATTCATCATTTTTTTAATACATGGTCAAAATTATTTTATACAAATTTAACATTTTTCAAATACTCGATCAACATTTTTTTAAAATATTTCTTTAACATTTTTTATGTACATGATAAATAAAATTCATCATTTTTTATACATGATCAATGTTTTTTCTATAGAGATTTAACCAATTTCAAATGCTTGATCAACATTTTTCAAATACTTGTTAGAAATGCTTGATTAATTTTTTTAAATACATGATCAAAAAATTTATACACATTTGTTTATACATTTTTTGTATACATGACAAGCATTTTCTCTATACATATTTAACATTTTTCAAATGTTTTTATAGAGTATTTTTTGTAATATATATATATATATATAATATTTTACATTATAAACAAAAGCAAAAGAAACAAAGAAAATAATGAAATAGAAAACATAAAAAAATCAGGAAAGGAGGACGTGTCCTTCGGCGCTCCTGGGCCAGCCCATCTTGGTCTTCTCTTTAGCGAGGATTCCTACCCTCTCGCAAAAGGCGAGATATAGGGGCGCCCGTCCGGGAGAGGAGAGCGGCCACAAAGGCTATGACTAACGGACCATGGATTTAATAATGAGGATACCAAAGGGAAAATTAATGTTCACACTTTCCCTCAGGTTTTGTCCTTCTGGGAGGTTATCTCTGAAATCCATGTAGAGCCAGATGTTGAGGACAAGTGGACATGGTACTAGGAGCCGGAAGGATCTTTCTCGACAAAACCTGTCTATAAAGCACACTTCGGCGTGATGACTATTTCCAGCACTACTTCCACCATTTGGAAGTCTTGGTAGCAATTGAAATGCAGACTCTTCCCCTTATTGGTCGTCAGAGGGCATGTTTGAACAACAGATCAACTTGCCAAGTGAGGTTTCCCCCATAATCCTTCTTGTTGTCTTTGTAGCTTATCTCAGTGAACGGTCCAACATCTATTCATGAACCGCGGCGTCATTTCTTTTTTGTGGAGTTCAGTGCTTCAGTGGTCTGGCTTGAGTGAGGTTGTTCACAATGATGCACGCTCGCTCAAGGATTGGTGGCAAGGGGCTAGGTCGTTAGTTCATGGCGCGAAGAGGAATACTTGGAACACCTGTGCCTCTCATTATTTGTAGTACTTGTAGGGAAAGGAATGGTTGGGTATTTGAAAATTACTTCACTCTGTTGCAAAGAGTCATAGATCAAATCAAATTAGATGCCAAGCAGTGGGCTGAAGCGGGTTTGGGTCATTTTAGATTAGAGTAATTGGAGTTGCTCTTTTTGGAGGGTCTTTTTCTTTCTTGTATCGCCATTTTATGGGAGGTTCGTATCGGCTGATTGTACTCCATCTCCTATCTTTCATATAATACATACAACTCTCCTGCGTGATTTGACTTTTTGGCCACCAAGTATTGAGGGAGCATGTGACATTGGGTAATTACTAACCCCTTTTCTATCTTCCCTCTCCAAGCACAAACATACATACTTGACCAGGAAATGAGTGTTGCCAACGAGCGAGAGTAGCAGAGAATTCGGGTACAAACTACTTGTTGATATCTCGCACACTCTAGAATTCTCTATTTGGGTAAACTTGCATTAGTTATTAACTATATCAACACTCTAAAACAATCAACCAATGTTTTATATACTTCTGGATCCTATGGAGATAGACAAATATAAACTAGTAGTACTAGTACACCAAGAGACAAACTAAAATTGACGAGTACTGTTGTACTTTCGGTTTGATATGATTTACAGTGAAATCCATTCTAACAAAACACTTTTCTAACCATCCCATACTGACTTGATAAATAAAAAATTGGTAAAATATAGTTTTAGTTTTGTATAATACAACGTTTTTGTAATTATCAATTCTTAAGTTGTATGAAAAAAATACAACCTTAATATACATGGTTGCAATTATATTTGTAATTCTCATAGCTATTTATAAAACATTATTTAATACAATATACAGAAATAATTACATAGGTAAAAATTGAAAATTTTCCGGTCACATATTTATAAGTTACGTCTTACAAAAAAAGTAAAAAGGTTTAGTATATATAGTCATTTAATTTCATTATCTCGGTAGCAGCAGTAGTATTTTACGCTTCGCCACTTAGAGTTGTAGGTGGTTCTAAAGGTTGACTTGTTCGTTCATTAATGCGGTGCGTGAGCTGGGTTCAAAATATTGTGAGACGGTTTGGTGCATATCCAGTGTGAGCATTAGAGCATTGAGAGGACGTTTCCCTAGTATGCGAGGACCGGGCAGTATGCATCTATGATATATTGGTTATAATGCCTACGACAAACATTGGGTATTCAAGTGCGCAGAGGATAACTCATGAGTAGATACTGGTGTCTCAATCGGTATGGCTCTAGAAACAGTGTCTGGAAATGTCGCTCTAAATCTGCACATGGTTTCAAAAATTTATGTATATAATCACATTTTTGATGAGTGATATTTTTGCACTTATTACATCATTGTTTAAATAGGATAATTTTGAAATTTCCGAGAGAATAACTTTGTTATTGGTAGTAATGACTAATGAATGTAAGAAATTGTGAAATCCTTTGTCAATATGTTTCCTCGAAAAATATGCTAAAAGATGGAAGAAAAACATCATATATAAGGAAACGACAACTATGGGAACCAAGCCAAGTCCATTGGAGGCGCCACAAGAGCAACAGAGCAAAATATGACGCTTGCTACAACTGCGCCCAATGGTACCAGCGGTCGTACCAGCCGCAAGGAGCACCATAATGTTCAACAGATCACTTTATAAAAGGTCCCATGCATAACTCGTGAAGGAGTGACCAACAAAGGGATTGTCGAAAATATGGTCATATCAGTGGTTTTGTTAATATTTGGATGTGGTTGTCACTTACCAATGTTTATTTATATGGAATTAGTGTTTATGCTTTTATGAAGCATTCCCATTTATGTTAATTACTCTTTGAATGTTTTTTCCTATGTGGTAGGCCGCAACAATTAGAAGTCTTAAGGCATCCAAGTATTGTTCTATTCATGAGTGTTGTTACTGAACCCCATACCTACCAAAAGTTATGGAATACTTGTTGAGGTATTTATATGCATTTCATTTGTTACCGAACCTCCAAGGACAGACCCAGATCTTCATCGCCGTTGCTGCCGCCATCAAGCACCCCGCCCTCCCATGCGTCTACCTCAAGCCGCTCCACAATGCCTTGCCTTCCAACGCCCCTCCATCTCTTCGACCTAGCTCGGCAACCGTTGCAGAGGAGAATGACATCACGCCAACACTCGACCCCAGTCCCAGTCGCCCACACCACCAGAGTATTGCCGATCGCGTCGTCGTGCCCTAACCGAGGCCCCCCACTCTCCCAGACCCAAGCACGTCTCTACCCTTGATGTCATGGAACTGCGACCGGTTGTTGCTCACCTCATCTTCCCCTAACACGACACGACAATGATGCATCCAACTCTAACTTCCTCGACGCGACACATGCTCACGAGGACTCGACCGGTGTCATCCTTCTAGTTGCATTGTTGCATGTAGAAGGTCACATCGATGGAGCCGTGGACTTACCGTGGACTCATGGAGGGGGCAAGCTGCATAACTAATGCCAACCCCGAAGAATCAACCAATGCAGATTTTTCTTCACTATTGTGTATTTCGGGCATTTTGGGATTACCTCACTCAGAGCTCGAAACAAAATGAGGTTAGCTTGTTTATTTAGAGAAAAAAGGCTAGATATGTTGGTGCAATCGAGTGCCCCGAGAGTATTGGAGATTGTTGGACAAAAACATTGAGGAGCTAATGTGTTTGCTAGTGCACACAGAGAGAATAGGCCCCTTATGGTTATTTCACCCTCGGGATTGCCCCGGCTATAAATAACCAGCCCCCACCTACCGTTATGATCGGCGGCTCAGTTTATTTTTTGAGAAGATTGTTTGAGCACCCCTCTAAAAAATATTTGAGTGAATCCACGGATAGAAAACCCCAAAGCCCAAAACTTAGATAGTTGTCGAGCATCACAGAGATCTAAGTAGAAAGTTTGAACCTATTACTCTTGAAAGCTACTAACTCTCTAGACGGTTAGGTTTCTGTCTGAGTGACCAAGAGTAATTGTTTTCGAAGACAAAGTCTGTGAAGGTTATGGACATCGTGTGAAGTATCTGCCGAGAGTAAACTGACACAAGTTGATGAACTTTGTCAAGGAGGATAGGACGGTGATAGTCTTACTCATGTATTCAATCACAAGTCCCTCTAACCAGACGTAGCTCTTTTGCAAAAGAGGGAATTGGTCGAACAAATAACTTGTTGCCATCGAGCACCACTGGTTTCATCTCGCCTCCATATTACCCTTCAGCAGTTTACTTTCAGTAATAGTATCTGTCGTGAGTTTAGTTTTTGTGCTCTAGCAGCTCTCTCTTGAAAGCTTACCTATCTGTTTCATCATGTTTTTTTCCAGAGTTCTTTTCTTTCATAGATCTGCATATGTTAAGTTCATTTTATTGTTGTGTTATACCGAGAGATTTCAAATTTTGAAAGAAATTTTAAATCTACCATTCACTCCCCTCTGGTCGATATGCTCTGGTCCTACAAGATAGATAAAGAACTCCCGAAAATGCCAAATAGAGACCGAGCTTCATGGAGGCCCTAATTTAAAAAGTTTGAATTTCAAATCTTTCAGTTTTGAAAAATTCTTAAAAATATTACATATGTACCTAGAGATATAATGTACAAGTGTGTACATTTTCAGGTCAATACCTGAAAAAAAATCAGGTCAAAATCCGTTAAAACTAGAGCTACAAAAAAAATCGAATCTGAGGCTTGTCTTTAACATACATAATGTTCATTCGCAAAATCCATGATTTTATTTCAAGCTTGCAATTTAAGGTATTTCATCATAAAATTTTACATGCGTACACCTTGTTGTATACATGTGTATTTTCCTCAGGATTTTTTCAAACTAAGCAGTTTGTCTTTTGATTTTTTTTTTCAAAATTAAGGCCTCCATGGAGATTGGTATCCAAAATGCCCTACTCAAGATTTCCGAGAAACTTCCAAAAAAAAATGTTCCCCCTTTTTTCCAGTCTACCCAAAAAAATGTTCCCGATAAACCAGACCGGATTTCCGAACGTAGTTGGGCCATACTTTCACACGTTGGCGACGCATATTTCTGGGCCCAAACACGCTGTGGCTCTAGCTGCTTCCCAATCCAGCCTCATCTCACCGCCGTGGCCGCCTTATCCGCCACGCGCGGTGCAGCTCTCGTGGAACTTTCCCAGCTAGCTAGAGACTAGAGCCACAGCTATGGAAGCTCTCGCCTCGTCGCCGCGGGCTCTCTTCGCCCGCACCGCCTCTCCGACAACGGCGGTGGCCACGTCAGCAAGATGGATGCCGTCATCGAGCAGGCTTGTCAAGGCCGCCGCCGCCGCCGAGCCCGCCGGCGACGCCAAGCCGGCTGCGGCAGCCGCGGCGCCGGCGCCCAAGAAGATCCTCAAGAAGAAGCCCGTCTACTCCAGTAAGATCGGTGCTTCGAAATACGTACATTGTTTAACTGAACTTGATTTACATCTGTTTCCTCTGTGCAGTGAAGAAAGGACAGATTGTTCGCGTCGAGAAAGAGAAGTACCTGAACAGCATCAATGTGAGTGTGTATCGTATTCGGATCATACGCGCTACACCGTAGTGGATGGATGCACTCGAAATTTCAATCAAATTTCTAATGTTTGTGATAAAATTTGCCCTTTTCCTTTGAGCTGGAATGAGACACGGTTATTTCTGTAACAGAATTTCAAACCCTATTTTCAAGAAATTTTGTATTGATTGTGCTAGCGATGAGTAACTTAATTTGCTGGCCTTTAGTGACCGTCTGTGGTTTGTTAATTTCAGTACCTGTCAGTGGGGCACCCACCCTTCTACAAGGGGCTAGACTACATATACGAAGACCGCGGTGAGGTAATTGACTTCACTGATCCTAGCTCTCGATGTCGCTCTCGTCAATATGTTATCTATGTTGCTCTCATCAGTCAATTAACATCACTTGTTCAAGTTTCAGTTTAACAATCACCAAATTATCAAGTGCAGGTTTTGGACATCAGAATCTTCGAAGAAACCGGAGAGTATGCTCTGGTAATTATACATAGCTGTTTTGATCCTTTCTTCTAGTTCACCAATCTTATTTTGTTCCTCAACTTTAGATGGATCTAAATTAATAATCCATACATGTCTCGATAAATTTCCTCCTGATTGAATTACGGAATCTTATGTAGATCGCGTGGGTAGGCATTCCAACACCGCCGGCATGGCTCCCAACTTATATGCTCATCAAGGTATGACCTAACTATCAATAATTATACCACAATACTTTCTGGTCACCCATTGTTTTCCACATAGACATGGTTTACCACTCAACCATTTGGTCGTTTTCTTCTAATTATATGATTATACAAAAAAATTAACATCGAATGGTGAATACCTCTCTTGCGAAGAGGCTCTATACTTTCTTTGGGCTTATTTTTATGATTACAGCTCACCCGCAAAACAAATGTTTATGATTAGAGTTTTTTTTTTCCTTTGCAGTCAGACAAACTTGACTACGAGAGGATATGATCACTGGATGAGCGGTTGCGAGGGAGCACAATGTTCTCGGCATAAATCGATGTTGTTGTGTGGCGATGTTGTGACAATGCTCCATGGATGCAAAACGAAGTAGCTGTAAATCGAAGAAACAATAGTGAAATATATATAAAGTTGTTGTATTTCAGGTTTTTTTCACCTTTTCAACTTTTGAGGTAGTTGATAATCGTACACTATTATAGATCGAAATACCATTGACCCCTCATCACTATCCGGCCACTGACCATGCATCAGTGATAATGGTCTCACCGACCATCTAGGTACTCCCTCCGTCCGGGTTTATTGGGCCCCTGGGCGGAGGGAGCTCGTCCGCTCTTATTAGGCCCCTTAATCGATATGGCTGCCAAAAGCAGAAAACGCTTCGTTGCTTTCTCGATCTCCTCAGCCGCGGTTCATCTTCCGAAGCGCATTAAATTTCCAACCGCTGGCATGCAGAAGAAGCTGCTATACATTGAGCGGACTAGTACTCCTGGCACAACGCCACAACAGTAGTCCCAGGAAAGAAACCAGCGTCTCGCCGGCCGGATGCAGCGCCGTACCAGCATGTCGTCGCGACCGAAGGCGGAGCACAGCGTCGACGTTGATCCGGACGCGGAGACCCAGTCCGGGCTGGGCTTGGACGCGTCGCCGACCAACCTCGCCGCTGCTGGGCACGTAGAGCTCGGTGTCCATGGTGCGTCGCCGGCGGAGCACAACGTGGACGTCGATCCGGACGCGGAGACCCAGTCCGGGCTGGGCTTAGGCGCGCCACTGCCAGACCTCGTCGCTGCTGGGCACGCAGACCTCGGCGTCCATGATGCGCCGCAGGCCGAGCACGACATGAAGGTCGCTCCCGACGTGGAGACCCAGGTGGAGCTGGGCTTGGGCGTCCAGGACATGCATGTATGTATGCATGCCTTATCCAGGGATCATGGTGATGTTTAGTCGGTGCAGTTAGGCCGGCCGTGAGGTGGCGTCTGGTTCGGAAGCGCCAGGGAATTAAATTGAGCGTGGGGCTGCATGCGGGTGAAGTTGGATTTGTTTTGGGCAGTAAATCGTGCATGGAAACCGAAGGACAGCGCTTGTTTCCAGGGAATTAATCACGGTGCCTTGGTACCTGCGATTTGGTTGGGGGGCCTAATAAACCCGGACGGAGGGAGTAGGGCGCATCAGCGACGTGCCTTGGCTTGCTCATCGAGACAGTTAACACTGACTAGACCAGTTTTGACCGGTCAATGATAGGGGTCTCTTCCACCTCCCCCGGACGATACGTCAACAGACGGCTTGCATACTTGCGTGGTTGGTGGTATCCTGTCATCACCGGCCTCTCATTTTAATGTTCGGTCATTGGTATATTTTCTAGACTTGATCTTCTTCCCGTCATGGACAACAAAAATTGAAACAGAGAATATGAACACATTCATTCTTCATCGGTTACCGGTAGTGGGTTCTCAATGAGTGCGCATTGAACTGGCGATGATTCCCGCATGTAGCTCGTTTGGCTACCGGGTGTGGGTTCCCAATGAGCGTAAGTTGAATCGGCGCACGATTCCCACGACATCGCTTGTTCGACTACCAGAGTATCTTTCCAAGTCGATGGCCAACATTTCCGGCTATATATATATGGAGCAATGGCACTTCTACCCCACCTCACTGGCATTGCCTCACTTCCTCTCCCACCTTTGTGTAATCACACTGGCATTGCCTCACTAGCGCCCTTCCCCCCTCACTAAACCACAACTAGAGCCAGCAATCGTAGTCCCCGTTGAAGCCTTGTGGGAGGCTGCGCCTACTCCCGTCGTCGTACTGAAGCTTGATGATGCCCCTATTGTGGAACCCAAGCCCGTGTCAGGCCTTATTCATTCTCCTACTCCTGATCCCGGCCACGTCGTTGTCACAGAGCACGGGAAGGCCTGGTTCGTGATACGTCTCCAACGTATCTATAATTTTTTATTGTTCCATGCTATTATATTATCTGTTTTGGATGTTTATGGGTTTAACTTTACACTTTTATACCATTTTTGGGACTAACCTACTAACTGGAGGCCCAGACCAAATTGTTGTTTTCTTGCCTATTTCAGTGTTTCGAAGAAAAGGAATATCAAACGGAGTCCAAGCGGAATGAAACCTTCGGGAGAGTTATTTTTGGAACGAAAGCAATCCAGGAGACTTGGAGTAGACGTCAGGGAAGCTTCGAGGTGGCCACGAGGCAGGGAGGCGAGCCTGCCCCCCTGGGCGCGCCCCCCACCCTCGTGGCTCCCCTGACCGACTTCTTTCGCCTATGTATATCCATATACCCTAAAAACATCGGGGAGCAGCATAGATCGGGAGTTCCGCCGCCGCAAGCCTCTGTAGTCACCAAAAACCTCTCGGGACGCTGTTCCGGCACCCTGCCGGAGGGGGGATCCCTCACCGGTGGCCATCTTCATCATCCCGGTGCTCTCCATGACGAGGACAGAGTAGTTCACCCTCGGGGCTGAGGGTATGTACCAGTAGCTATGTGTTTGATCTCTCTCTCTCTCTCTCTCTCTCTCTCTCTCTCTCTCTCTCTCGTGTTCTTGATGTGGCACGATCTTGATGTATGGCGAGCTTTGTTATTATAGTTGGATCTTATGATGTTTCTCCCCCTCTACTCTCTTGTAATGGATTGAGTTTTCCCTTTGAAGTTATCTTATCATATTGAGTCTTTAAGGATTTGAGAACACTTGATGTATGTCTTGCGTGGGATACCCGTGGTGACAATGGGATATTCTATTGATTCACTTGATGTATGTTTTGGTGATCAACTTGCGGGTTCCGTGACCTTGGGAATCTATGCATAGGGGTTGGCACACGTTTTCGTCTTGACTCTCCGGTAGAAACTTTGGGGCACTCCTTGAAGTACTTTGTGTTGGTTTGAATAGATGAATCTGAGATTGTGTGATGCATATCGTATAATCATACCCACGGATACTTGAGGTGATATTGGAGTATCTAGGTGACATTAGGGTTTTGGTTGATATGTGTCTTAAGGTGTTATTCTAGTACGAACTCTTGAATAGATCGATCCAAAAGAATAACTTTGAGGTGGTTTCATACCCTACAATAATCTCTTCGTTTGTTCTCCGCTATTAGTGACTTTGGAGTGACTCTTTGTTGCATGTTGAGGGATAGTTATATGATCCAATTATGTTATTATTATTGAGAGAACTTGCACTAGTGAAAGTATGAACCTTAGGCCTTGTTTCCTAGCATTGCAATACCGTTTGTGCTCACTTTTATCATTAGTTACCTTGCTGTTTTTATATTTTCAGATTTCAAAAACCTATATCTACCATCCATATTGCACTTGTATCACCATCTCTTCGCCGAACTAGTGCACCTATACAATTTACCATTGTATTGGGTGTGTTGGGACACAAGAGACTCTTTGTTATTTGGTTGCAGGGTTGTTTGAGAGAGACCATCTTCATCCTACACCTCCCACGGATTGATAAATCTTAGGTCATCCACTTGAGGGAAATTTGCTATTGTCCTACAAACCTCTGCACTTGGAGGCCCAACAACATCTACAAGAAGAAGGTTGCGTAGTAGACATTAGTTCGTCAAGCCCTTGCTCTTTGACTTTGAACCGAATTCTACGGCCCTCGTCGACACCTATGATGATGAACACATTGAGTTGTGGGCATTATACAACATGTGTATGGACGAGTGACGGTGCCTTGTCACTGACCCGTCATTTATGTCAGCCGGTCAGTGATAATAGCCTAGGACTTTATAATAATGTTCCCCCTCATAAGTTAACCATATCACGAGTTCTATCGTCTGCGCGCCCCACCACATCGTCTGCCGTAGGTGGTCCATCTAATCCATCTTGTCCGTCTCGATTTGTGTGCAACGGGCCATCTTGACACCTTAGATCCACCCCTAGCCGCCACACCACCCACCCGTGTTGGCTGTGGTGGTGATGCTCTTGTACAGTTGGTTCAACAACAACATTGCATGCGGTCGTACTCTTGCATTGCCGCCAACATCTTTGGCCACAATGGTAAGCTCCTTCCCTTCCGATTACAATCGTATACTACTATGTTAGGATACTTTGAGTACTATGTTAGAATTTTAGGATCCATATTGTAGCAACTTGTACTCATAGTTTTGATCTAATTAAATGGTATATAATAGGAGTTTGTCATATTACTATGTTGGATAGTTTGCTATAGTACTATGTTAGAATTTTAGGATCCATATTGTAGCAACTTGTACTCATAGCTTTGATCTAATTAAGTGGTATGTATTAGGAGTTTTCCAGACTACTATGTTAGGATAGTTTGCTATAGTGCCATGCTAGGATCTTTAGGATCCATATTGTAGCAAATTGTACTCCTAGTTTGATCTAGTTAAGTGATATATGTCTTAGGAGTTTGGTATAGTACTATGTTAGAACAATTTTCTATAGTAGTATGTTTGGATTTTAAGATCAATGTTATCCCAACTTGCAATCGGTATGCCAAGTAAAAAGTAATAGAGGGATCATGTTTCATCTTTACCTTTCACGTGTATAAATATTCATTTGACACCATGTGTATGCCATTAATTTTCCAAAATGAAAATGTTGCTTATTTTATATTAACAGGGACAACCACACATAATTGTTGTTGTGACCTTTTGGTGTACTGCACAAATCACTCATGTATATGAGTGATTTGTGCAGTGCACTTAAAACCACACATTGGTGACATCGCTCAATATTAGGTGCACCACACAAAAAGAAGGAAGTACTATGCGATCTTCGAACCTTGAATGAGAGAAGATAAGGTCTTTTCAGTGAGTTGAAGGAGTCATTGGACTATACTTTGATGCATTGATGATTCTTAGATGCCAAGAATCTTCCCCCCATTGGATCGCCATGAAGACTCTTCTCTACTAAAACTAATTGCCTAAGCACATAGTTGAATATGTTCTTAGAAATTTGAACATATGACAATATAATGCAATTTGGATGTATGTCCTTATATATTTTGCAATGTTTAAATAATTTCGTGTTTATAGTCCATCTTGGGGCAGTGCAGCCCCAGTTTGCATTACAAAAAGATTCTCATCACTTGCCAGCCGTAAGAAAAGGGCCTGTCCGTAAGAACATCACTGCCGCCCATTTTCGAATTCATCACTGATTGGTAATGTCGTCTTTACTAATTTTCCCATTTGTTATGAAAAATTCATCAATGACCGGGAGGCACTAACCGGCGAGAAGCACGTCGGTGATGATACGATTTGGCGGGTCCGTGTTGTCCGACTTTGTAGTAATAGTACTGTCGGATGTGGGGTTCCGGCAAACCCTTAAGGTTCGAACACTGGGGTGCGTGCGAAGTCTTTCCCTCCTATCGATCTACGCCCTAGCTCGCTAAGATCTCGCGGACGAACTCGACGAACTCGCAACACAGAAAGACACGAGATTTATACTGGTTCGGGCCACCGTTGTGGTGTAATACCCTACTCCAGTGTGGTGGTGGTGGATTGCCTCTTGGGCTGATGATGAACAGTACAAGGGAAAAACAGCCTCCTGAGGTTGAGGTGTTCTTGTGCATACGAGCTTGTGCGCGTCTCTCGATCCGATTGGATCAAGCTAAGATCAGATGCCCCTACTTTGGTGGCTAGCCCTATTTATATAGGCCCTGGTCCTCTTTCCAAATATCGAGCGGGAAGGGAGCCAACAACGGCGGGCAAATTTGAAGGGGGACAACTGTACAAGCTATCCTGACAAAAGCGGTCTTCGCCTGCGAAAAGCTCTGGTGGTGACGCCGTCTTGGGCTCCACGATGACCTCCGTCTCGCCGTCCTCCTGGTCTTGGTCTCGTTGCACCAATATAGCAACCTTTGCCTAATGCCTCGGTACTCTTCGCCTGCGCTGGCCTTCTTAGCACCAAAGAGGAAATAAGGACGCTGCGCGCGCTGGCGCCCGCCTGGTGTCGTGCGTCATGGCTCACGTCACGAGAGCCTCGTGAGGTTTGCCCCGCCTTGATATCTCCGCTCCTCGTGAGCCTGCCTGGCTGGGCTACTCCAGAGGAGGTCTTGTGTCGTCCGCCTCGCGAGGCTTGGACCCTCGCGAGGGTCTTGGATGCCTTGTCGATGAAGATGGGCCATACGGCCTGCTTGCTCAGCCATGCCGTGGGCCGCAGGCAGGCAAGTTTGGGGACCCCCGTTCCCAGAATGCTGACAAGTACCATGGATCTCACATACCGTTACTTTTAACCTTAACATGCCTGAAATAGATGCATTTAAATTAGGATACGTCTAAATGGTTTCAATTAATGGGATTTTGAACAATTCGTATGATTCATTTGAATTTCTAGATCCAGTAGTCTATTTAAATTCCTATCTTTGCAACTCCTGTTGTTTTTGTTTTCCTTTCATCCAGGGCCTGTTTGGATGGGTACTCCATCATGTTGGATGTGTTGACAAATTTGTTCATTCTTTTTGACTATCTAGAAAGAATATATCAGATCCACTAGTACACAAAAAAGTTTTTAGAGCTAGGCCCCTCAACTTAACCATACCAAAGACTTCACCACACATACAAGCAAGAGTTATCTAGTGCATGTGCAAGCTGAAACAAATTGTTGTCTTTTTTTAGCACAATACAATCGAAGTCGCTGACATACATGAGCATACACAAATTGTTGCCGTGTGCATGGTTTGGTGAGGAAATCAAGAAATAATACAACTAATATGCTATGTGGATGCAAAATATGTATCCCCTTAAACTTAGTTTCTAGGCCAGATTTAGTTCGCCTTGTGTTAAACTCTTTATACCAAATAAATATGCTATGAATCTATAAAAAATCAACATCTACAATAACAATTAAATGCACTATGGAAATATAGTTCATGGTATATCTAATGTCATTTATATGGTATTATAGATATTTCCATTGTATCTATAAAATCGGTCAAATTAGAAATGGCATGACTTTAAGACAAACCAGATATGCTTTATCAGATAAAGAGAAAGGAATATACTTACAACTTTTCCAATTCAAGTTTTAACATTTTATTTCTAACTAGCTAAATTCCCGCAGTTGCCATGGAGTAAAAGACTATCTCGAGACATCAATGTGGAGGCCTTCTATTATGCGCATTAAGTGTGAAGCTAATTTTTCTACTTCCATAGGACAAGCATCACGTCGTCGTCTCTACCTAGGGGTGGCGCCAGGCCCTAGGCGATGGTGGCCTTGTCCTGGGGCGTGTCTGCTCACTTCTTTATTGATGGTAGCTACTATATATTGTTCATCATTGTAGCTCTACTGTTGGCCTGAGGCGTAGCCCAATCCTAACTTCGCTAGTGTCTCTACGGACCAATGTGAACTTGGGTTTATTTCCTTCCTTTGTGCGTCTCCCATGTCATGCAAGACAATCTTTCTCATAAATTTAATTTTTATTTATCGCACTGGCTTAGACAATATTGATTTAGAGAGCATATTCAACAAATTATGCATGCCAAGGAAGAGTTTAAGGCATTTAGGATTCTGGCATTGGCCCATGAAGTCCCTTGGTCATAAATGCTCTTGCATAGATTGATGTGTTCTGTCTGTTTTCTAATATGGAATGTCAATTGAAATAGAGGGGTACATAATATTTAAAGGACGCGTCTAGCGGGTGGCCGTTGGCCCGCTAGCGCTCCGCAATGACAGGCCGAAAAAGGAAATATTTTATCTCCATAATCCATATTAGGAAAAGTGAACATGTGTGAACATGTTTGAACAAGATAAATAAAAAGTAATTGCAAAGCACCTACGTGAACACATGTGAACGCACTTAATTTGGGTTTTCAATTATTTTTTTAAATCATAACTTTCAAACCGCGCATCGAAATAAAGATACGTTTTCACTTTTGAAACCCTCGCGACGTGCTCTTTGAAACTAGATTCCGCATGGATATGTTTTGACGAGGAAAAAATTGTGCAATTTCCTCCCCGTTTTGCAACTGTCTACCTGTCGGTGTGCAACTCCCTAACAGGGATGTGCAACTTTTTTTTTGAGAAACAAGATTAATAAATTACTCAAGGTGGGAATTACACTCGGACCGCATCAGAGGAATGAGACTAGCAGGCACGTTGCCGATCATGAGGAAGTCGCCTGTTCGCCTGGCCGTCGCCGCGAGCTCGTGAGCCAGCTTGTTGCAATTTCTTCCGGCAAAACGGCACTGGTGTGATCCGAATCCCGCCAATACTGACTTGACATCGCAAATAATGCCATAGCAGGGGGACCGCGACTGCCCCGTGTCCATGATTTCTTCAATCATAGCTTTGCAATCCATCTCCAACACGACTGGGCCGGTATACACTTTCACCAACGTTTGGAGGCCAATCAGCGCAGCATGCATCTCCGCCTCTTCCACATTGTTTAAGTTTGCTACCTTCCTGCCCACTGACAGAATAATCTGGCCATTGTGGTCTCTGGCAACCGCGCCAATCCAGGACCTCTCGCTGTCAGGTATGAATGATGCGTCGGAATTCAGTTTTACCGTGCCACGAACTGGAGCAGTCCACTGCATATGGATCCGGGCGGGGGTACTAGATTCCCGACCAGTCATTAACTTACCCTCACCCTCAGGAGCCAATGGAAAGTCTTGGCCAGCTTTTGCATGTCCTCCTCGTATCGCAGGAGAAAAAGGACAGACTGCATTATGGGCTCTTTTCCGTCTCCATGAATACAGTTATCGCGCAGATGCCAACACCTCCAGAGGAGCATGAGTACTCGCACTCGTGATTCATCAGGGATGGACGCAAGTAGCAGCTGTAGCCAATCAGGTCCCGTGCGCCGAAACCATATTTCATGTGGGATGTTCCACTCCTTCCTCATTGCGGTTCTTAGGGCTCTGCTCTTGGTGCATTCAATAACCGCATGAAATTCATCCTCCTCCTCGCAGCCGCAGATGTTGCAGGTGCTGTCCAGTTCCAGAGTTCGTTTGAACTTGTTCTTGTTTGTTGCTAAAGTATTCGTGGCTACTCTCCAACCAAAAATTCTAACCTTGGGTGGGACATTTGCTTTCCAGACGAGATCCCAGATGCTTCGATCGTGTGCCTCACTTGATAACGTCGAAGGCCCCTGGGAAACTTGACCTTCTAGAGAGACTGCCAGTTTGTATGCGCTTCTCACAGAAAAATTCCCATTCTTTTCATGATGCCAGGCTATGCAGTCCTCCATGTCTGACTGTGGGATGCGAATTTTACTAATCTCTTCCGCATCGAAATCATGAAAAATTTGTCTAATGAGCTCCATGTTCCATTCTTTACTGTCCTGGTGTATCAGCTGGTTAACCCATCGAAGTCTCGATCTCCTGATAAAAGTGGCTGATTTGAGACCTTCCTTCCGCGGTATCCACTGGTCTCTTTGGATCTGGATGCTTTTACCATTACCTACCCTCCAAATAATCCCTTTCTTGAGTAATTCCAGCCCTGCTTCAATCCCTCTCCACACCGGTGATGCATCCTTGGCAAAAACCGTATCAATGAGATTGCCATGGGGGTAGTACTTGGATTTAATTACCCTTGCACAAAGGCTGTCCGGATGCTGAATTAGTCTCCAACTTTGTTTGGCTAGGAGAGCTAAATTGAACAAGTGCATGTCTCTGAACCCGATGCCTCCCGCCCATTTTGGTCGTATCATCCGTTCCCAGGACATCCAGTGCACTTTCCGGTGGCCTTCCTCGTCTCCCCACCAAAAGTTGCGAATCATTTTCTCATATTTCTCACAGAAACCTTTGGAGAAAAGAAAAACACCCTTGCTGTAGCATGGTAGGGCCTGAACCCTAGACTTGACATGCACCTCTTTTGCGGCATATGACATGAACTTATCTGAGGCATCATTACATCTTTTCCCGAATTTATCCATGATAGGTTGAAAGTTCTCGTCCTTCATTCTGCCTTCCGGAGTGGGGAGTCCGAGGTATTTGCTCTCAAAAGATTCTGTCACAACACCTAGGACCCTCTTTATCTCTTCTCTGACGTTCGTAGGGCAGTGTTCACTGAATAAGAGGGAGCACTTACTCTCGCTTAATAGCTGCCCCGTGCACTTTTGGAAGGTGCCCAGCACCCTCTTCATCGTCTCCACTTGATCCACCGTAGCCTTGAAAAAGATCAGACTATCGTCTGGAAATAGGAGATTCGATATGCCCGGACTATTTCTTGCTATTTTGATGGGTGTAAGTCTTGTCTCATCTATTTCCTTGTTCATGAGCATAACCAGGCCGTCCGCCACAAACAGGAAAAGATAAGGACTGAGAGGATCTCCTTGCCATAGCCCTCGTGATGGAGTGAAGGGGTCCAGAAGCTCACCATTGAAACGCACCGAGTATCTCACTGACCGCACGCACATCATGACCCATGAGATCCATTTTTGGTTGAAACCCGTCTTTTCTAACGCTCCTATAACGTAAACACAGTTTTCAATGATGGTATCTCCACCCCCCAAACTATCTCCTTCCAATGAGATGTGCAACTTCGTCTGTTGCCCAGGCCAACTGCATAGTAGTTGATGTGCAACTTTTCCCTGCCGTGGATGTGCTTCACTGTTTGCTGCATCGGCCAACAGCCTACAATGGATGTGCAACTTCGGATACTGCCATGGCCAACTGTCTAACAGTGATTTGCAACTTTCTCTCGTATCCCCATGGATGTGTAGTTTCCCTGCTAGCACACGGCCCAAACCACCCCAACTAGCGAGATTTGCAACTTTAGCACTCTGTTTATATGCAACTTTTCACTACCCTCATGAATGTCAATTTTTTACCATTCAACTGTCCATGCCTGTGATATGTGCAACTTCGTATGTTGCCCTGGCCAACTACCTAGCAGACTATGTGCAACTCTGTTTTTTGCCCTCGCTAACTGAAAATACATATCCACAAATAGGGAGGGGAAGGAGTTGCACGTTGACTAATAGGCAGTTGGCTTGAACAATAGACTAAGTTGCACATATCGCTTGCAAAGGGTTGGGGGTGGGGTGTGCCAACAGTGAAAAACTACGCATCCACGAGTAGTGAGGAGGTTGCACAACGACACCAGGTAGTTGGTCGGGACAGTACACTAGTTGCACATCAAAGTTTTCATGGTTGCTAGATTGCAACCACATGGAAGTTGAATCATGCAGATCCAAAAATTGGTTTTGGAAAAAGTTGCACAATGTAGTACTAAAGTTGCACAATACAGTACTAAAGTTACACCATATAGCATGAAAGTTGGCATCAAAAAATTTTCATCGAAATATAACCATTTGAGATCTACTTTCAAAGATCTCGTCACGAGAAATCCAACGGTGAAGATGGATCTGAATTCCGACACGTGGTTTGAAAGATATGACTTTTTAAAATTTTAAAAACCCGAAATAAATACACGTGGATCTGTTTTTTCCATCACATGTGACAAGTCTGACCGCATTTAATGCCACTAAACATGCACTAGCAGACAAAACATGTATGCATGCATGCGAGTGACAGAGCGGCCGCTCATCCTCTCCAACGAGCGCACACGCACTTTTTAGATTTCAGGATATTTAAAACTGCTAGACCTCACTATGTTAGGAAATTCTATGCTAGAAAGCTCTATACAGATAATTGTTTGATTTTAGGTATACTTAGAAGCCTTACCAAGTCACTTATAGATATTATAATAGTCACAAAAATATATAGCCACACTATGGCACATCTAAGTGGCACAACTTACTCGTTAGACTACTTTCACTTTGTTGTCATTTTAGCCTTTTAGTCTTTGTGTGTATTCAAATGGATTTTGTTTTAATAAATGTGTCAAACTAAAATTTAAATAAAATAATATTGTGCATCGCAAAATAGAGCGTTGATGTATTAGTAGTGGTAGTTGTTTAATTGTGTAAATTACGTACTTAAGATTATGCCAATGAAAAGTGTAGTTGTATTTAGTGATATTGACTGTATAGAAACAAATAACATTAGTATGAATAAGTGAGAATATTTTATGTTCAGATAGAATCTGTTTCGGTTCAAACACACCATTAAGGCCATACTTATTGGTTGTACGTGATGTAACATATCGTGGTTTGTGAATAACTATTTACAATAATGCACCATTTATACCCTTCGTTACAGATTCTCGACTCAGACATAATGTTCCACACTTTGACATTGTTCACGAAAGCAGAATAGTCATGTTAACCAATTTATCACTACATGTGGCAAGATGTTTGTGAAATTATTCAGCGATTCAAATCCAGGTATCCCGGACATGTTAACAGCAATTATGGTGTCTCTCCTGCGAAACTATTGTACCATTGAAGTATTCTTATTAGAACATAATGGTGGATTGCCCATATGCCAATGTATTATATATATTTATCAGACTATGTTTGTAACCAAAATTTGTTTCATTTACAGACAAAGAAACTAAGATAATATGATTAGAGTATGAGCGGTTGAACGTAAGTAAAATGTGTGTGCATAAATCAATGTCACTATGTGGCGGTTGAACGAAAGTAAATAAAAAACGTGAAAATACTAAGTTGTATTTTAGTATCTTGTTTTGCCTCTTTTCAACTTTCAAGCTTGTCGACGGTTGTGCCATTGATCCCATATATCGTCACCCTTAGGCTTAAGCCGATAGAGTCTGAACACTTTGCTTGAAATAAGATGCAATTTTCTAGGCTATATCCAATTGGTTCCAACTATTAGGGTTCTGGAAATTTTGTGCAATTCATTTGAATACGATGTTCCAACTCTTAGCTTTTAATTGTTTCTGCCTTCATTCATTTTGGATGCATTTCCTCTTGTTCTTTTGAACTTTTCAAGAAGAATGTGTCTCACCCACTAACACAAACCACTCCATCTTGCATGACAAAAGAGTTAATTTTAGTTAATGTACAAGTTGTAACAAATATGTTGTTGTGTGCATGGACCGATGTAGAGTCACGAAGCAACGAACTTCTGGAGGCACGAAAGAAACACTATCTAGAAACGTCCCTCACAGCGAATGTTATCCCAATATAAAACAAATGCAAGTTCAAAAATCCGAAATCTCACATTTTGTTTTGAGTAAAATACACCACAAGTCCTAAAACTATTATGTGGGTGTCAAGTTAGTCCTAAAAGTTTGCGAAGTGTGTCAAGTGCTATCCTATCTGTACTGATCAAATTTGATTTGCACGGGTGGTAGGTTGACTACTCCGATGTGACAACTTTTTGCACACCCCCTCTCAAAAGGTATCATATGTTCCAATTTAGTGCCCCTTTTGCACGCATCCTCTCCCTTGCCCTCCTCTCCACCTCCGGCGGCCACAGTCCACCTCGCTGCGCGAGCATCGTGAATGTGATGAGCTTCCTGCATCACACGTTGGAACCACTTTCACACGTCTACTTTTGCCGCCCAGGTAGGATCGTCTATGTTGTGGAGGAAGTGGGGACGAAGCCGTCCAGACTTTTGCATCGGGACGGAAGGAGGACACAGGATGGAGCCTGCCTGCTACTTGTTGTCGCCGCCCTCTCACGTACACTACACGCCGCGATCTTTGTCTAAGGTAATCACCGTCACGTCGGGAGGGGGTCTGGGCCGTCGTGTGGGAGAGCATGATCAATGAGGTTGCAGACGCGGGATGGCGGTGACTAGATTATGCAAGAGAATCAGGGGAATGAGATGGATGGTTTGGTCAAACGCTGCTAGACGACATGCGTGAAGGTTTTGTGTAAAGAGGAGGGTCATAAAATTAGAAGAGATGACCTTTCGGAGTGTTCGTGAAAAAACTCGCCACATGGTAAAGGTCAACCTGCCACTCGTGCAAGTCAAAGCTGATGCAGTGCAGATAGGACAGCGGGTGACACACTTGGTAAAAATTTAGGACCTAAATGTGCATTTTCATAGGATTAGGACTAACTTGACACCCCTCGAATAATTTTAGGACTTGTGGCATATTTTACTCTTTTGTTTATAAAGTAGACCTCCATGAGTATTAGTACAGTATTTTTGGGTATTTGGGGGAGAGGGGGAAACACAGGGAGGGGAACTTGGTGTTTTCAGGTACCCGCACACTCTATATCCGCCAAAAAATTTAGTAATTCAAAAAAGTTAAAAAAATCTAAATATTTTTTAAATCAAACATGATCAGGTATTGTACACGTATAAAAAGTTTGGACAAGAAATGATTCCTATTGACTTCAGGGCAAAAAAGACAAGTTTATGACGACAATATAGTTTATATAGTACTTGTATATAGCGTTTTTTGCCGTCGACCCAGGATGCAAAGAAAGTCATTCTCTGACGAATCTTTTTATACGACTACAATACTTGATCATGTTTAGTACCAAAAAATATTTGGAATTTTTAAACTTTTTTTGAATTACTATTTTTTTTTTTTGCATATCGGGTGCGCTGGCAGCCACGTTCTCCTTTGTATTTTCCGGAAACCCAAGCTCTACAAGGCAGGAAGAAAGAAAACGTGGAGATGAGTCATGGAGGCGAGGGTTGCAGCAGGGGTGCCCATGGACGAGGAGTCCGTCTTCCTTCCCCGCACGCGCCCGCCGGCTGCAGCCGCCGGACGGAGGCCTTCCTCCTCCTCCGCGCACCGCCGCCGCCGGTCTGGGCGACGGTGGACGGGCCCCCTGGGGATGCCGCCGGAGGACGCGGAGGGCCACACACGGCGCTTCTTCCTTTGGGGCTTCGCCTGCCTCCCCCTTCCTCTGGGCCATCAACTGCTGCTACTTCCGGCCCGTCCTCCGCTCCTACTCCTTAGTGGATGAGTGGTTGAACGGGAGCAAAATGCTTGTGCATAAATCAATGTTACTATGTGGCGGTGTTATGCCCCTACTCCTTAGATACAAATGGGACAGTTGTACCATGGATCCTATATATCGTCGCCCTTAGGCTTAAGCTGACAGAGTCCAGACACTTTGCTTGAAATAAGATGCAATTTTCTATGCTACATCCAAATGGTTCCAACTATTAGGGTACTAGAAATTTTGTGCAATTCATTTGAATATGATGTTCCAAATCGTAGCTTTTAACTGTTTCTGTTTTCCTACATTCATTTTGGATGCATTTCCCCTTGTCCTTCTAAACTTTCCAAGAAGAATGCGTCTCACCCACTAACACAAACCACTCCATCTTGCGTGACAAAAGAGTTCATTCTAGTTAATGTACAAGTTGTCAAGTTGTAACAATATATGTGGTTGCGTGCATGGACTGATGTAGAGTCACGAAGCAACGAACTTCTAGAGGCACGAAAACAACGCTATCTGAAAACGTCCCTCACAGTGAACGTTATCCCAATACAAAACAAATGCAAGTTCAAAATCTGAAATTTGACATTTTGTTTAGAGTACAATACACCACAAGTCCTAAAACTATTCGTGGGTGTCAAGTTAATCCTAATACTCATCCGCAAAAAAAGAGTTAATCCTAATACTATGAAAATACATATATAGGTCCTAAAAGTTTGACAAGTGTGTCATTCATAGTCCTGTCCACACTGATCAGCTTTGATTTGCATGGGTGGCAGGTTGACTACTTCGATGTGACAACTATTTGCACACCCCTTTGTTGGGGATATTACCACTGGGCGTAAACCGGCCAGGAGAGGCCGGGTTAACCCCATAAGTAGTTCATCCGTATCTGAAGTCCATGAAGACAGACGGTGACGCTTTATGAAGGCCCAGGGCCCAAAGCCGGTTTAAGGCCTGTAGACATAAACCGGCATTGATATGTAAACTTGTGTTGTAAGATAGAAATAGCAGAGACCGAGCCGGACACAATTATGAGCCGGCCTCGGGATTCTGTAAACCGACGGGCGTCAACCCATGTATATAAGGGGACGACCCGGCGGCGGTTCAAGGACAACAGACAACAACTCGAGACTCAGGCAAAGCGTATTCGCTCCCTGGTCATCGAAACCCCAGCAATTCCATCACAACTAGACGTAGGCTTTTACCTTCATCGTAAGGGGCCGAACTAGTATAAAACTCTCTTGGGTCCCTTGTCCGCTTTAACCCCTTTAAGTTAACCCGTAGCGATGACTCCACGACTAAGTCCTTTCTCTAGGACACCTGCCGTGACAAAACCACGACAGTTGGCGCCCACCGTGGGGCTATCGCACGATGGTTTCAAGTTCTTGGAGGGCAACTTCGAAGGACTCAAGGGTTACGCTGTGGGCCGGATGACCAAGAGTCGTCGCGGCAAGCTCTACATCGATGATGCAGGCCGGGGCCCCGAGGCCGGCTCAATCGAGTACGGGTACGGGTCCCCTTTGGTGGCATACACGTTTTCATTGGCAAGATCGGCGAACCGGGCCCTGAGCCGGACATCTGCACCGACCTCGTCGAAACGGCTCAGCATGCGAGATCTGCCCGGGTCAAGTCTGTCATGAAGCGTGCCTTCGTGGGAGTTATCCATGGAGGGGAATCTGAGGATAGATCGGAATCTGGTGGTGAGACCGTCGTTTATTCCCGCGACGAGTCATTGACCGAAGAGACCGAGTCGTTATAACAGTTACAAGATGGCCGGATTGGGGGCTGTTCTGATGGCGACAGTATTCCGGACCCCTTTGATCTGCCAAACCGGGTTGCGATCTTCATGGCCGGTACGCAACCGGCGCTCCACTCTTCGACCGCAGCGGCAATGATTTCCGGATCAACAGCGGCAACAGCGGCTGGGGCAGGAGGCCCTGTGCGACCGCCAGCTCAGGTTCTATCGGATTTGTTTGACGCGTTGGCAACGCTGATGGCGGAGGTTAACCCAGTAGATCAGGATGCACACAATGCGGAAATCGCGAAAGTGAAAGATTAGATCACCCAGGCCAAAGCCGACTTAGCAGCTGAGGATACCAGGATGGCCGTGGAGCAGGCCGCTTTGGATGCACAAGCTTACCGGATTATGCTGGATCAGAGTGCGTCGAACGAAGTCCTGAAGAGGAGGTACAGATCTCGCCTGCCGCCGGTTTATGACGCTAGAAATCTCTTTAACACCCCAGGAGCAGGGACCAGTAATCCGCCGGTGGTAAACCGGGCGGAGGCACCTGGAGCAAGGGCGCCGGTTCAGCCACGTTTGGTGGATCCGCCTCGTCAGAACAACATTGTAACACCGCATGTCCCCACGCGACCGGGTCATTACTCTAACCCGATGGACAACATTGTCGCTGCCGCTTCACGGCTGGCGGCCATCCCGATCGAAGGCGATTCTCCGGCGGCGGTCGAGACGCGTCGGGTTAAGGAGCTTCTTCAGACAGCCTTGGTTCAACAGGAGGCTTATTCATATAGTCGCGATCGGATTCATTCCACTCCCCGTCCAAGCCGGAGTTACAGCAGGCGTATGGATGAACCGGCAGTGTCAAGCAATGCGCGGAACCGTGTTCCGCCCCGTGGCAATAACCCGGCGGGTGGTGCTGGTGATGCTCAGGAAGTGGTGGACCAGGCTCGGGCACGCAGAGAGGCCGAGTTAGCGGCGCAGCATGAAGCCCGTCAGCTTACTCCGGTTCGTCCAACCACATCGGTGGAACCAGGAGTTACCTCTAGTTCTTTGGGAGTGCCGTGTCTCGTCCCGGCGTTGCGCAATGTGCGCCTGCCCAAGGATTTCAAGGGCCCGCGCAAGGTGCCGAATTACACCGCCGATTTATCCCCTGAAACATGGGTCGAAAGCTATGAGATGGCCATGGAGATGCTGGATGTGGATGATGCGGCATGTGCGAAATACTTCACCATGATGCTAGAAGGGACGGCCCGCACTTGGCTAAAGAGCTTACCGGCTAATTCTATCAGGTCATGGGCCGAGTTGAGAGCCCGGTTTATTCAGAATTTCAAGGATACATGCAAGCAGCCCATGTCAATTGTGGACTTAGCTGCCTGTGTCCAGGAGGAAGGAGAGTCAACAACCCATTGGGTGCGCCGGGTTTCGGAGATTTTGCATTCATCGGACCGCATCAACGCTGACACCGCAGTTTTAACATTGGAAGGCAATTGCCGGTTTGAACCCCTGAAGTTGAAGTTGGGACGGCTCAAACGTCATTGTAATGACATGGGAACCCTCATGGCTGCACTGGTGAAGTATGCCGACTCTGATAGTACCAAGGATCCCGAGTCTGACGATGATAAGACAGGGAAGGGAAAAAAGAGCGGCAACGCCAAGGGGCAGCACCACAACCCGGCGGGTCATGGAAACGGCGGCAAGCGTAAGGCGGACCACGGTTTAGACTTTGTGGCTAATACTAATACACATGACAAGGGCCAGAGGCGTAAGGGTAAACCGCCCCAGCGCGGTGGAGGGCCAAGTCCTAATCCGGACCGTTTGTCTTATCTGTTGAACCAGCCCTGTCCAAAGCATGGGACGAAGGAGATCCCGTCCACGCACCTCTGGAAAGATTGTTACATCATGCAAGAGTTCAAAAATTCTGATTCTTTCCGGTATGATCATGGACCAGGAGGCGGTTCGGGCCCCGGGTCTCATGGGCCGGGTTATGGTGGAGGAAATTCCGGTTCAGGCTTCCACGGTAATCAGGGTGGACATAACAATCAAAGTAATCAGGGTAACCAAGGTGGCTATAATCATCAGGGCAATCAGCAGCAGCAGCAGCAGTCGGGTTACCAGAGCAACCCGAAGCAGTTGAATAGCGGACAGTATCATGTCTTCACCACTAGCTTGGACAAGCGCGATCAGAAGCTTCATAAAAGGGCGGTGAATGCCGTTGAACCGGCGGTGCCCCGTTATTTGCGCTGGTCCGAGCAGCCGATTGTGTGGAGTAGAGAAGATCATCCACCCCGGGTTGACAATCCGGGTCATCTGGCTCTGGTGGTGGCACCTCAGGTGGGAGGTTATAAGTTCACTAAGGTACTCATGGATGGAGGGAGTAGTATCAATATCCTTTATTATGAAACTTTCCGTCGCATGGGGTTAACAGATAAAAATCTTAAACCGTCCAATACGGTGTTCCATGGTGTGGTGCCTGGTAAATCGGCATATCCTGTTGGTAAGATAGCTCTGGAGGTGGCTTTTGGAGATGAGCATGACTCAAGATCAGAAACTTTGACCTTTGAAGTGGTGAAAATCAAAAGCCCGTATCATGCCCTGTTTGGACGGCCAGCTTATGCTAAGTTTATGGCACGGCCTTGTTATGTCTATCTGCAGCTCAAGATGCCGGGTCACAAGGGAACTATAACCATGCATGGGAGACGCAAGATCGCTCTGGAGTGTGAAGAAGGTGATGCGGCTTATGCAGAGTCGGTTTGTGCAACAGAAGAGTTGAAGTTTTACAAAGACAATGTTGATCCGGCAGATATGACTTCATTAAAGAAACCAACTACAGAGCATGATCCGGCCCTGAAATTCAAATCGGCTGATGAGACTAAGCTTGTTGACTTCGTGCCCGGCGATTCGTCCAAGCAATTTAGCATCAGCGCTAACTTGGATCCGAAATAGGAAAGCGCGCTCATCGAGTTCATCCGTGAGAATCGGGACATCTTTGCGTGGAAGCCTTCTGACATGCCAGGTGTACCGAGAGAACTCGCTGAGCACACTCTCAATATTGATCCAAAGTATAAACCGGTCAAGCAGTTTCTCCGCCGGTTCAATGAAGAAAGACGCAAGGCTATTGGAGAAGAAGTAGCCAGACTCTTGGCGGCTGGATTTATCGTTGAAGTATTCCATCCTGAGTGGTTGGCTAATCCGGTGCTGGTCCTCAAGAAGAATGGCACTTGGCGTATGTGTGTGGACTACACAGATCTCAACAAAGCTTGTCCAGCAGATCCTTTTGCCCTTCCCCGTATTGATCAAATTATTGATGCTACGGCGGGTTGCGAGCGTTTAAGCTTTTTGGATGCATATTCTGGTTATCATCAGATCAAAATGGCAGTTAAGGACCAGGAGAAGACAACCTTCATAACTCCCTTTGGAGCCTTCTGCTATGTGTCCATGCCCTTTGGGCTCAAGAGTGCCCAGGCGACTTATCAACGGTGTGTGCAGAATTGTCTTCATAAACAGATCGGCCGCAATGTTCACGCCTATGTGGATGATATTGTGGTAAAATCAAGGAAGAAGGAGACATTGATTGATGACTTGAAGGAAACCTTCGATAACCTGCGGGTTTACAAAATGATGCTTAATCCGGCCAAGTGTGTCTTTGGTGTACCTGCAGGCAAGCTCTTGGGCTTTTTGGTGTCTAACAGGGGCATTGAAGCTAATCCGGAAAAGATCAAAGCCATCACCTCCTTGGCTAAACCGAAGTGTATCAATGATGTTCAACGCCTGGCAGGCCGGATTGCCGCGTTGAGCCGGTTTGTCAGTCGCCTTGGCGAGAAGGCCATCCCTTTATATCAGATGCTGAAGAAAACGGATAACTTCGTCTGGAGTGACGCCGCTAATGAAGCATTTGAGGACTTAAAGCGGCAGCTGGCTAATCCGCCGATTCTCGCTGCTCCAGTGGACAAAGAACCATTGTTGCTATATGTGGCAGCTAATGCTCGGGCTGTTAGTGTGGCTATTGTGGTGGAGCGCAAGGAGGCAGGAAAGGAATATCCGGTTCAACGGCCGGTTTACTATATCAGTGAGGTACTTATTGAGTCCAAGCAGAGGTACCCGCATTGGCAAAAATTGGTGTATGGGGTTTTTATGGCAAGCCGGAAGCTTAAGCAGTATTTCCAAGGTCATCCCATCACGGTGGTCAGCTCTGCTCCGTTGGGAGATATAATCCAGAACAGGGAAGCAACTGGCCGGATTGCTAAGTGGGCTATAGAGCTCGGGCCTCACGGGTTGAATACATACCCCGAACGGCGATCAAATCTCAGGCACTTGTGGATTTCATCAATGATTGGACAGAACTACAAGCGCCAGAGGAGAAGCCGGATCATACTTATTGGACTATTCATTTTGATGGGTCCAGGCAATTGGAGGGCTCGGGGGCTGGAGTCGTATTAACTTCCCCACGAGGTGATAAGTTTTGTTATGTTCTCCGTTTAATGTTCCCTTGCACTAACAATGCAGCTGAATATGAGGCTTTACTCCATGGTCTTCGGATGGCTAAGGAGATGAACCTAAGCCGAGTTAAGTGCTTCGGTGACTCGGATCTGGTGGCTCAACAAGTGTCCGGCACTTGGGATTCCAAGGACCCACTAATGGCAGCATATCGTCGTGAGGTGGATATTGTTGCAGGTCACTTTAAAGGTTATCAGGTGGATCATGTGGACCGGCGGAAGAATGAAGCGGCGGACGCTTTAAGCCGCCTGGGTTCCCAACGTAAACCGGTTCCACCTAATGTCTTCCTGGATGTTTTGCATAATCCGTCCGTCAAGCTCCCTGGTGAAGAGGATTTGGCTGTTCCTGATCCGGAGGCTCAGTTGGTGGCGGCTCTTCATGTTATCCCGGATTGGACGGTTCCATATCTGGCGTATATGAACCGGGGCGAGTTACCAGAGGATGAAACTTTGGCCAGGCAGATAATCCGGCGGTCCAAGTCCATGACTATTATCAATGGAGAGTTACATCATTGCAGTGTGACAGGGGCGTTTCAACGCTGTGTGTCTCCTGAGGAAGGCCGTGAAATTTTGCGTGAGATCCACGAAGGAGATTGTGGTCACCACGCCGGTTCAAAATCTTTGGTGGCCAAGGCGTTTCGTCACGGTTTCTATTGGTTGACAGCTCATGCTGATGCCGAGGACTTGGTCAAAAGATGTGATGGCTGTCAGAAATTCTCAAGGCGCGCTCATGTACCGGCTCAAGAATTGAGGATGATTCCAATCACCTGGCCGTTTGCAACTTGGGGGCTGGATATGGTTGGGCCTTTCAAGAGGTCCAAGGACAAGAAGACCCACCTTTTGGTGGCGGTTGATAAGTTCACGAAGTGGGTGGAGGCAGAGCCAGTTAGTAAGTGTGACGCAGCCACGGCGGTTCAATTCATCAAAAAGGTGATCTTCCGGTTCGGCTTTCCACACAGCATTATAACAGACAATGGTACCAATCTGTCAAAAGGTGCCATGAAGGAGTTCTGTCAACGTGAGCACATCCGGCTTGACGTGTCATCAGTGGCTCACCCACAGTCTAATGGTCAAGCGGAGAGGGCCAATCAAGAGATCTTGAGAGGCATCAAACCCCGGCTTATGGTTCCTTTGCAACGGACGCCGGGTTGTTGGGTTGAGGAGTTACCTTCTGTGTTGTGGAGCATCAATACCACACCCAACAGATCGACAGGATACACACCATTCTTCATGGTTTATGGAGCGGAAGCAGTTCTTCCTAGTGACATCCGTCATGACTCGCCTCGTGTAGCGGCATATGTTGAAGCTGACAACGAGAAGGCACGGCAGGAAGCTCTTGACCTGTTAGATGAGGAACGTGACATGGCGGCAGCCCGTTCGGCGATTTATCAGCAAGATCTGCGTCGTTATCATAGCCGCCGGGTTAGAACCAGAACCTTTCAAGAAGGTGATTTGGTGCTTCGGCTCATCCAGGATCAGACGGATATGCATAAGCTATCCCCCCCTTGGGAAGGACCCTTTGTGGTCAGCAAGAATCTGCACAACGGGTCATACTACCTAATCGATGTTCGAGAGCGCAAAGACTCACGTAAATCGGAGGAGGAGACCAACCGACCGTGGAATATTGCTCATCTTCGGCCCTACTATACTTGAGCTATAGGCTCTGCTTATGTACATATTATGACATTGTATATATTATGATCAATATAATAAACCGGAACCTCAGCTAAAGCGGGGTATCTGTTGTTTTTCTTACATCATGTGTGGTTACATGGAGCTTACAAAGCGGCGTCCGGTTTACCCCTTGATTTAGCTTCTCAAAGCTTTATATTACATCACTTGGGGGCTTGGTCGTATCCGAACCATAGCTACACCTCTTGATTGGTGCAATGCCACAACATCACTTGGGGGCTTGGTCGCATCCGAACCATAGCTACACCTCTTGATCGGCGCAATGCCACAGCATCACTTGGGGGCTTGGTCGTATCCGAACCATAGCTACACCTCTTGATCGGCGCAATGCCACAGCATCACTTGGGGGCTTGGTCGTATCCGAACCACAGTCACACCTCTTGATCGGCTCAAAACCAGGGCCAAAGAGAGTGTTGTAAAAGAACAGCTCAAACATAGGCACCCACTGAGCACAGCTCACAATGTTGCTTGGGGATTCTTTGCTGTCGAAATGAACTAAGAATCTACACTTGTAACAGGCTATCAAGCCATGGCTTGGAAGCCTGGTGTATACACCTAAAACCCCGGGTTAACCTGCCTATTTAAGTAAGTCACTCCGCCCAGGTAAACCTGGTATGACCCTTCAAACTTTGACAAGTTACTCTAAAATGAAGACCCTGAACTTGTCAAGTTAAAACGATAATTGGTTTAGGATTGAGGACCATCTTAAAAGGCTTTGCAAAAATGGTTTAACTCAGTGGCCTGGCAGCCCATGAAAAGCCTCGAATTTGGGGCCTGGCAGCCCGTGAAAAGCCTCGACTACAACGGTTTTTATTTGCCTTTTGCTAAGTTTTCTTTGTTTCATAAGATTTGTGATGTTTTTACAACCGGTGTTTATCAACCCGGTTAGGCTGTCAACTACAAGTTGTCAGTACACGATCAAATTATAATCCGGAGACTATCAGCCCGGTCTGGTTTTGACTCAAAGGCACCAGTATGGAATAAACCGGTGTTTCTCACAACCCGGAACGGTTTTATTGTAAACCGGCATCATATATCAGGAGTAAATTACCCTCCATAGTAGGGTTACGGCCCTCACTACAAATTTGGCCAGCCAACATCATGCCTAAAGGTCGCAGGTATTATATATTTCCATATTTGGTTATCTTTTACAACCTTGGTTACAGACCTTGATCATATATATATATTTGGGTATCACACTACTGGAATCAGGGATTTTGCCGTCTGCCAGTTCTTTGCCGTCTGCTTGCGGACGGCAAAGAAGGTCTTTGCCATCAGCTACCAAACAACAGACGGCAAAGAACAGGCAAACGACAAAGAAGGTCTTTGCCATCTGTCATTTCTTTGCCGTCTGCTGGCAGATGGCAAAGAATCTTTGCCATCTGCCAGCGGACGGCAAAGAGGTGCCAGCAGACGGCAAAGAGGGTGGCTATCTTTTTTCGGGTAAAAAGAAAACTGTTGCCCCCACCTCCTCTATCTCTATCCCCTCTCTCTCCGCCCCTGCCCCACAGCCGAGCGCCGCCTGACCCCGCCTCCCTCGACCCCGTGCCGCTGCGCCACCTTGCCTCCGCCCGCCGGTGCGCGCCGCCACCTCACCAGAACCTAGGAGCCCCGCCGCCTCGCGCCGCGTTGTGCGCCGCCACCTCCCCACAAGCTCGCGGCCCCGCCGCGGAAGCCTCGTCGCCCGTCGCCCCAACCTCGAGATCCGCTGCCGCCATGGGAGCCGAGCACCGAGCTCCTCTGCGCCCCGCCCGCGTCCCCGCGTCGCCGCCGCCGCCCCACGCTGCCTCGCGCCCGGATCCGGCCTCGGGAGGTCCGGCCACTCCGGATCCGGCCTCCCCCTCGCCGCACGGGCCTCCTCCTCGCCGGAGTGACGCCCCTCGCCGGAGCAGCGCCGGCCAAGCCCATCGGCCACCAGGGTCATGCTGCAGCCCATACACGAGATCTCCGGCGCCGTGTAGCTACCAGGGCCGAGCATAGAGAGAGAGACGCCCCCACCCCACCCCCGAGCCCTTCAACTTGCCTCCCGCCTTGACGGCTGCAGGCCCGCACGTACGCCCATGGTACCAACCCTCTACTCCTCTCCCTATGCACTCCTCTCATATGCATCTACCTCTGATCCATGTATGTCGCAGCGACGGCAGTGAGGAATCCATGTCGCGGCGGCCATGGCTGGGCTAGTTCTGCCTACATGCGCGTGTGCTATGTGTGCTTGTGTATCCTTGCTTTGTATATTTTTTACTGTTCTTTCAATGTTCAGTTATTTCATCTTTAGAATTTGGAGAAACACCAAATATTTATGTAGCTAAATTTCATCCTTTTGCCATTGCCAAGTAGATACCAGTGCTAATGGAAGAACAACCACAAATATTTGTAGTTGGTAAACAAAATGTTCTACTTTCTTTGCATGAGGCAAAGCATGCAGCTGCACACAACTAGCAGCAACATCTCCTTAATATTTTTGTTATTTCTGTATAGTTCTCTCCAGACTATTGATTTAATTTCTACTACGCAAAGAGCAATTCTTTTTTTTAGACATGGCATATGCAGTTCGCATAATGATTCTTATGTGCTTGGCTCATATGCAGCATGATCATTCAGTACAGAAATGTGAATGTTCGTTATTAGGCTTTAGTTGCATTTTTGTGCTCATTAGCAGTTGTGACTGACAATGGTGAATGTGATAATTAATCTTCCCTTGAGTGGTGGGTAAGAGTGGTATTATTTTCTTAACCATTCACCAATAAAATATATATATAACGTTGCCCCTGAAACCAAGTTGCTACTATCCAAGTTTAATACGGATGTATCACCTTGTTTATGTCTGTTCCTATTGATAAACTGCATGTAGGTTATTTCAGTAACCTACTTTCTCACATTAGAAATAGATTCAGACAAGCTGTTAATTTGTAAACTTCTTTACTTTGTTGCATATAAAAGGTCCATCATTTGTTTTGGAGGGTGGTAATTTTCTACACCTAAGTCCACATCATCTATTTTTATCTCATGCGGAAACACTGCACCTTTTGTGCCCTCTCTCGAACATAATTGACTGAAGCTTTGGTATAGCATTTTACTTACAGTATTTCTACTTTCCTTGTTTGCTTACAAGCTGTTTTTTCTTTTTGACTCTGATGAATCCCCCATGCCATTTTTAAGAACCCGTTCAGGAGGGGTGACAACCTCCTTGTAAGTCCTCGCTACTTTTTATCTTCCATGCTTCTTTCAAACTTTTTATGCACCAAAGATGCTGGATGCCATAAAGTAGGAAAAGTAAGATGCAGATGGGTCTTTGAAAAAAAATCATAGGAAAACATTGTTTCTGGGCACCGCTAAATTTTAAAAATAAAAAACTGAATTTTGTGGCTTAACTTTAAAAATGAAAACTGAATTTTGTGGCTGTTTGATGTGCTTGGACATATGTGTGATCTGGTGGACAAAATAACCAGGTGTTTGCGCCTTGTTGTGTAAACACCCTAAAATTCCACTAGTTGACCTACTTGGCTAACACAAATCTTAAATACTTGAACTGAGAAAAAAAAGCTTCAGCTAAATCAGAGGCCAAGTTTCTACTGTATTTGGCGCAAAGTCGTTGGTTTGTTGATCTTTTCCTATTTATTACTCCTTGTAGGTTATGTGCGACTGCTACACACCACAAGGTGTTCCAATCCCCACCAACAAGAGGCACAATGCTGCCAAGATCTTCAACACCTCGAAGGTTGCAGCTGAGGAGAGATGGTACGAATACCTCCGTCGATATTTCAAGTTTTTTGTTGTTGCAGTGTTTCATATAAAAGTTGTAGTAGCGCTCTTGTGTCTTAACACACATACACACGTGAGAACATAATAAGTTGTACAATATAGATTAGCACTGATTAGGCCTATCTCTGAACCCAAACAGGTATGGAATTGAGTAGGAGTACACTCTCCTCCAGAAGGATGTGAACTGGCCCCTTGGCTGGCCCGTTGGTGGCTACCCTGGTCCTCAGGCAAGAAAACTCTCAGCATGCTCTCCAGCTTTCCGTGTGTTAAACTTACATAAAAACTGAACATTGCATTTCACCAAGTGAAATGCTACATTTCTACTCCTAACCCATTCTCTTTTTCTTAGTGTTTTTGTTATGCAGGTTGGAAGAAAAGAAGAAGATCCAGAGAAGATCTTAGTAATAAGATAGTTTTTAGGAAAATAGATATTTAGTTTTAGGTCATTTCTTGTAATTTCAGATATGGAGTGCTTGTCTATAGTTTTTGTTTTGACTTTGTGAAACTTGCTACCTATGGATGAAACCGTGTAATATTGATGAAACTATGTATATGTATGGATGAAACTTGCTACTATGTGTTCATGACTATTGGTCATATATATATATCTCTGTGTGTGTGTGTGTGTTTGATTTTCTGTGAAAATGAATTGATATAAGAAAAAACAGAATTAAATGGGGCAATATAGGCTCTTTGCCATCAGCTGGCAGACGGCAAAGAGCCAGTCTTTGCCGTCTGCCAGCAGATGGCAAAGAGCCAGTCATTGCCGTCTGCCAGCAGATGGCAAAGAGCCATGACCTTTGCCGTCCGCTGCTGATGGCAAAGGCCCCTTTGCCGTCCGCTTCAAAAAGCAGACGACAAAGAAGCTCTTTACCGTAGCCTACTTTGCCGGAGCCTTTTGCCGTCTGTGGCAGACGGCAAAGTAGCTGATTCCTGTAGTGTCATGACCCGCCCGGGGGTAAACCGCCAGGGCGCTTTAAGCTTCTTATCTGCAGGAACAGCTTGAATAAATGGCTATGGATTATGAATATCATATCTTAAGCATGTCCGATTAAGCAAGCATCAGTCGCAGATAAATATGCACGAAGGCATACCAGGCCAAGTATTTTAACTAGCATATTACAAGGCGTTTCAGTGCCCAAAAGGATAATTGTTTTCTCAAATACATGTTGCAGCATGTAGAAGACTAAACCGGCCTCTGGTTCATGGTTGTTCACCAGCTTGGCCTGACGGCTGCGGATCATCTCGCACCGGTTCAACTCCCTCCTCTCTACCCAGTGGCTGGAAATCAATAGTTGCCCAGTCGATCCCAATTAGGGCTTGGAATACTGCTTCATTGCTTATCAGCGTGGACGGTTCAATGTCAGGGGCATAAGTGTGCTTACGGATTGGTGGGATAAGATTTTGTGCTTCTGGAATTGGTGCCGCAACCCGTCTGTTCTTATCATCATAACTCGCCTGATAGTATGAAAGATCTGCCTCTTCAACCAGTTGACAAGCCAATGGGCGTACTTCCTGGTTTATGATTCGGAGATCATCATTGCCAAATTCTGTTCCATCTTCCTTTAAACTGGGATAGCCTTGGGCCGCCTCCACTGGATCAAAGTCAGGTACCCACGCTTTTGCCCGGGTTAGTGCGGCCAAAGCGCCCGTTCTAGCGGCAGACTTTTTTAGCTCGTCTACCCGGGCAGGAAGCATAGATAACCTTTCTAAGGTATCCTTGATCAAAGTGGGAGGAGGATTATTATGTGAAGCAGTATAGATGATCCGCTGCGCACCGGTATACAGCTGCTCTATCAGAGTGTAGGCAGCTTTCAACTTCTTCTGTACATCAGAGCCCAGATGGCTAATGCGAGTTCCTGCACCATTGTACACATCAGTAAACCGACAACACACGGGAGAGATATGTTGAAAGTATTAAGGAAAAGATGTTTTACCGAACACAGCAGCAGTCATGGCATGAATCTGCCGCTTTACGCCGGTCAGTTCATCAACCACCGGTTTAAGAGCGGCTTCTGCTTTTTCAGCCCTTTTTATCAAAGCGGATTTTTCAATCTCCCAATCCGCCCGCTCTTTGTGGAAGCCCTCTTTCAGTTTCTTCATAGCGCCTAGAGCCCTTATCAATTCTTCCTTCGCTTTGGAGGTTTCAGCTTGCTGGGATTTGAGGTTCTCTTGCAGATCAGCGGTTTGGCTTTCCTTCTTGCTCAGTTCAGCCTATAAAGAGACAGATATATAATAAGTTGACAGTACATATTTGAAGTACCAAGTACATAACAAGTTATGCCCTTAGTACTTGGGGGCTAATGCATATTTGCTCTTTATCAGAATTTTTTACAAGTCCCAAGCACAATACAAGTATTAAGCTTGGCACTTGGGGGCTAATGTGTATTTGCTCATAAAATGCTGATATGGGAATTCTTCCACAAAGTCCCGGTTCATCTTTATAAAGTTAAACCGGCCCTTGGGGGCTACATCAGTGAAGTTAAGATGCATTGTTGCAAACATGAAATTGTTACTAAGTCCCGGTTTAAATTGGTATCTTAAACCGTCACTTGGGGGCTACTGGAGTTGATAAGCTGCAATTAAATATAAGAGAGAAACACTTATGAAGTTACCTCATAGCGCTCCTTCATCATATTTACCAAACCGGCTTCATAGTCACGGCTGGTGTACAGACGGTTCAGGAAGCCAGAGTGAAGGTCTTGAGCATTCAGATGGGCATAATTTGACAAATCGGCGTTCCATTTGCCTTTGCCAATTGCAGAGAGCTCATCTTTGGCAGTATGCTTTGACAAAGCGACAGGATTGCCCGGAGCGGTATGGCCAGTGCCAGTAATCATAATGTCATCATCTTTGTCATCAGCAGCCGTTACTGGGGTTGGCGGTTTGTCAGTATTTTTAACTGGACTTGCCGGTTTATTGTCAGTTCGGACAGGGCTGGTTGGCTGGTCAGCATGGCTTGTGGTGTCAACTTCTGCCTGCTCAGCAACGAAGTCATGATCTTGAGGCGGTGGGTCATTCAGTATGGCATCAATGTTGGTCTCTTCAGGATCTGGAGTTTTCTCCGGTTCAACAGCCACGTCTTCATCAGCCGGTTTATTCAACCGAGCTTTCTTGCTGGGTCTGGGCTTGGCACTGAGAAAAATAAACACAAGGATCAGTACGGTATATCAAAATAGCAACATCAAGGATAACAACAAGTGTATAGCTCACCCAAGAACCGTTTTGAGGGGTGGAAGTTTTGTGGCCGACGACTCGCCAGAAGATGAGTGAGAAGTACCCTGATAATTTGAATTAGACGGGTTAAGAGGCTGGCGGAAACAACCTTCTTTGGAGCATGAAGTATCAATGGGATAAGAGACCTCTGATTGGCGTTTCCGAACCGGACTGTTCGGTAAACCGGTGGAGGTAACCACCTGGCCGCTGTGCTGGGTTGTGCGGTGAGCCTCGTGCTGCTGCATCTTCAAAAGAAAGTTTGGGTCCAAGTAAGCAAGGGGGTGAGAAAATTTTACTTTCCGGTTTGCTTGACGGATTTTTTATGTTGGTAGAGGATCTGAATCGGAGGAAAGAATGGTTACCTCTACATCATCAGCATGACTGCCTTCAGCGTCGTCCTGATAATAATCATTGTCAATGAGATGTACGAAAAATGAACCAAGAGAGTCAAGTTCTACCTCTGATTCCGGATTACCCACATCGTCATCAGCTGGTAGCTCGGAGGATGCAGTGGTCCTTTTCTTGGCAGGTTTTTTGATAACCTTGGTCTTTGGACGAACTGGCTTGACCGGTTTATCTTGCGGCTTGACTGGTTTGTCTTGTGGTGGTTTCTTGTTCCAGAATGGATCATCACCCTATCAGAAAATAATCACACTTTCAGAGAATATTTGGACAAAAGAAACTTCAGATAAAAAGATTATATGATTCTTACAGCTGGCGGTTTGTTGAAAGCGCAGAAAGGGAGTAGTCCGGTTTGGGCACAGACGGCCTCCGGTTCGTTCAGCATTTTCTTTACAGCCTCAGTGACTTCTGCATCTGTAAGCTGAATGTCAATGTGCCGCTGAGCATCCTTCAAACTCCCCGTATACTCACACATCAAACCGGAGCGCCGGCTTAAGGGCAGAATACTCCAGCTTATCCAGCAACGAGCAAGATCAACTCCTGTCAAACCGTTCGCCATGAAGGCTCTAAGCTTTGATAATTGGGGAGCATAGTTGGCCCTTTCTTTTGCCGTCAACCTTTGAGGAAAAGGATGTGTGTTGCTAAGGCGTTCAGGGCGGTAACCCGGCATGGGTTTTTCATCAGGTGGAGATGTATCCATGCAATAAAACCAAGTCTGGTTCCACTCTTTGGGGTGACTGTGGAGTTTGGGATGAGGGAAGGTGACTTCCTTCCTTTTCTGAACCGCCATTCCGCCCAGTTCCGTATTGGGTCCATCCGAGAACTTTGTGCGACGGTTTAAGTGAAAGAAATCCCTAAACAGTTCGACTGTAGGTTCCTCTTGCAGATAAACCTCACAGAAGACTTGGAAGTGGCAGATGTTGGTCACAGAATTGGGACCGATGTCTTGAGGGCGCAGCTGAAAATTGGCTAGTACATCTCGGAAAAATTTCGAACCGGGGGGCTAAAACCTCGACTCAGATGGTCAGCAAACACGACTACCTCTCCGTCCTTGGGTGTAGGAGGATTTTCCGGGCCAGGGACCCTCCAGTGGATGACATCTTTCTTGGCTAAAGCGCCCGTTTTAACAAGCTTGTTTAACTGTTCTTCGGTTACTCGAGAAGGAGCCCAATTGCATTCATAGATTTGCTTGGCCATGGCAATGAAAGATCTGAAATATGATTATTGCCGGTTTAAGATTTACAATGGACAACTATACAGCGGTATAAGGATGTGAGCATATTGTTAAACCGGAATTGGTTATTCGTAAAACGGAGTCTGACAATGAAAACAGTACAATGATGAATGCATTGGCGGTTCAACAGGGGACTAATGGTATCTACTGGGTCATCATTTTGTATATGAAGTTAAACCGCCCAATCTGGTATTAAAAGCGTATTAGTGAAGGAAGAAACAAGTTTCACATCTTGCCATGGTAATTTCAGATCTACCGCGCGTTGGAAAAACAAAATATATTCTAACCTAATTTCCAGCGTGTTAAAGGTTCACCAAGTTGAGATGAGTTTTATACAAGGCAGATGTTCTAACAAGGAAGCGGGAGTTTAAAGTACAAAGGCTTTGGAAAAAGCAGATCTAAACTAGCCATTGGTACTGCTAAAGAGAAACAAACAGATTCAAGAACTTCAAAGAACTACGAAGAACGACGAACCCTAATGGTCGATCCGGAGTAAGAAAGAAGGAACGTACTGGTGCTGAAGAAGCAGCGGAGGATTGTCGCGTTTTTCTGGTCCGATCAGGTTGATGCAGCGGCCGTCAAGGAGGAAGAAACGAAGGTCGACGGTGGCGGCGGAGCTCCAAAGGATGGGCAGTGCAAGGAAGAAGATGAGGTGAAGAGATACGGGGGGGGGGGAATGGAAAGACCCCCTGGCTCTATTTATAAGGGCAGAAAGATAAGCGTCAGGCGCGAAAATCGAGGAGCCTAAATTTTGGATATGAGGCGGAGCTGTCGCCTCGATTGTCGGAGGCTCATTAATGAAGGTGGATTATACACAGTTTTAAATAACAGGTGACGTCACGGCGGTTTACCATGATCCTAGAAGATGAGGTCACGGCGGTTTACAAGATTATGTGAATATGTTGAAGAAGAAATTTTCTTAAGTATTGAGGATTGACATGAACCAGTTCAAATCAATCTGGGGCCTAATGTTGGGGATATTACCACTGGGCGTAAACCGGTCAGGAGAGGCCGGGTTAACCCCATAAGTAGTTCATCCGTATCTGAAGTCCATGAAGACAGACGGTGACACTTTATGAAGGCCCATGGCCCAAAGCCGGTTTAAGGCCTGTAGACATAAACCGGCATTGATATGTAAACTTGTGTTGTAAGATAGAAATAGCAGAGATCGAGCCGGACACGGTTATGAGCCGGCCTCGGGATTCTGTAAACCGACGGGCGTCAACCCATGTATATAAGGGGACGACCTGGCGGCGGTTCAAGGACAACAGACAACAACTCGAGACTCAGGCAAAGCGTATTCGCTCCCTGGTCATCGAAACCCCAGCAATTCCATCACAACTAGACGTAGGCTTTTACCTTCATCGTAAGGGGCCGAACTAGTATAAAACTCGCTTGCGTCCCTTGTCCGCTTTAACCCCTTTAAGTTAACCCGTAGCGATGGCTCCACGACTAAGTCCTTTCTCTAGGACATCTGCCGTGACAAAACCACTACACCCTCCTAAAAAGTCATATGTTCTAATTTTGTGCCCCCCTGCCTGCACGCATCCTCTCCCTTGCCCTCCTCTCCACCACCAGCGGCCACAATCCACCTCGGCACCCGATCGTCGTGAATATGATGAGCTTCCTGCATCACGTGTTGGAACCACTTTGACGCGTCTACCTTTGCTGCCCAGGTAGGATCGTCTGTATTGTGGAGGAAGTGGGGACGGAGCCGTCCAGACTTCTACATCGGGGTGAAAGGAGGAGGACACATGATGAAGCCCGTCCGCTACTTGCCGCCACCGCCGTGCTCTCGTGTACGCCGGCGGCGCCGTGATTTTTGTTGAAGGCAACCGCCGTCGTGTTGGGAGGGGGTCTAGGCCGTCGCATGGGAGATGACGATCAATGACGATGCAGCCGTGGGATGGTGGCGACTGGATCATGCGAGAGAATCAAGGGAATGGGATGGATCGCGTGGTCAAATCGATGTCTACACGACATCCGCGAAGGTTTTGTGCAAAGAGGAGGGAAGAAGAGATGACCTTTTGTGGGGTTCGTGAAAAAACTCGCCACATGACAGTGGTCAACACGCCACCCGTGCAAGTCAAATCGGATGCGGTGCGGATAGGACTGCGTGTGACACACTTGGCAAACTTTTAGGACCTAAATGTGTGTTTTCATAGTACTAGGACTACGTTAGCACCCCTCAAATAATTTTTGCACTTGTGGCTATTCTACTATTTTGTTTACAAAGTAGACCTTCATAACTCAGTATTTTGGGGTATTTGGGGGAGAGGGGAAACCCAGGCTCTACAAGGCAGGAAGAAATAAAAAACAGGGATACGAGTCATGGAGGCGAGGGTTGCAGCAGGGGTGCCCGCAGACGAGGAGTCCGGCCTCCTCCCCCGCGCGAGCCCGCCGGCGGCAGCAGCCGCCGGACGGAGGCCTTCCTCCTCCTCCTCCTCCGCAGCGGCCCTGCGCCGCGCCCCCCCGCCGGCGGTCTGGGCGACGGTGGACGGGCCCCTGGGGATGCCGCTGGAGGAGGCGGAGGGCCACGCGCGGCGCTTCTTCCTCTGGGGCTTCGCCTGCCTCCCCTTCCTCTGGGCCATCAACTGCTGCTACTTCTGGCCCGTCCTCCGCTCCCCCGCCGCCTCCTCGCCCCCCGCCTTCGCCCCCATCCGCCCCTGTAAGCTAACCCCACCCGATCCCCTTCCGTTACTTTCTCCTGTAGTACGAGTAGATCTCATTCTATTGGCACAAGCATCTCCCGATCTTCCTGGATCGGCTTGTTAGGTTCCATTGTGCGCTTCAAGCTTGGCATCATTGGCGATTTACCTGAAATTTTAGTGCTGAGATTACCAATTTACTCTCTAGACCACGCTGCGATAACGCGTTATTTGGCCACGGCTTAGTCATGGATAATTCTTAGGGGTTGAAACTATGTGTGTAGTTCTCCTGTTCTAGCAATGTTTGGAGATTTTGGTGGTCTCTCTGTAAGTTGTGTTGCCCTGTTCAAACCGGAGGCCGCTGTTAGAGGATGATCCTTTGCCGTTAGTTGTGGTCGATTGCTGAATTTCAGTTCAGTCTTATGGACTCCAATTATGGTCTGGTTGCTTTGAGGCGCGTCTGTGAACTGATATGTTAGTCGGGTTCAAGGAGATGGCTAGTTTTTGCATGAATGTTGAATGTCTTGAGCCGAATCTATCTAGTTAATTGGTCTTTTATCTCAGACTGCTGAGTTATCATCGAGGGAAACATGCAGGTTCTTTATTTGGCCTTCTTTCAGATATACAATTATTCAGTGAGGCTTACTTGTCTTCTAGGTTCTGTGACCCATAAGGACATGCTATTCTGCTTGTAATAGTGGACAAGATTCGCAGTACAAACTCTGTTATATAGGTCGATGCTGCGTACATCTGGACATAGTGAAAGTTTACAGCTCATTGGCACTTTGGTGCTACAGGCTAAGTCTATGTTGCACACTGTTTGGTACTTTGGTCCTTCTAGAAAACCGAACTATCACAAAATAACCTTAGGGTGCAGGTGGTTAGGAAGTAAGAGATCAGATGAGCAAATGGTACAAGTTGCCATCCTCATGATCAAATTTTATCACTGTTTAATTCAGCAAAACTTTCATCTTATCTTGATACATTTATTTTTCCAAATGCCAACTAAAGCACACTCGCTATAGTCTTAAGCCTATAGTAACTTGGGGTAAACAATAGGTGTAGTTCTAGTGTTGTATGAAGATTTATTAGGTGGTCTTTGGTGCAGTCCGCTTAATTCGTAGGTCGGGTATTCAAATCTGAGGCTACTGTTAGAGGTTGATCCTTTGGTTGTTAGTCGCGGTCGATTACTGAATTTCAGTTGAGTCGTGTGGACTCTGATTATGGTCTGTTTGCTTTGAGGCGCCTCGGTTGACTGCTATCTCAGTCAGGCTTAACGGCTTGAGGAGATGACTAATCTTTGCATGAACTTTGGATGTGTTGAACCGAACCATTCTAGTTTATTAGTGTTCATCTCAGAATGCAGAGTTATCACCAGGGGAAACCTACAAGCGCTTCCATTGACAACCAAACAAACAATTGTTCAGTGAAGCTTACTTGGTTTCTAGGTTCCATGATCCGTAAGGACATGCTATTCTGCCTCTAATAGTGGACAAGATTCACAGCACAAACTCTGCTCTGTAGGCTGATGACGTACACATCTGAACATAGTGAGGATTTGCAACTCATTGTCTCTTTGAGCTACGCTCTACGTTGCACACTGTCAGACCTTAAATAAATCAAACTGTCACAGAATCACCTTAGGTGCAGGTGGTCAGGAAGTAATAAGAGAAATCATATGAATAAATGGTACTCCCTCTGTAAAGAAATACAAGAATGTTTAGATCACTAAAGTAGTGATCTAAACACTCCTATATTTCTTTACAAGGGAAGTACAAGTTACCAACCTGACGATCAAATTTATCACTGTTTAATCCAGGAAAACTTTCAGCTTTTCTTGATACTTTTATGTCACCAAATGCCAAATAAAGAACACTCGGCATAGTGTAATCTTGAGCATCCCTTGGATGAACATCTCAACAGTGCTACATGCAATCCAAAATCGCAGTGCTGTGTAGTAAGTTGTTTACTCTAAAACTGACACAATCATGTTTGTCATATAAATGATTTCTTGAAATAACAGTTTTTTTCCTACACTCATTTGCATTTTAATGAGTCTATGAAATACCTGTTTTGTTTGCTGATATATCTTTGCGACAACATTTATTATGGCCATTGAGAAAATCTGGAAATGACTGGAGAAAGTTTGCTTTTCAGAAACATCAAAAAGGTTGTTTATAGTTTCTTGTCATGGGAAACGTGGACGGCACAGTCATCTGAGCCAATTTGTGACTTCTTAGCATCATTTCCCCTGATGCTAGTACTTATTACTGGACTTCTTCTTGGTATATATGGCCTTTTAGAGATGAGATAAAGCATATTTTCTGCTCATTATAGCTGTCTGTTTTCAGAACAGTAGTTGTCATATTATGCTAAAACAGTTGTGATCCTTTGATGGTATGTCCATCCGGGTTGCAAATAAGAAGGATTGATGTGTAAGGTACACGGTAAATATGAGAATATAATCTCTGTAGTCAGTTTGGTGTTACACAAGTTTTACTGCTGCTTGCTCATTTGGACTTGAACTGTCTTATATTGCCCATGCTAATTTTGCAGTTCCTTACACATTCTCAATGATCCTCTGCAGATGTCATGCGCTCCGCGATTGGCTTCACCATCTTCGCGGCGGTTCTCCTCACCTGGGCCACGACTTTCATCGTCGGAGGCGAGCGACTGTTCGGCCCTGTGTGGAAGGATCTTGTGATGTACAACGTGGCGGACAAGCTCGGTCTCACTGGATTCATGGGGTAGATTCTGCCACACACATCGCTTCGAGAAGGCTGACATGCTTTGCTCCGACCATTTGATGTCTCACTGGTAGTACCTTGTGCGTGATGTTCTGGCATGTTGTTAGTCACTGGTTAGACTGAAGCTGCGTGTGGGCACTTGAGCAGTTGTATTGCCGCGGGCGCACAGAAGCCCGTTTCGAGTAATTAAGGATTTTATGTGTAAATGTAGGGTCGAACCAGCCCACTTCAGCTATGGGGAAAAAGTTAGCAGAAAATGTATTGAAGAGCTGGCTTGTTAGCTGCCTGACTGTCTCTTAACTACCATGTGTCAAACAAGTTCTACTTAACATATTCAAGAAACATAATGTATGTATCCAACATAATCTCTTTTTGACCGAAGGGATTTTGCGTGGAATACGGCAGGAAATCTGGACAGTGCTTTCAGTTCTTCACCCACCATCAACCACCATCGTTCTTTCTTACTTTCTTACATCTAGTGTCACGCATTGCTAACAACAAATGTTTACTTTCTACACTACCAACGCGATCCTCCATTCGGCAAGCATGAATGAGCAGGATTGTTCCACTCGCGCATCGCCATTGGGGATTCATCATAGTATTGTGAGCATAGTGCCCTTCTCTGTAACAGTAGTGCGCCAAGCTGCAAACAGCGTTCAGAAAACCACTGAAAAAAATAGGACGCTAATAGCATATTTTCAGGGGCAGCGCTATTTTGTATAGCACGCTATAGCATATTAATAGCGCAATTTAAGGACGGTGCTATTTTGTATAGCACGCTATTTTTTTCCTTCGCAGAAACCTACTCCCACACAAGCAAGCCTTCACAAGAAACTTCATGGGGAAACAAATCTTCAAGGAAAGCGCTCAAATTTTTTTTGAATTTGAATTCGTTCCGTACTCAAACTGACCAAGAAGGAAACTCAAAAGGCAGAGGTGGAAGCGGATTACGAATCCAGCCCGGGCACGGGCCGGCCGGGGCTGCCGCAGAGCGCAATATAAATAAACGGGACCCCAAAGCCCAAGGCCTCATCAACTCGTCTGCGATCGAAACCCCACACCGACCCGAGACCTCGACGCTAGAAGCCGACCGAAACCCTAGATCAGATCAGAGCCGGAGCGGCGGCCATGGCGATCATCTCCGAGGACATCATGCAGGAGGACGAGACCTCACCGCAGCAGCAACAGGTGGCGGCCGCCAAGAAGGATACCAGCAGCACGGAGGTGGAGAAGAAGGAGGAGGAGAGCAAGGGGAGGCAGCCAAACTCCGGCAACGGCCTCGACCTGGACAACTACTCGTGGGCGCAGCAGCTGCCGGAGGTGAACCTCACCGTCCCCGTCCCCGAAGGGACCAAGGGCAGGTCCGTCGTCTGCGAGATCAAGAAGGACCACCTCAAGGTCGGGCTCAAGGGCCAGCCTCCCATCATCGACGGCGAGCTCCACAAGCCCGTCAAGGTCGAGGACTGCTTCTGGAGCATCGAGGACGGGAGTTCGCTGTCCATACTGCTCACCAAGCGCAACCGGAGCGAGTGGTGGAAGTCCGTGATCAAGGGCGATCCCGAGATCGACACCCAGCGCGCCGAGCCGGAGAGCAGCAAGCTCTCGGATCTGGACCCCGAGACGAGGCAGACCGTGGAGAAGATGATGTTCGACCAGCGGCAGAAGCAGATGGGCTTGCCAACCAGTGAGGAGATGCAGAACCAGGACATGCTCAAGAAACTCAAGTCCCAGTACCCCGACATGGACTTCTCCGGGATGAAGATGCCTTCTTAGATTGTCTGTTCGAGGATCCAAGGCGATGAATTTATAAGATTTTAGATGGAGAAAATTGCTTTTACTACCTTAATTAGTACTCGTACTTTGCTATTTTCGGTGTCTTGTGGTTTAGTGTTTGTTTATTTATGTCTATTATTGTGACGGTCACAGTATGCGCGATGCTTCCGAAATATAAGTGAACAATGTTTTTAATCTTCTTGTCGACTTTCTTGGTTCTTTCAAAAAAAAATCTTAATTCAAACTTTGTAAACTTTGATCAAGTTTACAGAAAAATTTATCTTCCGTTTGGCTCATGAAGTGTATGAGAAATTAGGCCTTCGTGCTCACTGCAGCGAAGCGAATCAGTGGGACATCAATCTCAAAGGTTCAGACATTGGGATGTACAGTTTAGGCAGGTTCTTGTCGACTGAATACTTTCTATCTAACCAAAACTATGCACTGGTATGATATGCACGTATTTATGTTTCAGATTTTGGTGGGTGCTTGACTCTTTCCTGAAGTTGGCGATGCCGAACTTAATTACTAACAGCCCGACCAAACGTCATGATGTCTTTGAAAACAGCTCTATTGACTCTGAATTCTCTTAAGTGGTCTCTGAATTAATATTGCTCTATTCTTTTCCTTTATAACAGAGTAAATAATTGTTGCTGCTTCGATCATACACATACTATTTCTAATGATATTCATATGATGATAACTTGGTTGCTGTTTCTGTGTGACCTTTGGAGTGTTTTTCCTACAGATAGAAACCTAGGTGCGCAGATGTTCTGTTATATTTTTTTAACTGATGTCCGGTAATTTACTAGTCATAGTCTTTTTTTTAGCATCCATTAGTCCCTGCTTCACTTTTTTTCAGCAACTGGAGAATCTTAATGTTTACAGGGATACAAGTATAACCCTCTGGGCGAACCAAAATGCAAACTACCCACATCAAATACAGTGGCTGCCTTAACTATATTATGGGCATAAAAAATTAATTTTCTATGCTCATGAGAGATCTCAACCCGCTGAAATGTTCACGCTCCTAATCCATCTCCATCAAAATAGCCATAAAGTTAGACTGAAAGTTGAGCGTCATATTTGCCTCAGGATCCTGGGCCTAGGCCTGAACGCGCACAGAAGCCCGCATCGAGTATTAATTAGTATTTCTTAGGATCTTTTGTATGTAGAGGGGCTCAATCCATGACAAATAATTACAAAGTTTGCTGTTTTTTCTTCTTCTTCAGAAAACCTCTCAAGAGCTGGTTCTTTAGCTGACTGGTTACTCTTAATTAATTCTGCTTCAAACACCTCCCATCTGCTGGAATGGGTAGTGTAATTTAACCTTGGTTTGATTAATTCCTAACATAGTTAATTAATCTTAGATGACTTGATTGATTAAATGCATATCAATGGGGATGTAGCTCAATTGGTAGAACGCTTATCAATGCTAGTAAGAGGCAGGGGGATCGATACCTCCCATCTCCAATTTAACTTATTTTTCCTTTTTCATATATCACTTTTCGTAGAGAAATATATTGCTTTTTTTTTTAATTTCTAGAGAACTAGACCTGGGAGATTTTGATGCTTCAGGCTTTCTTGGGCCTTTGTTGGGCTGGGAGGTAGAGGCCCAGTCCAATATGAGCCGAGGGTCATTTGGAGCGTAGCCCATTTCAGCAATGAAGAATAATTAGGCAGAATTTTCTACTCCAAGAAACCTCGCAAGAGTTAGTTCATCATGGCAGTTTATATTGCATTGGGAATAATTGTTACATCGTTTGCAAGTACACTTGCCAAGAAATCACAGATCCACAATCTAATAAATGTTCCGTGCATCCACTACATGGGTAGCTAGAGTATACACAGGCATATTAGCTGCCCTGGGACAATGACAAAAGGAAATATGATCGATATTGAGACATAAAAAGGTGCAGTCTTCATAAATTGCAGCCAGTGCATCACATCCACCACTTCCATGCAGTCACACTAGTAGAAAACAGGGCTTTGGTTCAGGCCTGGCCAACCCATTAGTCCCGGTTCAGTCACGAACCGGGACCCATGGGGCATACGTCCCGGTTCGTGAGCCCAGGGGGCCGGCCAGGGCCTCGTGGGCATTGGTCCCGGTTCGTCTGGACCCATTTGTCCCGGTTCCTGGCACGAACCGGGACCAATAGGCCTCGCTCCTGGCCCACATACATTTGTCCCGGTTCGTGGCTCGAATTGGGACAGAAGGGGGGCTTTAGTCCCGGTTCCAGCCACGAACCGAGACAAATGAGTTGCCTATATATACCCCATCGCCGCAGCAGAGCACTCCACAGTGCTCTGTTTTTCTGGCCGGCGAGGGGAGGGCATTTGGGTGCTCTAGCTCACCTCCTATGCACATGAGGTGTTCGATGAAATGCCCGAGCCACACTAGTTAAGCTTTCTCCTCTCGAAGCTCGACCTCCAAGCTCCATTTTCCCCGAGATTTGTCTAGGTTTAGCGGTCTGTCACGTCCCGTCCCCGTCTTCACCGCCGTCAATCGCCCGCGCCGATCTCGTCGCCGGCACCACCGTGGTGAGCCTCTTGTTCTTATCTTCTTCTAAAAAAAAATTCTTACTTTAAATAGATACTTGTCTAATTTTCTTACTTTTATCATTGCTTGTTATTATATAGTGCGATGGTTTTGATATCCGCCCCCGTCGGCCCTCGTCCTGGCTATGATTCAGATGTGGTATATATTATCTTTTATAACTATTTGGTTCATTTATTGTTTATGACAATTATGCCCATCAAGTTGACATATATTTTATTTATCTAGGAGGTAGTTGAACCGGAAATTCCAACCGACCCTATTGTCGAGAGATTAAATTTAGTTGAAGAAGAAAACAATTACTTGAAGGAAAAAATAAAAAAATTTGAGGAGGAGAAGATGATATTGGAGTTGCATGTTGCGGATGTCGTCGATGATCACAAGATCAAGATGGATGCAATGCGCTTGAAGATTAGAAAGATTAGAAAATATGCCATTCATACCGAGGCTTGGTATCATTATGCCGTTGGATCAATTGTTACCTTGGTTGTGATTATGATCGCATTTGTTGTTGCATTGAAAGGTTTTACATAGTTTCAATGTATGGTTTAACTAGATGCTTGATGACCCACAAGTGTAGGGGATCTATCGTAGTCCTTTCGATAAGTAAGAGTGTCGAACCCAACGAGGAGCAGAAGGAAATGACAAACGGTTTTCAGTAAGGTATTCTCTGCAAGCACTGAAATTATAGGTAACAGATAGTTTTCTGATAAGGTAATTTATAACGGGTAACAAGTAACAAGTGTAAATAAAGTGCAGCAAGATGGCCCAATCCTTTTTGTAGCAAAGGACAAGCCTGGACAAACTCTTATATGAAGGAAAACGCTCCCGAGGACACATGGGAATTATCATCAAGCTAGTTTTCATCACGTCATATGATTCGCGTTCGGTACTTTGATAATTTGATATGTGGGTGGACCGGTGCATTGGTGCTGTCCTTACTTGGACAAGCATCCCACTTATGATTAACTCCTAGCAAGCATCCGCAACTACAAAAGAAGTATTAAGGTAAACCTAACCATAGCATGAAACATATGGATCCAAATCAGCCCCTTACGAAGCAACGCATAAACTAGGGTTTAAGCTTCTGTCACTCTAGCAACCCATCATCTACTTATTACTTCCCAATGCCTTCCTCTAGGCCCAAACAATGGTGAAGTGTCATGTAGTCGACGTTCACATGACACCACTAGAGGAGAGACAACATACATCTCATCAAAATATCGAACGAATACCAAATTCACATGACTACTTATAGCAAGACTTCTCCCATGTCCTTAGGAACAAACGTAACTACTCACAAATCATATTCATGTTCATAATCAGAGGGGTATTAATATACATAAAGGATCTGAACATATGATCTTCCACCAAGTAAACCAACTAGCATCAACTACAAGGAGTAGTCAACACTACTAGCAACCTACAGGTACCAATCTGAGGTTTGGAGACAAAGATTGGATACAAGAGATGAACTAGGGTTTGAGAGGAGATGGTGCTGGTGAAGATGTTGATGGAAATTGACCCCCTCCCGATGGGAGGATCGTTGGTGATGACGATGGTGATGATTTCCCCCTCCCGGAGGGAAGTTTCCCCGGCAGAACAGCTCCGCTGGAGCCCTAAATTGGTTCCGCCAAGGTTCCGCCTCGTGGCGGCGGTGTTTCGTCCCGAAAGCTTGCTTCTGATTTTTTCCAGTGTAGAAGACACCATATAGCCAAAGATGGGCACCAGAGGCCTGCCAGAGGGCCCACGATGCAGGGGGCGCGCCCCCACCCTCGTTGCCAGGGTGTGGGCCCCCTCTGGTATTTTCTTCGCTCAATATTTTTTATTAATTCCAAAAATGACTTCCGTGGAGTTTCAAGACTTTTGGAGTTGTGCAGAATAGGTCTCTAATATTTACTCTTTTTCCAGCCCAGAATTCCAACTGCCGACATTCTCCCTCTTCATTTAAACCTTGTAAAATAAGAGAGAATAGGCATAAGTGTTGTGACATAATGTAGTATAACAGCCCATAATGCAATAAATATCGATATAAAAGCATGATGAAAAATGGACGTATCAACTCCCCCAAGCTTAGACCTCGCCTGTCCTCAAGCGGAAGCCGATAACGATAAATATGTCCACATGTTTAGAGATAGAGGTGTCGATAAAATAAAATACGGACATGAGGGCATCATGATCATTCTTATAGCAGCAACATATATAAATATTGTCATATGATTTCTTACGATAAAGTAACAATCTATTCACGATGCCAAGTATGAATCAGAAACTTCATTGAAAACTAACAAACTATAATCTCAGTCATTGAAGCAATTGCAATTTATCATAACATCGGAAAGAGTCAATGTAAGAGCTTTTCATGATAGTCTTTCACAATTGCTAACACTCATGCAATACTTATGGGTATGGAGTTTTAATCGGACACAGAGAAAGATAGGGGCTTATAGTTTTGCCTCCCAACCTTTTACCTCAAGGGTAATGTCAACAATAATAGTTCATGCTAACTTACATCCAATTATATATATATATATATATATATATATATATATATATATCAGGATCCTTCCAACACAATGTGCTTGCCAAAGGATAAAATGTAAAAAGGAAAGGTGAAGATCACCATGACTCTTGCATTAGGTAGAAGATAAAAGTAAAAGATCGGCCCTTCGCAGAGGGAAGCAGAGGTTGTCATGTGCTTTTAGGGTTGGATGCACAAAATCTTAATGCAAAAGAACGTCACTTTATATTGCCACTTGTGACATGGACCTTTATTATGCAGTCCGTCACTTTTATTTCTTCCACATCACAAGATCGTATAAAGCTTATTTTCTCCACACTAATAAATCATACATATTTAGAGAGCAATTTTTATTGCATGCAACAATGACAACTTACTTGAAGGATCTTACCCAATCCATAGGTAGATATGGTGGACTCTCATGGCAAAACTGGGTTTAAGGGTTGGAAGCACAAGTAGTATCTCTACTTGGTGCAAAGAATTGGCTAACATGAGGGGGAAAGGCAAGCTCAACATGTTGGATGATCCATGACAATATACTTTATTTCGGATATAAGAAAACATAAACCATTACGTTGTCTTCCTTGTCCAACATCAACTCTTTAGCATGTCATATTTTAATGAGTGCTCACAATCATAAAAGATGTCCAAGATAGTATATTTATATGTGAAAACCTCTCTTTCTTTATTACTTCCTATTAATTGCAACGATGACCAAAACTATGTTAATTTGTCAACTCTCAACAACTTTTAATCATCATACTCTTTATATGTGAAGTCATTACTCTCCATAAGATCAATATGATCTCTTCAATTCTTTTCATTCTTTCTATTTCTTTTATTCACTCAAGATCATAGCAAGATAATCAAGTCCTTGACTCAACACTAATCTTTATTATATATAGCTCACGGACTCGATTACATAGAAGAATTATAAAGCAAAACTCACAACTAGATCATACTAAAACTTTATTCTACTAGATCAAGATATTACCAAAAGGATCGAAATAAAAAAAGGTAAAGATAGGAGTGTGATGGTGATACGATACTGGGGCACCTCCCCAAGCTCGGCAGTTGCCAAGGGGAGTGCCCATACCAGATACTCAGTTCTCCTTTGCTGGTGAAGAAGATGGTGGTGATGATGGATAGTCGCACATCGAGCGTAGGAGATCCTCCAATTTGCGGATAATGCCCTTGAGTGCGGTGATATGCTCCTTCAACAAAATATTTTCACGTGTGAGATACTTATTTTGTATGCGAGCTAACTCAATCATCTTGAAAGCTTCAATCTCAGTTGGGGTAAGAAGATTGTGATGAGGTTGAAGGATGTCTTCTTCTTCGGCCGCCGGGGCTTGATCCTCCATGGCCTTCTTGATCCTATCACCCTTGTTGATCTCCCCGGGTTCTTCTCTCTTCAGCTCTACCTTCATTAGCCAAGCATCGTTGCCCTCATTGTTGGAGGAGGAGGACGACATGATGCCCGGCCTTGATAACTCTGACAGAAAACAGCTCGAAACAAAAACAGAGGATATTTGCGTGGTACGGTGGTCAAAACTTTCGGGGGATTATATAATGAATTTTTACCAACCAAAAGAAGTATCGTGCAAGAAAACGGAGTCCGGAGAGCACACGAGGTACCCACGAGGCAGGGGGCGCGCACTCCACCCTCGTGGACGCTTCATGTCCTTCCCAGACTACTTCTTATTTTCCTATTTTCTTAAATATTCCAAAATGGAGAAAATTTTCCATTAGAACTGTTTTGGAGTCGGTTTACTTACCGTACCACATACCTATTCCTTTTCGGAGTCTAAAACGTTTATGGGATTACCTGAGATATAATGTTTGATTCTTTGACCGTTCACCACCTTCGGATTTGTGCCTTCGAAGTTGTTGATTTTTATGGCACCGGAACGATAGACCTCCTCGATAACGTAAGGACCTTCCCATTTAGAGAGAAGTTTTCCTGCAAAAAATCTTAAACGAGAGTTGAATAGCAACACATAATCACCTACATTAAACTCACGCTTTTGTATCCTTTTGTCATGCCATCTTTTAACTTTTTCCTTAAACAATTTGGCATTCTCATAGGCTTGGGTTCTCCATTCATCAAGTGAGCTTATGTCGAATAGCCTCTTCTCACCGGCAAGTTTGAAGTCATAATTGAGCTCTTTAATAGCCCAACATGCCTTATGTTCTAGTTCGAGAGGTAAGTGACATGCTTTTCCATAAACCATTTTATATGGAGACATACCCATAGGATTTTTATATGCAGTTCTATAGGCCCATAATGCATCATCAAGTTTCTTGGACCAATTCTTTCTAGATCTATTAACAGTCTTTTGCAAAATTAATTTGAGCTCTCTATTACTCAATTCTACTTGACCACTAGACTGTGTGTGATATGGAGATGCAATTCTATGATTAACGTCATACTTAGCAAGCATCTTACGAAAAGCACCATGAATAAAATGTGAACCACCATTAGTCATTAAATATCTAGGGACTCCAAACCTCGGAAAAATAACTTCTCTAAGCATCTTAATAGAGGTGTCATGATCAGCACTACTAGTTGGAATAGCTTCTACCCACTTAGTAACGTAATCAACAGCAACTAAAATATGTGTGTAGCCATTAGAGGAAGGAAAAGGTCCCATGTAATCAAAACCCCAAACATCAAATGGTTCAATAACAAGTGAATAATTCATAGGCATCTCTTGACGTCTACTAATATTACCAATTCTTTGACATTCATCACAAGACAAGACAAACTTACGAGCATCCTTGAAGAGAGTAGGCCAATAAAAACCGGATTGCAATACCTTATGTGCAGTTCTATCTCCAGCGTGGTGTCCTCCATAAGCCTCGGAGTGACACTTGCGTAGGATCTGTTCCTATTCATGCTCGGGTACACAACGTCTAATAACACCATCTACTCCTTCTTTATAAAGATGTGGGCCATCCCAGAAGTAATGTCTTAAATCATAGAAAAACTTTTTCTTTTGCTGGTATGTGAAACTAGGCGGTATAAATTTAGCAACAATGTAATTAGCATAATCAGCATACCATGGAGTAGTACGAGAAGCATTTATGACAGCTAATTGTTCATTAGGAAAGCTATCATCAATAGGTAGTGGGTCATCAAGAACATTCTCTAACCTAGACAAGTTGTCTGCAATGGGTTTCTCAGCTCCCTTTCTATCAATAATATGCAAATCAAATTCTTGTAACAAGAGAACCCATCTAATAAGTCTAGGTTTAGCATCTTTCTTCTCCATAAGATATTTAATAGCAGCATGATCAGTGTGAACAGTTACTTTTGAATCAACAATATAAGGCCTGAACTTATCACAAGCAAATACAACTGCTAAAAATTCTTTTTCAGTAGTAGCATAATTTCTCTGGGCACTGTCTAGAGTTTTACTAGCATATTGAATAACAGTTAATTTCTTATCAACTCTTTGCCCTAGAACAGCACCTACAGCATAATCGCTAGCATCACACATAATTTCAAAGGGTAAATTCCAATCAGGTGGCTGAACGATAGGTGCAGAGATCAAAGCTTTCTTAAGTATTTTAAATGCTTCTACACAATCATCATCAAAGACAAAAGGGATATCTTTTTGTAAGAGATTAGTCAGAGGCCGAGAAATTTTTGAGAAGTCCTTAATGAACCTCCTATAAAAACCGGCATGACCAAGGAAACTCCTTATACCTTTGATGTCCTTGGGACACGGCATCTTTTCAATAGCATCAACTTTAGCTTTATCAACTTCAATACCTCTTTCAGAAATTTTATGCCCCAAGACAATACCTTCATTAACCATAAAGTGGCACTTCTCCCAATTCAAGACAAGATTAGTTTCTTCACATCTCTGCAAAACTCGATCAAGGTTGCTCAAGCAATCATCAAAAGAAGTTCCATAAACGGAAAAATCATCCATGAAAATCACAAAAATCAGAGAATATAGCCATCATACATCTTTGAAAGGTAGCAGGTGCATTGCATAAACCAAAAAGCATACGCCTATAAGCAAAGGTACCGAAAGGGCAAGTAAAAGTGGTCTTTTCTTGATCCTCTTGTGACACAGGTATTTGAGAGAAACCAAAATAACCATCTAGGAAGCAAAAATGTGTATGTTTGGATAATCTTTCTAGCATTTGATCAATAAAAGGTAAAGGGTAATGATCCTTTTTAGTGGCTTTATTTAATTTGCGGAAATCAATTACCATCCTATACCCTGTAACAATTCTTTGTGGGATCAATTCATCTTTATCATTAGGAACAACGGTAATACCTCCCTTTTTAGGGACACAATGGACAGGGCTTACCCACTGACTATCAGCAACGGGATAAATTATACCTGCCTCCAGAAGCTTTAGTATTTCTTTTCTTACCACTTCTTTCATCTTAGGATTCAACCGTCGTTGGTGATCAACAACCGGCTTAGTGTCTTTCTCCAATTTAATTTTGTGCTGCATAAAGTGGGACTAATGCCCTTAAGATCATCCAGAGTATATCCAATAGCAGCACGGTGATTCTTCAGAGTTTTCAATAATTTTTCTTCCTCTTGCTCTGAAAGGTTAGCACTAATAATGACAGGATATATCTTCTTTTCATCAAGATAAACATATTTAAGAGTATCAGGTAATGGTTTAAGCTCAAACACGGGATCACCCTTGGGTGGAGGAGGATCCCCGAGGATTTCAACAGGCAAGTTGTGTTTCAGAATAGGTCCCTGTTTAAAGAATACTTCATCTATTTCCCTTCTTTCATTCATAAATATATCATTTTCATGGTCAAGCAAATATTGTTCTAAAGGATCATTAGGAGGCACGGCAATAGAAGCAAGACCAATAATTTCATCCTTACTGGGCAATTCCTCATCACGGGGTTGTCTACAAAATTTAGCAAAGTTAAACTCACGAGACATGTCCCCTAGACCAATGGTAACAACATCATTTTCGCAATCTATCCTAGCATTAACAGTATTCAAGGAGGGTCTACCAAATATAATGGGACAAAAGCTGTCTTGTGGGGAACCAAGAACAAGAAAATCAGCAGGATATTTAACTTTCCCGCACAAGACTTCAACATCTCTAACAATCCCAACTGGTAAAATAGTATCTCTATTGGCAAGCTTAATTGTAACATCAATTTCTTCTATCTCAGCAGGTGCAATATCATGCATAATTTCTTCATATAAAGAATGAGGTATTGCACTGGCACTAGCACCCATATCACATAAGCCATGATAGCAATGATCTCCTATTTTAACAGAAATAACAGGCATGCCTACAACAGGTCTATTTTTATTTTTAGCATCAGGTCTAGCAATTCTAGCAGATTCATCACAGAAGTAAATAACATGCCCATCAATATTATCAGCCAAGAGATATTTAACCATAGAAATACTAGGTTCAACTTTAATTTGCTCAGGGGGTTTGGGTGTCCTAATATTACTTTTCTTGATAACAGTTGAAGCTTTAGCATGATCCTTTATTCTAACAGGGAAAGGTGGTTTCTCAACATAAGCAGTAGGAACAATAGGATCATTATAAGTGATAGTCTTTTCTTCAACTTTAATAGGTGAAACTATTTTTACTTCAATGGGAGGATTATGTTTAAACCACTTCTCCTTGGGGAGATCAACATGATTAGCAAAGGATTCACAGAAAGAAGCTACTATCTCAGAGTAAAGTCCATATTTAGTGCTAAATTCACGGAAAGCATCGGTATCCATAAAAGATTTAACACAATCAAACTTAGGTGTTATACCTGACTCCTTACCTTCGTCGAGGTCCCAATCTTCAGAGTTGCGTTTAATTCTTTCCAATAAATCCCATTTGAATTAAATAGTCTTCATCATAAAAGAGCTAGTACAAGAAGTATCGAGCGTGGAGCGATTATTGAGAGAAAGCCGAGCATAAATTTTTTGAATAATCATTTCTCTTGAGAGCTCATGATTGGGGCATTGATGTCTACTATGCAACCTTCTCCTTGTAGACGTTGTTGGGCCTCCAAGTGCAGAGGTTTATAGGACAGTAGCAAATTTCCCTTAAGTGGATGACCTAAGATTTATCAATCCATGGGAGGTGTAGGATGAAGATGGTCTCTCTCAAACAACCCTGCAACCAAATAACAAAGAGTCTCTTGTGTCCCCAACACACCCAATACAATGGTAAATTGTATAGGTGCACTAGTTCGGCGAAGAGATGGTGATACAAGTGCAATATGGATGGTAGATATAGGTTTTTGTAATCTGAAAATATAAAAACAGCAAGGTAACTAATGATAAAAGTGAGCGTAAACGGTATTGCAATGCTAGGAAACAAGGCCTAGGGTTCATACTTTCACTAGTGCAAGTTCTCTCAACAATAATAACATAATTGGATCATATAACTATCCCTCAACATGCAACAAAGAGTCACTCCAAAGTCACTAATAACGGAGAACAAACAAAGAGATTATGGTAGGGTACGAAACCACCTCAAAGTTATGTTGGAAATATGCCCTAGAGGCAATAATAAATGGTTATTATTATATTTCTTTGTTCATGGTAATTGTCTATTATTCATGCTATAATTGTATTGTCCGGAAATCGTAATACATGTGTGAATACATAGACCACAACCTGTCCCTAGTAAGCCTCTAGTTGACTAGCTCGTTGATCAACAGATAGTCATGGTTTCCTGACTATGGACATTGGATGTCATTGATAACGGGATCACATCATTAGGAGAATGATGTGATGGACAAGACCCAACTTAAGCATAGCATAAAAGATCGTGTAGTTTCGTTTGCTAGAGCTTTTCCAATGTCAAGTATCTTTTCCTTAGACCATGAGATCGTGCAACTCCCGGATACCGTAGGAGTGCTTTGGGTGTGCCAAACGTCACAACGTAACTGGGTGACTATAAAGGTGCATTACGGGTATCTCCGAAAGTGTCTGTTGGGTTGGCACGGATCGAGACTGGGATTTGTCACTCCGTGTGACGGAGAGGTATCTCTGGGCCCACTCGGTAATGCATCATCATAATGAGCTCAATGTGACTAAGGCGTTAGTCACGGGATCATGCATTGCGGTACGAGTAAAGAGACTTGCCGGTAACGAGATTGAACAAGGTATTGGGATACCGACGATCGAATCTCGGGCAAGTAACATACCGATTGACAAAGGGAATTGCATACGGATTGATTGAATCCTCGACACCGTGGTTCATCCGATGAGATCATCGTGGAGCATGTGGGAGCCAACATGGGTATCCAGATCCCGCTGTTGGTTATTGACCGGAGAGGCGTCTCGGTCATGTCTGCATGTCTCCCGAACCCGTAGGGTCTACACACTTAAGGTCCGGTGACGCTAGGGTTGTAGAGATATATGTATGCGGAAACCCGAAAGTTGTTCGGAGTCCCGGATGAGATCCCGGACGTCACGAGAGGTTCCGGAATGGTCCGGAGGTAAAGATTTATATATGGGAAGTCTTATTTTGGTCGCCGGAAAAGTTTCGCACTTTATCGGTATTGTACCGGGAGTGCCGAAAGGGGTCCGGGGGTCCACCAAGGGGGTCCACCAGCCCCGGGGGGCCACATGGGCTGTAAGGGGTGCGCCTTGGCCTATATGGGCCAAGGGCACCAGCCCCAAGAGGCCCATGCGCAAGAGATAAGAAAAAAGGGAGAGTCCTAAAGGGGGAAGGCACCTCCGAGGTGCCTTGGGGGGGAAGGACTCCCCCCTGGCCGCACCCTTCCTTGGAGGAAGGGGCAAGGCTGCGCCCCCCCTCTCCCTTGGCCCTATATATAGTGGGGGAAGGGAGGGCAGCAACATCTAAGCCTTGGGCGCCTCCCTCCTCCCCTGCAACACCTCTCTCTCTCTCTCGCAGAAGCTCGGCGAAGCCCTGCCGGAGACCCGCTACATCCACCACCACGCCGTCGTGCTGTTGGATCTCCATCAACCTCTCCTCCCCCTTGCTAGATCAAGGAAGGAGGAGACGTCGCTGCACCGTACGTGTGTTGAACGTGGAGGTGCCGTACGTTCGGCACTCGGTCATCGGTGATTTGGATCACGGCGAGTACGACTCCGTCATCCACGTTCATTGGAACGCTTCCGCTCGCGATCTACAAGGGTATGTAGATGCACTCCTTTCCCCTCGTTGCTAGTAGACTCCATAGATGCATCTTGGTGAGCGTAGGAAAATTTTAAATTATGCTACGATTCCCAACAGTGGCATCATGAGCCAGGTCTATGCGTAGTTACTATGCACGAGTAGAACACAAAGCAGTTGTGGGCGTTGAGTTTGCCAATTCTTCTTGCCGCTACTAGTCTTTTCTTGTTTCGGCGGCATTGTAGGATGAAGCGGCCCGGACCGACCTTACACGTACTCTTACGTGAGACAGGTTCCACCGACTGACATGCACTAGATGCATAAGGTGGCTAGCGGGTGTCTGTCTCTCCTACTTTAGTCGGAACGGATTCGATGAAAAGGGTCCTTATGAAGGGTAAATAGAAATTGGCAAATCACGTTGTGGTCATACGTAGGTAAGAAACGTTCTTGCTAGAAACCTACAAACCACGTAAAAACTTGCAACAACAATTAGAGGACGTCTAACTTGTTTTTGCAGCAAGTGCTATGTGATGTGATATGGCCAGAAGATGTGATGAATGATATATGTGATGTATGAGATTGATCATATTCTTGTAATAGGAATCACGACTTGCATGTCGATGAGTATGACAACCGGCAGGAGCCATAGGAGTTGTCTTTATTATTTTGTATGACCTGCGTGTCATTGAATAACGCCATGTAAATTACTTTACTTTGTTGCTAAACGCGTTAGCCATAGAAGTAGAAGTAATCGTTGGCGTGACGACTTCATGAAGACACAATGATGGAGATCATGGTGTCATGCCGGTGACAAAGATGATCATGGTGCCCCGAAGATGGAGATCAAAGGAGCATAATGATATTGGCCATATCATGTCACTATTTGATTGCATGTGATGTTTATCATGTTTTTGCATCTTATTTGCTTAGAACGACGGTAGCAAGTAGGATGATCCCTTATAATAATTTCAAGAAAGTGTTCACCCTAACTGTGCACCGTTGCGAAGGTTCGTCGTTTCGAAGCACCACGTGATGATCGGGTGTGATAGATTCTTACGTTCGAATACAACGGGTGTTGACGAGCCTAGCATGTACAGACATGGCCTCGGAACACACGCAATACACTTAGGTTGACTTGACGAGCCTAGCATGTACAGACATGGCCTCGGAACACGGAGGACCGAAAGGTCGAGCATGAGTCGTATAGAAGATACGATCAACATGGAGATGTTCACCGATCTTGACTAGTCCGTCTCACGTGATGATCGGACACGGCCTAGTTAAACTCGGATCATGTTTCACTTAGATGACTAGAGGGATGTCTATCTGAGTGGGAGTTCATAATCAGATGAACTTCATTATCATGAACATAGTCAAAAAGGTATTTGCAAATTATGTCATAGCTTGCGCTTTAGTTCTACTGGTTAAGATATGTTCCTAGAGAAAATTTAGTTGAAAGTTGGTAGTAGCAATTATGCGGACTGGGTCCGTAAACTGAGGATTGTCCTCATTGCTGCACAGAAGGCTTATGTCCTTAATGCACCGCTCGGTGTGCTGAACCTCAGCGTCGTCTGTAGATGTTACGAAACATCTGACATACACGTTTTGATGACTACGTGATAGTTCAGTGCGGTTTAGAATTGTGGCACCAAAGACGTTTTTGAAACGTCGCAGAACATGTGAGATGTTCCGAAGACTGAAATTGGGATTTCAGACTAGTGCCCACGTCAAGAGGTATGAGACCTCTGACAAGTTTCTTAAGCCTGCAAACTAAGGGAGAAAAGCTCAATCGTTGAGCGTGTGCTCAGATTGTCTGAGTGCCACAATCGCTTGAATCGAGTGGGAGTTAATCTCCCAGATGAGATAGTGATAGTTCTCCATAGTCACTGCCACCAAGCTAGTAGAGCTTCGTGATGAACTATAACATATCAAGGATAGTTATGATGATCCTTGAGCTATTCGCGATGTTTGACACCGCGAGAGTAGAAATCAAGAAGGAGCATCAATTGTTGATGGTTAGTAAAACCACTAGTTTAAGAAGGGCAAGGGCAAAAGGGATACTTCATGAAACAGCAAGTCGTTTGCTGCTCTAGTGAAGAATCCCAAGGTTGAACCCAAACCCGAGACTAAGTGCTTCTGTAATGAGAGGAACGGTCACTGAAGCAGTACTACCCTAGATACTTGGTAGATGAGAAGGCAGGCAAGGTCGACAGAAGTATATTGGATATACGTTATATGAATGTGTACTTTACTAGTACTCCTAGCAGCACCAGGGTATTAGATACTGGTTCGGTTGCTAAGTGTTAGTAACTCGAAATAAAAGCTGCGGAATAAATGGAGACTAGCTAAAGGTGAGATGACGATATGTGTTGGAAGTGTTTCCAAGGTTGATGTGATCAAGCATCGCATGCTCCCTCTACCATCGAGATTTGGTGTTTGCGTTGAACATGATTGGATTATGTTTACCGCAAAACGGTTATTCATTTAAGGAGAATAATGGTTACTCTGTTTATTTGAATAATACCTTCAATGGTCTTGCACCTAAAATGAATCTCGATCGTAGTGATACACATGTTCATGCCAAAAGATATAAGATAGTAATGATAGTACCACATACTTGTGGCACTGCCACTTGAGTCATATTGGTATAGAACGCATGAAGAAGCTCCATGTAGGATGGATCTTTGGACTCACTCATTTTTGAAAAGATTGAGACATGCGAACCATGTCTATTGGTATATATGCATGAAGAAACTCCATACAGATGGATCGTTTGGACTCACTTGATTATGAATCACTTGAGACATGCAAATCATACCACATGGGCAAGATGACTGAAAGTCCTCGTTTTCAGTAAGATGGAACAAGAGAGCAACTTATTGGAAGTAATACATTTTGATGTACGCAGTCCAATGAGTGCTGAGGCATGCAGTGGATATCGTTATGTTCTTACTTCACAGATGATTTGAGTAGATGCTGAGTGTATTTACTTGATGAAACACTAGTCTGAATTATTGAAAGGTTCAAGTAATTTCAGAGTGAAGTTGAAGATCGTCGTGACAAGAGGATAAAATGTCTGTGATATGATCATAGAGATGAGTATCTGAGATACGAGTTTGGCACACAATTGAGACATTGTGGAAAGTGTTTCACAATTAATACCGCCTGGAACACCATAGTGTGATGGTGTGTCCGAACATCATAACTGCACCCTATTGGATATGGTGCATACCATGATGTTTCTTATCAAATTACCACTATCGTTTATGGGTTAGGCATTAGAGACAACCGCATTCACTTTAAAAGGGGCACCACGCAATTCCGTTGAGACGACACCGTTTATAGAATCCTAAGTTGTCGTTTCTTAAAAGTTTGGGGCTGCGATGCTTATGTGAAAAAGTTTCAGGCTGATAAGCTCGAACCCAAAGCGGATAAATGCATCTTCATAGAATACCCAAAAAACAGTTGGGTATACCTCCTATTTCAGATCTGGAAGCAAAAGTAATTGCTTCTAGAAACGAGTCCTTTCTCGAGGAAAAGTTTCTCTCGAAAGAATTGAGTGGGAGGATGGTGGAGACTTGATAAGGTTATTGAACCGTCGCTTCAACTAGTGTGTAGCAGGGCACAGGAAATTGTTCCTGTGGCACCTACACCAATTGAAGTGGAAGCTTATGATAGTGGTCATGAAACTTCGGATCAAGTCACTACCAAACCTCGTAGGACGACGAGGATGCGCACTACTTCAGAGTAATGCGTGATCCTGTCTTGGAAGTCATGTTGCTAGACAACAATGAACCTACGAGCTATGGAGAAGCGATGGTGGGCCCATATTCCGACGAATGGCTCGAGGCCATGAAATCCGAGATAGAATCCATGTATCAGAACAAAGCATGGACTTTGGTGAACTTGCCCGATGATCGGCAAGCCATTGAGATAAATGGATCTTTAAGAAGAAGACGGACATGGACGGTAATGTTACCGTCTATGAAGCTCGACTTGTGGCAAAGAGTATTTTCACAAGTTCAAGGAGTTGACTACGATGAGTTTTTCTCATCCGTAGCGATGCTTAGGTCCGTCGGAATCATGTTAGCATTAGCTACATTTATGAAATCTGGCAGATGGATGTCAAAACAAGTTTCCTTACCAGTTTTCGTAAGGAAAGGTTGTATGTGATACAATCAGAAAGGTTTTGTCGATCCTAAGGATGCTAAAAGGTATGCTAGCTCCAGCGATCCTTCCATGGATTAGAGCAAGCATCTCGGAGTCAGAATATACGCTTTGATGGGGTGATCAAAGTTTTTGGGTTTATACAAAGTTTGTTAGAAACTTGTATTTACAATAAAGTGAGTGGGAGCGCTACAACATTTCTGATAAGTATATGTGAATGACATATTGTTGATCCGAAATGATGTAAAATTTCTGGAAAGCATAAAGGGTTGTTTGAAAGGAGTTTTTCAAAGGAAGACCTGGATAAAGCTACTTACATATTGGGCATCAAGATCCATAGAGATAGATCAAGACGCCTGATGATACTTTCAAAAGACAGCACACCTTGACATGATTTTGAAAGAGTTCAAAATAGATCAGCAAAGAAGGAGTTCTTGGCTGTGTTACAAGGTGTGAGTATTGAGTGAGACTCAAGACCTGACCACAGCAGAAGATAGAGAAAGGACGAAGGTCGTCCCCTATGCTTTAGACGTAGGCTCTATAGTATGCTATGCTGTGTACCGCACATGTAGTGTGCCTTGCCATGAGTTGGTCAAGAGGGTACAATGGTGATCCGGGAAAGGATCTCATGACAGCGGTCGAACTTATCCTTAGTACCTAGTGGATTAAGGAATTTTCTCGATTATGGAGGTGGAAAGGAGTTCGTCGTAAAGGGTTACGTCGATGCGAACTTTGACACTAATCCGGATGACTCTGAGTAGTAAACCGGATTCGTATAGTAGAGCAATTATTTGAAATGGCTCCAAATAGCGCGTGGTAGCATCCACAAGATGACATAGATATTCGTAAAGCACACGGTTCTGAAAGGTTCAGACCCGTTGACTAATAACCTCTCTCACAAGCATAACATGACCAAACCAGAACACATTGAGTGATAATCACATAGTGATGTGAACTAGATTGTTGACTCTAGTAAACTCTTTAGATGTTGGTCACATGGTGATGTGACCAGTGAGTGTTAATCACATGGTGATGTGAACTAGATTATTGACTCTAGTGCAAGTGGGAGACTGTTGGAAATATGCCCTAGAGGCAATAATAAATGGTTATTATTATATTTCTTTGTTCATGGTAATTGTCTATTATTCATGCTATAATTGTATTGTCCGGAAATCGTAATACATGTGTGAATACATAGACCACAACCTGTCCCTAGTAAGCCTCTAGTTGACTAGCTCGTTGATCAACAGATAGTCATGGTTTCCTGACTATGGACATTGGATGTCATTGATAACGGGATCACATCATTAGGAGAATGATGTGATGGACAAGACCCAATCTAAGCATAGCATAAAAGATCGTGTAGTTTCGTTTGCTAGAGCTTTTCCAATGTCAAGTATCTTTTCCTTAGACCATGAGATCGTGCAACTCCCGGATACCGTAGGAGTGCTTTGGGTGTGCCAAACGTCACAACGTAACTGGGTGACTATAAAGGTGCATTACGGGTATCTCCGAAAGTGTCTGTTGGGTTGGCACGGATCGAGACTGGGATTTGTCACTCCGTGTGACGGAGAGGTATCTCTGGGCCCACTCGGTAATGCATCATCATAATGAGCTCAATGTGACTAAGGCGTTAGTCACGGGATCATGCATTGCGGTACGAGTAAAGAGACTTGCCGGTAACGAGATTGAACAAGGTATTGGGATACCGACGATCGAATCTCGGGCAAGTAACATACCGATTGACAAAGGGAATTGCATACGGATTGATTGAATCCTCGACACCGTGGTTCATCCGATGATATCATCGTGGAACATGTGGGAGCCAACATGGGTATCCAGATCCCGCTGTTGGTTATTGACCGGAGAGGCGTCTCGGTCATGTCTGCATGTCTCCCGAACCCGTAGGGTCTACACACTTAAGGTCCGGTGACGCTAGGGTTGTAGAGATATATGTATGCGGAAACCCGAAAGTTGTTCGGAGTCCCGGATGAGATCCCGGACGTCACGAGGAGGTTCCGGAATGGTCCGGAGGTAAAGATTTATATATGGGAAGTCTTATTTTGGTCGCCGGAAAAGTTTCGCACTTTATCGGTATTGTACCGGGAGTGCCGAAAGGGGTCCGGGGGTCCACCAAGGGGGTCCACCAGCCCCGGGGGGCCACATGGGCTGTAAGGGGTGCGCCTTGGCCTATATGGGCCAAGGGCACCAGCCCAAAGAGGCCCATGCGCAAGAGATAAGAAAAAAGGGAGAGTCCTAAAGGGGGAAGGCACCTCCGAGGTGCCTTGGGGGGGAAGGACCCCCCCCCCCTGGCCGCACCCTTCCTTGGAGGAAGGGGCAAGGCTGCGCCCCCCCTCTCCCTTGGCCCTATATATAGTGGGGGGAAGGGAGGGCAGCAACATCTAAGCCTTGGGCGCCTCCCTCCTCCCCTACAACACCTCTCTCTCTCTCTCTCGCAGAAGCTCGGCGAAGCCCTGCCGGAGACCCGCTACATCCACCACCACGCCGTCGTGCTGTTGGATCTCCATCAACCTCTCCTCCCCCCTCGCTGGATCAAGAAGGAGGAGACGTCACTGCACCGTACGTGTGTTGAACGCGGAGGTGCCGTACGTTCGGCACTCGGTCATCGGTGATTTGGATCACGGCGAGTACGACTCCGTCATCCACGTTCATTGGAACGCTTCCGCTCGCGGTCTACAAGGGTATGTAGATGCACTCCCTTCCCCTCGTTGCTAGTAGACTCCATAGATGCATCTTGGTGACCGTAGGAAAATTTTTAAATTATGCTACGATTCCCAACAAGGTATCCTTTCTGATCGATCTATTCAAGAGTCCGTAGTAAAATAACATGAAGCTATTCTTTCCGTTTGATCTATCATAGAGTTCGTACTAGAATAACACCTTAAGACACAAATCAACCAAAACCCTAATGTCACCTAGATACTCCAATGTCACCTCAAGTATCCGTGGGTATGATTATACGATATGCATCACACAATCTCAGATTCATCTATTCAAACCAACACAAAGTACTTCAAAGAGTGCCCCAAAGTTTCCACCGGAGAGTCAAGACGAAAACGTGTGCCAACCCCTATGCATAGGTGTTGGGGAACGTAGTAATTTCAAAAAAATTCCTACGCACACACAGGATCATGGTGACGCATAGCAACGAGAGGGGAGAGTGTGTCCACGTACCCTCGTAGACCGAAAGCGGAAGCGTTAGCACAATGCGGTTGATGTAGTCCTACGTCTTCACGATCCGACCGATCAAGTACCAAACGCACGGCACCTCCGAGTTCTGCACACGTTCAACTCGATGACGTCCCTCGAACTCTGATCCAGCCGAGCTTTGAGGGAGAGTTCCATCAGCACGACGGCGTGGTGACGATGATGATGTTGCTACCGACGCAGGGCTTCGCCTAAGCACTGCAACGATATTATCGAGGTGGACTATGGTGGAGAGGGGCACCGCACACGGCTTAAAGATCCAGGAGATCAATTGTTGTGTCTCCAAGGGGTGCCCCCCTCCCCGTATATAAAGGAGTGGAGGAGGGGAAGGGCCGACCCTCTCTATGGCGCGCCCTAGGGGAGTCCTACTACCACCGGGGGTAGGATTCCCCCTTTCCTAGTAGAACTAGGAGCCCTTCCAAGTAGTAGGAGTAGGAGACAAGGAAAGGGAAAAGAGAAGAGAAGGAAGGAGGGGGCGCCGCCCCTCCCCCTAGTCCAATTCGGACTAAGCCTTGGGGGGGGGGGGCGCAGCCTCCCCTCTCTCTTTCCCCTAAAGCCCAATAAGGCCCATATACTCCCCGGCGAATTCCCGTAACTCCCGGGTACTCCGAAAAATACCCGAATCACTCGGAACCTTTCCGATGTCTGAATATAGTCGTCCAATATATCGATCTTTACGTCTCGACCATTTCGAGACTCCTCGTCATGTCCCCGATCTCATCCGGGACTCCAAACTACCTTTGGTACATCAAAACACATAAACTCATAATACAAATCGTCACCGAACGTTAAGCGTGCGGACCCTACGGGTTCGAGAACTATGTAGAAATGACCGAGACACGTCTCCGGTCAATAACCAATAGCGGAACCTGGATACTCATATTGACTCCCACATATTCTATGAAGATCTTTATCGGTCAAACTGCATAACAACATACGTTGTTCCCTTTGTCATCGGTATGTTACTTGCCCGAGATTTGATCGTCGGTATCTCAATACCTAGTTCAATCTCGTTACCGTCAAGTCTCTTTACTCGTTATGTAATGCATCATCCTGCAACTAACTCATTAGTCACATTGCTTGCAAGGCTTATAGTGATGTGCATTACCGAGAGGGCCCAGAGATACCTCTCCGACAATTGGAGTGACAAATCCTAATCTTGAAATACGCCAACTCAACAAGTACCTTCGGAGACACATGTAGAGCACCTTTATAATCACCCAGTTACGTTGTGATGTTTGATAGCACACAAAGTGTTCCTCCGGTAAACGGGAGTTGCATAATCTCATAGTCATAGGAACATGTATAAGTCATGAAGAAAGCAATAGCAACATACTAAACGATCAAGTGCTAAGCTAACGGAATGGGTCAAGTCAATCACATCATTCTCTAATGATGTGATCCCGTTAATCAAATGACAACTCATGTCTATGGATAGGAAACTTAACCATCTTTGATTCAACGAGCTCGTCAAGTAGAGGCATACTAGTGACACTCTTTTTGTCTATGTATTCACACATGTATCAAGTTTCCGGTTAATACAATTCTATCATGAATAATAAACATTTATCATGAAATAAGGAAATAAATAATAACTTTATTATTGCCTCTAGGGCATATTTCCTTCAGTCTCCCACTTGCACTAGAGCCAATAATCTAGTTCACATCGCCATGTGATTTAACACCAATAGTTCACATCACCATGTGATTAACACCCATAGTTCACATCGTCATGTGACCAACACCCAAAGGGTTTACTAGAGTCAATAATCTAGTTCACATCGTTGTGTGATTAACACCCAAAGAGTACTAAGGTGTGATCATGTTTTGCTTGTGAGAGAAGTTTAGTCAACGGGACTGCCACATTCAGATTCGTATGTATTTTGCAAATTTCTATGTCAACAATGCTCTGCACGGAGTTACTCTAGCTAATTGCTCCCACTTTCAATATGTATCCAGATTGAGACTTAGAGTCATCTGGATCAGTGTCAAAACTTGCATCGATGTAACCCTTTACGACGAACCTTTTGTCACCTCCATAATCGAGAAACATATCCTTATTCCACTAAGGATAATTTTGACCGCTGTCCAGTGATCTACTCCTAGATCACTATTGTACTCCCTTACTAAACTCGGTGTAGGGTATACAATAGATCTGGTACACAACATGACATACTTTATAGAACCTATGGCTGAGGCATAGGGAATGACTTTCATTCTCTTTCTATCTTCTGCCGTGGTCGGGCTTTGAGTCTTACTCAATTTCACACCTTGTAACACAGGCAAGAACTCTTTCTTTGACTGTTCCATTTTGAACTACTTCAAAATCTTGTCAAGGTATGTACTCATTGAAAAAACTTATCAAGCATCTTGATCTATCTCTATAGATCTTGATGATCAATATGTAAGGAGCTTCACCGAGGTCTTTATTTGAAAAACTCCTTTCAAATACTCCTTTATGCTTTCCAGAAAATTCTACATTATTTCCAATCAACAATATGTCATTCACATATATTTATCAGAAATGCTGTAGTGCTCCCATTCACTTTCTTGTAAATACATGCTTCACCGCAAGTCTGTATAAAACTATATGCTTTGATCAACTCATCAGAGCGTATATTCCAACTCTGAGATGCTTGCACCAGTCCATAGATGGATCGCTGGAGCTTGCACACTTTGTTAGCATCCTTTGGATCGATAAAACCTTCAGGTTGCATCATATACAACTCTTCTTCCAGAAATCCATTCAGGAATGTAGTCTTTACATCCATTTGCCAGATTTCATAAAATGTGGCAATTTGCTAACATGATTCGGACAGACTTAAGCATCGCTACGAGTGAGAAGGTCTCATCGTAGTCAACTCCTTGAACTTTGTCAAAACCTTTTTTTGACTAGTCTAGCTTTGTAGATAGTAACACTACTATCAGCGTCCGTCTTCCTCTTGAAGATCCATTTATTTTCTATGGCTTGCCGATCATCGGGCAAGTCAACCAAAGTCCACACTTTGTTCTCATACATGGATCCCATCTCAGATTTCATGGCCTCAAACCATTTCGCGGAATCTGGGCTCGTCATCGCTTCCTCATAGTTCGTAAGTTTGTCATGGTAAAGTAACATGACCTCCAGAATAGGATTACCGTACCACTCTGGTACGGATCTCACTCTGGTTGACCTACGAGGTTCGGTAGTAACTTGATCTGAAGTTACATGATCATCATCATTAGCTTCCTCAGTAATTGGTGTAGGAGTCACAGGAACAGATTTCTGTGATGAACTACTTTCCAATAAGGGAGCAGGTACAGTTACCTCATCAAGTTCTACTTTCCTCCCACTCACTTCTTTCGAGAGAAACTCCTTCTCTAAAAAGGATCCATTCTTAGCAACGAATACCTTGCCTTCGGATCTGTGATAGAAGGTGTACCCAACAGTTTCCTTTGGGTATTCTATGAAGACGCACTTCTCCGATTTGGGTTCGAGCTTATCAGGTTGAAGCTTTTTCACATAAGCATCGCAGCCCCAAACTTTAAGAAATGACAACTTTGGTTTCTTGCCAAACCACAGTTCATATGGTGTCGTCTCAACAGATTTAGATGGTGCCCTATTTAACGTGAATGCAACTGTCTCTAATGCATAACCCAAAAAGATAGTGGTAAATCGGTAAGAGACATCATAGATTGCACCATATCTAATAAAGTACGGTTACGATGTTCGGACACACCATTACGTTGTGGTGTTCCAGGTGGCGTGAGTTGCGAAACTATTCCGCGTTGTTTCAAATGAAGACCAAACTCGTAACTCAAATATTCTCCTCCACGATCAGATCGTAGAAACTTTATTTTCTTGTTACGATGATTTTCCACTTCACTCTGAAATTATATGAACTTTTCAAAATGTTTCAGACTTATGTTTCATCAAGTAGATATACCCATATCTACTCAAATCATCTGTGAAGGTCAGAAAATAATGATACCCGCCGCGAGCCTCAACATTCATCGGATCGCATACGTCAGTATGTATTATTTCCAATAAGTCAGTTGCTCGCTCCATTGTTCCAGAGAACGGAGTTTTAGTCATCCTGCCCATAAGGCATGGTTCGCAAGCATCAAGTGATTCATAATCAAGTGATTACAAAATCCCATCAGCATGGAGTTTCTTCATGCGCTTTACACCAATATGACCTAAACGGCAGTGCCACAAATAAGTTGCACTATCATTATTAACTTTGCATCTTTTGGCTTCAATATTATGAATATGTGTATCACTACGATCGAGATCCAACAAACTATTTTCATTGGGTGTATGACCATCGAAGGTTTTATTGTAAACAGAACAACAATTATTCTCTGAGTTTAAATGAATAATCGTATTGCAATAAACATGATCAAATCATATTCATGCTCAACGCAAACGCCAAATAACATTTATTTAGGTTTAACACTAATCCCGAAAGTATAGGGAGTGTGCGATGATGATTATATCGATCTTGGAACCACTTCCAACACACATCGTCACTTCACCCTCAACTAGTCTCTGTTTATTCTGTAACTCCTGTTTCGAGTTACTAATATTTAGCAACCGAACAAGTATCAAATACCTAGGGGCTAATATAAACACTAGTAAGGTACACATCAATAACCTGTATATCAAATATACCCTTGTTCACTTTGCCATCCTTCTTATTCACCAAATATTCAGGGCATTTCAGTTTCAGGCTTTAGTCTAGCTTTGGGTTTCTTCACGGAAGTGACAACTTGCTTGCCATTCTACATGAAGTTCCCTTTCTTTCCCTTTGCCCTTTTCTTGAAACTAGTGGTCTTGTTAATCATCAACACTTGATGCTCTTTCTTGATTTCTACCTTCATCGATATCATCATCATGAAAAGCTCGGGAATCGTTTTCGTCATCCCTTGCATACTATAGTTCATCATGAAGTTCTACTAACTTGGTGATGGTGACTAGAGAATTCTGTCAATCACTATCTTATCTGGAAGATTAACTCCCACTTGATTCAAGCGATTATAGTACTCAGACATTCTGAGCACATGCTCACTAGCTGAGAAATTCTCCTGCATCTTGTAGGCAAAGTGCTTGTCAAAGGTCTCATACCTTTCGACATGGGCATGAGTCTGAAATACTAATTTCAACTCTTGGAACATCTCATATGCTCCACGACGTTTCAAAAACGTCTTTGAAGCCCCGATTCTAAGCTGTAAATCATGGTGCACTAAACTATCAAGTACTCATCATATCGAGCTTGCCAAACGTTCATAATGTCTGCATCTGCTCCTGCAATCCGTCTGTCACCTAGTGGTGCATCAAGGACATAATTTTTCTGTGCAGCAATGAGGATAATCCTCAAATCACGGATCCAATCCTCATCATTGCTACTAACATCTTTCAACTTAGTTTTCTTTAGGAACATATCAAGAATAAACTAGGGGAGCTAAACGCGAGCTATTGATCTACAACATAGTTATGCAAATACTATTAGGACTAAGTTCATGATAAATTAAAGTTCAATTAATCATATTACTTAAGAACTCCCACTTAGATAGACATCCCTCTAATCATCTAAGTGATCACGTGATCCAAATCAACTAAACCATGTCCGATCATCACGTGAGATGGAGTAGTTTTCAATGGTGAACATCACTATGTTGATCATATCTACTATATGATTTATGCTCGACCTTTCGGTCTCCAGTGTTCCGAGGCCATATCTGCATATGCTAGGCTCGTCAAGTTTAACCCGAGTATTCTGTGTGTGCAAAACTGGCTTGCACCCGTTGTAGATGAACGTAGAGCTTATCACACCCGATCATCACGTGGTGTCTCGGCACGACGAACTTTGGCAACGGTGCATACTCAGGGAGAACACTTATATCTTGAAATTTGAGTAAGGGATCATCTTATAAAGAGACCACCGAACTATGCAAAATAAGATGTATAAAAGATAAACATCACATGCAATCAAAATATGTGACATGATATGGCCGTCATCATCTTGTGCCTTTGATCTCCATCTCCAAAGAATCGTCATGATCTCCATCGTCACCGGCATGACACCATGATCTCCATCATCTTGATCTATATCAATGTGTCGTCACATGGTCGTCTCGCCAACTATTTCTCTTGCAACTATTGCTATCGCATAGCGATAAAGTAAAGCAACTATTTTGCGCTTGCATCTTATGCAATAAAGAGACAACCATAAGGCTTCTGCCAGTTGCCGATAACTCCGTTATAAAACATGATCATCTCATACAATAAATATAGCATCATGCCTCGACCATATCACATCACAACATGCCCTGCAAAAACAAGTTAGACATCCTCTAATTTGTTGTTGCAAGTTTTACGTGGCTGCTACGGGCTGAGCAAGAACCGTTCTTACCTACGCATCAAAACCACAACGATATTTCGTCAAGTTAGTGTTGTTTTAACCTTCACAAGGACCGGGCGTAGCCACACTCGGTTCAACTAAAGTTGGAGAAACTGACATCCGCCAGCCACCTGTGTGCAAAGCACGTCGGTAGAACCAGTCTCGCGTAAGCGTACGCGTAATGTCGGTCCGGGCCGCTTCATCCAACAATACCGCCGAACCAAAGTATGACATGCTGGTAAGCAGTATGACTTGTATCGCCCACAACTCACTTGTGTTCTACTCGTGCATATAACATCTACGCATAAACCTGGCTCGGATGCCACTGTTGGGGAACGTAGTAATTTCAAAAAAAATCCTACGCACACACAGGATCATGGTGATGCATAGCAATGAGAGGGGAGAGTGTGTCCACGTACACTCGTAGACCGAAAGCGGAAGCATTAGCACAACACGGTTGATGTAGTCGTACGTCTTCACGATCCGACCGATCAAGTACCGAACGCACGGCACCTCCGAGTTCTGCACACGTTCAACTCGATGACGTCCCTTGAACTCCGATCCAGCCGAGCTTTGAGGGAGAGTTCCGTCAGCACGACGGCGTGGTCACGATGATGATGTTGCTACCGACGCAGGGCTTCGCCTAAGCACTGCAACGATATTATCGAGGTGGACTATGGTGGAGAGGGGCACCGCACACGGCTAAAAGATCCAAGAGATCAATTGTTGTGTCTCCAAGGGGTGCCCCCTCCCCGTATATAAAGGAGTGGAGGAGGGGAAGGGCCGACCCTCTCTATGGCGCGCCCTAGGGGAGTCCTACTACCACCGGGGGTAGGATTCCCCCTTTCCTAGTAGAACTAGGAGCCCTTCCAAGTAGTAGGAGTAGGAGAGAAGGAAAGGGAAAAGAGAAGAGAAGGAAGGAGGGGGCGCCGCCCCTCCCCCTAGTCCAATTCGGACTAAGCCTTGGGGGGCGCGCAGCCTCCCCTCTCTTTCCCTAAAACCCAATAAGGCCCATATACTCCCCGGCGAATTCCCGTAACTCCCGGGTACTCCGAAAACTACCCGAATCACTCGGAACCTTTCCGATGTCCGAATATAGTCGTCCAATATATCGATCTTTACGTCTCGACCATTTCGAGACTCCTCGTCATGTCCCCTGTCTCATCCGGGACTCCGAACTACCTTCAGCACATCAAACAACATAAACTCATAATACAAATCATCACCGAACGTTAAGCGTGCGGACCCTACGGGTTCGAGAACTATGTAGACATGACCGAGACACGTCTCCGGTCAATAACCAATAGCGGAACCTGGATACTCATATTGGCTCCCACATATTCTACGAAGATCTTTATCGGTCAAACCGCATAACAACATACGTTGTTCCCTTTGTCATCGGTATGTTACTTGCCCGAGATTCGATCGTCGGTATCTCAATACCTAGTTCAATCTCGTTACCGTCAAGTCTCTTTACTCGTTATGTAATGCATCATCCCGCAACTAACTCATTAGTTCACATTGCTTGCAAGGCTTATAGTGATGTGCATTACCGAGAGGGCCCAGAGATACCTCTCCGACAATCGGAGTGACAAATCCTAATCTTGAAATACGCCAACTCAACAAGTACCTTCGGAGACACCTGTAGAACACCTTTATAATCACCCAGTAACGTTGTGACGTTTGGTAGCACACAAAGTGTTCCTCCGTTAAACGGGAGTTGCATAATCTCATAGTCATAGGATCTTGTATAAGTCATGAAGAAAGCAACAACAACATACTAAACGATCAAGTGCTAAGCTAACAGAATGGGTCGAGTCAATCACATCATTCTCTAATGATGTGATCCCCGTTAATCAAATGACAACTCATGTCTATGGATAGGAAACTTAATCATCTTTGATTCAACGAGCTAGTCAAGTAGAGGCATACTAGTGACACTCTTTTTGTCTATGTATTCACACATGTATCAAGTTTCTGGTTAATACAATTCTATCATGAATAATAAACATTTATCATGAAATAAGGAAATAAATAATAACTTTATTATTGCCTCTAGGGCATATTTCCTTCAATAGGTTCATGGGCGGAACCCGCAAGTTGATCAGCAAAACATACATCAAGTGGATCACGTGATATCCCATTGTCAACACAGATAAGCACGGCAAGACATACATCAAGTGTTCTCAAATCCTTAAAGACTCAATCCTATAAGGTAACTTCAAAGGGAAAACTCAATCCATTACATGTGAGTAGAGGGGAAGAAACATCATAAGATCCAACTATAATAGCAAAGCTCGCGATACATCGAGATCGTACCACCTCAAGAACACAAGAGAGAGAGAGATCAAACACATAGCTACTGGTACATACCCTCAGCCCCGAGGGTGAACTACTCCCTCCTCATCATGGAGATCGCCGGGATGATGAAGATGGCCACCGGTGAGGGATACCCCCTTTGGCAGGGTGCCAGAACAGGGTCCCGATTGGTTTTTGGTGGCTACAGAGGCTTGCGGCGGCGGAACTCCCGATCTATTCTGTTCCCCGATGGTTTTAGGGTATATGGATATATATAGGCGGAAGAAGTCGGTCAGGGGAGCCACGAGGGGCCCATGAGGGTGGAGGGCGCGCCCAGGGGGGTGGGTGCGCCCCCTGCCTCGTGCCTTCCTCGTTGCTTCCCTTACGTACACTCCAAGTCTTCTGGATTGCTTCCGTTCCAAAAATAACTCTCCCGAAGGTTTCATTCCATTTGGACTCCGTTTGATATTCCCTTTCTTTGAAACACTGAAACAAGGAAAAAAACAGAAACTGACACTGGGCTCTGGGTTAGTAAGTTAGTCCCAAAAATAATATAAAAGTGCATAGTAAATCCCATTAAACATCCAAGATGGATAATATATTAGCATGAATACTTCATAAATTATAGATACGTCGGAGACGTATCAGCATCCCCAAGCTTAATTCCCGCTCGTCCTCGAGTAGGTAAATGATAAAAGAAAGAATTTATGAAGTGTGAATGCTAGCAGGTGCATAAGTTTGATCAATGATAATTTCAATCACCTTTTCTAGCATCATTATATGTCATAATTGTAGCTCAACTCATAGAACTTTGCATGATCAAGTAACAAGCTATTCACATGTTAAAGTATAGATCATAAACTTTCTTGAAAACTAACAAACCGTGTTATTAGTCCTCAAACAATTACAATTCATCTTATTTTCAGGAAGAGTCTATGTCAGAGCTTTGATTCCGCAAACTTCACATACTCAACTATCATTTAGTCTTCCATGATTTCTACCACTCAAAGCATATTTTTAGAACAAATAGTATTCAACGAACACAGAGAAAGATAGGGGCTTAATGTTTCACCTCCCAACCTTTTACCTCAAGGGTAATGTCAACAATAATAATTCATGCTCAAATATATTTGAATGGCCATATATGCTTAGATCTTTCCATCACATGATGCTTGCCAACTAAAGAGTAGGTTGTTATGAGAAAGAATACTACTGACTCTTGCATAAAACTAAAAGATAGGCCCTTCGCAGAGGGAAGCAAGGATTTGCAGAGGTGCTAGAGCTCGAAGCAAAAACAGAGATGAAAATAATTTTGAGAGGTATGCTTTCATTGTCAACATAACGACCAAGAGTTCCCAATATCTTCCATACTAGATACATTATAGGCGGTTCCCATGCAGAAAGGTAAAGTTTTTACTCCCCCTCCACCAACATTCACACTCCAAGGCTTGTCTGAAACAATGGGTGCCGTCCAACTATCAACATTCCTGGGGGAGTTTTGTTTAAATTATTTGCGAATTTATTTTTGATCTTTTGATCATAGGACTGGGCATCCCAGTTACCAGCCATTTTCTCGTGAATGATGAGCGGAGTCCACTCATCGTGAGAATAACCCACCTAGCATGGAAGATACTGACAGCCCCTAGTCGCTACATGAGCGATTCGGGCATACAAAACAGATTATTATTTGAAGGTTTAGAGTTTGGCACATGCAAATTTACTTGGAACGGCAGGTAAATACCGCATATAGGTAGATATGGTGGACACTCATGGAAGAAACTTGGTTCAAGGAGTTTGGATGCACAAGCAGTATTCCCGCTTAGTACAGATATTTTGTCTAGCAAAGGATTCTAAATAGCAAGCACCACATGTTAGAGGATCCATAACAATATAACTTCTATACAAATATACCCAAGCATAACTCATTATGTTGTCTGTCCAACTTCAACTAATTTGCTCAGGTTTGAAAATAATTAATGGGGCTCACAATCATAGAAGATGTCCAAGATAGTATATTTATATGTGAACTCTCTCTTCCTTCAATATTCTTTCATGAATTGTTCAAGTGACCAATACAATGTTTGCTAACCTTCAAAAAAAATTACCACCTCTACTTCTTATATGTGAAGGCATTACTCCCCATGGGAAAGGCATATGAAACATATATAATTTCAGATTTATGATATTCAAATCATTCAACCATTTACTCATAGGATATAAGTGAAGCACACGAGTAAATGACAAACTACTCCAAAAAGATATAAGTGAAGATCAATGAGTAGTTAAATAATTATGTAGCTATGTGAAGACTCTCTCTCATTTAAGAATTTCAGATCTTGGGATATTATTCAAACAGCAAGAAAAACAAAATAAAACGACATTTCAAGGATAGCACTAATCATGTGAAGAAGCTAAAACTTAGGCTCAACCGATACTAACCGATAATTGTTGAAGAAAAAAGGTGGGATGCCTACCGGGCGTCCCCAAGCTTAGATGCTTGAGACTTCTCGAAATATTATCTTGGGTTGCCTTGGGCATCCCCAAGCTTGAGCTTTTGTGTCTTCTTAATTCCTTTTATATCACGGTTTCCTAAATCTCGAAAGCTCCATCCACACCAAACTCAACAAGAACTCGTGAGATAAGTTAGTATAAACCAATGCAAAAACCTTATCATACTATACTGTAGCAAATCACTAAAATTATTATTCAACATTGCATACTAAATGCCTCTGCATATTTAATACTCCTATCCTCAAATAGAATCATTAAACAAACAAACATATGCAAACAATGCAAACATAACAGCAATCTGCCAAAACAGTACAGTCTGTAAAGAATGCAAGATTCATCATTCTTCCCTAACTCCAAAAATTATGAAAGAAAATTCCCACTGTAGTAAATTTATCAGAGCTTATTATGCAAAAGGTTTCAACATTTTATCACATTCTTACTTTTCTAGGGAATTTTTGGAACAGCGGTAAACTTTCTGTTTTCAAACAGCAACATGTATACTTGCAAAATAAGCATGGTAAAAGCTATCATTGACATTTTTATTGAAACTAGAGATGCAAAACATTATTCTAAATAACAGCAAGAAAATACTAACAAAATAAAATGACGCTCCAAGCAAAACACATATCATGTGGTGAATAAAAATATAGCTCCAAGTAAAGTTACCGGTGAATGAAGACGAAAGAGGGGATGCCATCCGGGGCATCCCCAAGCTTAGGCTCTTGGTTGTTCTTGAATATTACCTCGGGGTGCCTTGGGCATCCCCAATCTTAGGCTCTTTCCACTCCTTATTCCATAGCCCATCGAATCTTTACCCAAAACTTGAAAACTTCACAACACAAAACTCAACAGAAAACTCGTAAGCTCCGTTAGTATAAAATAATAAATCACCACTTAGGTACTGTTGTGAACTCATTCTAAATTCATATTGGTGTAATATCTACTGTATTCCAACTTCTCTATGGTTTATACCCTCCGATACTACTCATAGATTCATCAAAATAAGCAAACAACACATAGAAAACAGAATCTGTCAAAAACAGAACAGTCTGTAGTAATCTGCATCAAACGCAAACTTCTGGAACCCAGAACAATCTGCCAAAATAGGAAGACCTAGATAATTTTATTATTGAGCTTCTGCAATTGGAATCAGTATTTTATCACGTTCTACTGATTTTAAACAATTGTTTTCGTGAACATAAAGTTTATGGAATTTTCAGCAAGATCAAATAACTATCATCCAAGAAGATCATATAGGTCTTACTTGGCACAAAAACTAATTAAAACATAAAACCACATCTAACCAGAGGCTAGATCAAATATTTATTACTAAACAGAACCAAAAAGAAAGAAGAAAAATAAAAATTGGGTTGCCTCCCAACAAGCGCTAACGTTTAACGCCCCTAGCTAGGCATGATGATTTCAATGATGCTCGCATAAAAGATAAGAATTGAAACATAAAGAGAGCATCATGAAGAATATGACTAGCACATTTAAGTCTAACCCACTTACTATGCATAGGGATTTTATGAGCAAACAACTTATGGGAACAATAATCAACTAGCATAGGAAGGCAAAACAAGCAAATCTTCAAGATTTTCAACACATAGAGAGGAAACTTGATATTATTGCAATATGTAGAAGCATATGATCCTCTCTCATAATAATTTTCAGTAGCATCATGAATGAATTCAACAATATAACCAGCACCTAAAGCATTCTTTCCATGATCTACTTGCATAGAAATTTTACTACTCTCCACATAAGCAAATTTATTCTCATCAATAGTAGTGGGAGCAAACTCAACAAAATAACTATCATGTGAAGCATAATCCAATTGAAAATTAAAATCATGATGACAAGTTTCATGGTTATCTTTATTCTTTATAGCATACGTGTCATCACAATAATCATCATAAATAGGAGGCATGCTATCATCATAATAAATTTGCTCATCAAAACTTGGGGGACTAAACATATAATCTTCATCAAACATAGCATCCCCAAGCTTGTGGCTTTGCATATCATTAGCATCATGGGTATTCAAGAAATTCATAATAACAACATTGCAATCATGCTCATCATGCAAAGATTTAGTGCCAAACATTTTATAGATTTCTTCTTCTAGTACTTGAGCACAATTTTCCTTACCATCATTTTCACGAAAGATATTAAAAAGATGAAGCATATGAGGCACCCTTAATTCCATTTTTTGTAGTTTTCTTTTGTATACTAAACTAGTGATAAACAAGAAACAAAAAGATTCGATTGCAAGATCTAAAGATATACCTTCAAGCACTCACCTCCCCGGCAGCGACGCTAGAAAAGAGCTTGATGTCTACTACGCAACCTTCTCCTTGTAGACGTTGTTGGGCCTCCAAGTGCAGAGGTTTGTAGGACAGTAGCAAATTTCCCTCAAGTGGATGACCTAAGGTTTATCAATCCGTGGGAGGTGTAGGATGAAGATGGTCTCTCTCAAACAACCCTGCAACCAAATAACAAAGAGTCTCTTGTGTCCCCAACACACCCAATACAATGGTAAATTGTATAGGTGCACTAGTTCAGCGAAGAGATGGTGATACAAGTGCAATATGGATGGTAGATATAGGTTTTTGTAATCTGAAAATATAAAAACAGCAAGGTAACTAATGATAAAAGTGAGCGTAAACGGTATTGCAATGCTAGGAAACAAGGCCTAGGGTTCATACTTTCACTGGTGCAAGTTCTCTCAACAATAATAACATAATTTGATCATATAACTATCACTCAACATTCAACAAAGAGTCACTCCAAAGTCACTAATAGCGGAGAACAAACAAAGAGATTATGGTAGGGTACGAAACCACCTCAAAGTTATCCTTTCTGATCGATCTATTCAAGAGTCCGTAGTAAAATAACATGAAGCTATTCTTTCCGCTCGATCTATCATAGAGTTCGTACTAGAATAACACCTTAAGACACAAATCAACCAAAACCCAAATGTCACCTAGATACTCCAATGTCACCTCAAGTATCTGTGGGTATGATTATACGATATGCATCACACAATCTCAGATTCATCTATTCAAACCAACACACAGTACTTCAAAGAGTGCCCCAAAGTTTCTACCGGAGAGTCAAGACAAAAACGTGTGCCAACCCCTATGCATAGGTTCATGGGCGGAACCCGCAAGTTGATCACCAAAACATACATCAAGTGGATCACGTGATATCCCATTGTCACCACAGATAAGCACGGCAAGACATACATCAAGTGTTCTCAAATCCTTAAAGACTCAATCCGATAAGATAACTTCAAAGAGAAAACTCAATCCATTACAAGAGAGTAGAGGGGAAGAAACATCATAAGATCCAACTATAATAGCAAAGCTCGCGATACATCAAGATCGTACCACCTCAAGAACACGAGAGAGAGACATCAAACACATAGCTACTGGTACATACCCTCAGCCCCGAGGGTGAACTACTCCCTCCTCGTCATGGAGATCGCCGGGATGATGAAGATGGCCACCGGTGAGGGACCCCCCCTCCGGCAGGGTACCGGAACAGGGTCCCGATTGGTTTTTGGTGGCTACAGAGGCTTGCGGTGGCGGAACTCCCGATCTATTCTGTTCCCCGATGGTTTTAGGGTATATGGATATATATAGGCGAAAGAAGTTGGTCAGGGGAGCCACGAGGGGCCCATGAGGGTGGAGGGCGCGCCCAGGGGGTGGGAGCGCCCCCCTGCCTTCCTCGTTGCTTCCCTTACGTACACTCCAAGTCTTCTGGATTGCTTCTGTTCCAAAAATAACTCTCCCGAAGGTTTCATTCCGTTTGGACTCTTTTTGATATTCGTTTTCTTCGAAACACTAAAACAAGGGAAAAAACAGAAACTGGCACTGGGCTCTGGGTTAATAAGTTAGTCCCAAAAATAATATAGAAGTGCATAGTAAAGCCCATTAAACATCCAAGATGGATAATATAATAGCATGAATATAACATTGACTTAAGCCTCCCCCAAGCTTGAGCGATACTTTCTCCTTTGCGAGGCCAAAAATTATATATATAATTAGGATCACGATGAACAAGATGCATAGGATAAAATTTCTGATGAAATTCTAATTTCTATCGTTTATAGTTCCATGATCCCATATCATCACATAGCCTATACCATGTCAATGCCTCTCCCTTCAAAGATAAAGGGAAGACCTTCTTCTTGATAACATCCTCGGGCATACTTGCAAGCTTAAATAATCCACAAACTTCATCCACATAGATTAGGTGCAAATCGGGATGCAATGTTCCATCTCCTGTAAAAGGATTAGCTAGCAGTTTCTCTACCATACCCGAAGGAATTTCAAAGTAACCATTTTCAGTAGGTTCAGTAGGCTGCGGGGTAGCTAATTGTGGTTCCGGACGAGGTGAAGATACCGCGAACAACCCCTCAAAGGATTGTTTTCCATAGTAACAAGTGACAGTAAATTTCAGCACATATATAAATTTTTCCTTACCGATTTCACTTACCAAAGGCGCTTCACTCCCCGGCAACGGCACCAGAAAAGAGTCTTGATGACCCACAAGTGTAGGGGATCTATCGTAGTCCTTTCGATAAGTAAGAGTGTCGAACCCAACGAGGAGCAGAAGGAAATGACAAGCGGTTTTCAGTAAGGTATTCTCTGCAAGCACTGAAATTATAGGTAACAGATAGTTTTGTGATAAGGTAATTTGTAACGGGTAACAAGTAACAAGTGTAAATAAAGTGCAGCAAGATGGCCCAATCCTTTTTGTAGCAAAGGACAAGCCTGGACAAACTCTTATATGAAGGAAAACGCTCCCGAGGACACATGGGAATTATCATCAAGCTAGTTTTCATCACGCTCATATGATTCGCGTTCGGTACTTTGATAATTTGATATGTGGGTGGACCGGTGCATGGGTGCTGTCCTTACTTGGACAAGCATCCCACTTATGATTAACTCCTATTGCAAGCATCCTCAACTACAAAAGAAGTATTAAGGTAAACCTAACCATAGCATGAAACATATGGATCCAAATCAGCCCCTTACGAAGCAACACATAAACTAGGGTTTAAGCTTCTGTCACTCTAGCAACCCATCATCTACTTATTACTTCCCAATGCCTTCATATAGGCCCAAACAATGGTGAAGTGTCATGTAGTCGAGGTTCACATGACACCACTAGAGGAGAGACAACATACATCTCATCAAAATATCGAATGAATACCAAATTCACATGACTACTTATATCAAGACTTCTCCCATGTCCTCAGGAACAAACGTAACTACTCACAAATCATATTCATGTTCATAATCAGAGGGGTATTAATATGCATAAAGGATCTGAACATATGATCTTCCACCAAGTAAACCAACTAGCATCAACTACAAGGAGTAATCAACACTACTAGCAACCTACAGGTACCAATCTGAGGTTTGGAGACAAAGATTGGATACAAGCGATGAACTAGGGTTTGAGAGGAGATGGTGCTGGTGAAGATGTTGATGGAGATTGACCCCCTCCCATGAGAGGATCGTTGGTGATGACGATGGTGATGATTTCCCCCTCCCGGAGGGAAGTTTCCCCAGAAGAAGAGCTCCGCCAGAGCCCTAGATTGGTTTCGCCATGGTTCCGCCTCGTGGCGGCGGTGTTTCGTCCGGAAAGCTTGCTTTTGATTTTTTTCCAGGGTAGAAGACACCATATAGCCAAAGATGGGCACCGGAGGCCTGCCAGAGGGCCCACGAGGCAGGGGGCGTGCCCAGGGGGTAGGGCACGCCCCCACCCTCATGGCCAGGGTGTGGGCCCCCTCTGGTATTTTCTTCACTCGGTATTTTTTATTAATTCCCAAAATGACTTCCATGGAGTTTTAGGACTTTTGGAGTTGTGCAGAATAGGTCTCTAATATTTACTCCTTTTCCATCCCAGAATTCTAGCTGCCGGCATTCTCCCCCTTCATGTGAACCTTGTAAAATAAGAGAGAATAGCATAAGTGTTGTGACATAATGTGTTATAACAGCCCATAATGCAATAAATATCGATATAAAAGCATGATGCAAAATGGACGTATCAATGCTGTGGAGAGTTATATGTTGTTCAATTTGAACTATGTATGTACTTTGGTTTTAATGTGATGATGAACTTCTATTAATTTGGTCACTTATCTATCCATGTGAATCTGTAATGGTTTTTGACACACATATTTATATACTAGTACATATGCCCGTGCGTTGCAACGGGCAAAAAATTGAGAAAATCTTCTTCACGAAAGAAATTTAAGGAAAATGAACAAATTTGATGGATATTTTAACAAACCGGAAAGTATTCGTTCATACTTGAATGTTTTTTATTAAACCCGGATGCTTTTCGTATAGAACGGCACAAACTAATTATATTTGGATATATTTGAACTAAACCGTACTCTAAACCTAGTCCAAATGACCGCCAACACACGTTCTTCCATTTCCGGCTGGCCATGAGCATTGGAACTGAAGCTCCGGCTATGTCTTCGTAGTCTCCGCCTCCACAACTTGCAAGCGGCTAATTGGCTTAGGAGGGAGCGAAATGGGCGGTGGTCTTCCTGGGGCCCGAGCACCGGCGAGCTCCCATGCTCTAGTCTTCTTCGCTGCCGGCAGCGCCTGTGGACGCGCCGGCTTCATGGTCGTGGCAGCGAGGCGCGAGCGTGGCAGAGTTGGGAATGTCGTCCTCGTCCTCGCTCTTGCCATAGACTTCGTTGGCCACCTCGTGGATCTCCTTGAAGGCCGCATCTATCTCCGTCTGACGCTGGCGGTACCGCCGACGATTGTGGTGGATTTCACAAGCGGTGCGATATGAGTCGACCAGCACCTCCTACTCCACCTGGTCCACGTTTGGCGCGATATAGCTGTGCCAGCGGTGAGTTGCTCCATTGCGTGTTGGTGCTTGTCGAGAAGGCGGAGGTTGTACTCCTGGTCGGCTTGCGCCTGTCAGAACAAGGCCTCCCGCTCGGCCAACACCATTTCGGTGTATTGAGCACGTGCCTAGCACATGGTGATGCTGACATGGACCGGCGAGGAGGGTGTCAGCGACTCATCATCAATTGCGTCTTCCTTTGGGACGTCCGCAGCTCCGACCTCCTTATGCTTGCCGGCAACAATAGTGGCATCTCCGTCTTCTGCTTGGACAAGACGTTGTGCCAAATGGATTTGGAACTCGAGGAGGCCATGAAGAATGTGGTGCGGCGAGGAGGAGGATGGATGCAGCTATAGCCGGGGATGGAGTTTAAATAGTCAATGAATGGCAGGAGAAGCGCCGAGGTGGTTAGTGGCAGAGTAGGTTCCTCGGCAACCGCGCATGTTTAACTTAGGGAGGCTGAATGACAGCCTGTCATTTGAACGCGGAAGAGTCACGTGCATTGGGAAACGATACGGGCGACGCTCACGACCGGCGCCGCTTCAATGCTAGAATGCCAGTGAGAGGTCGCGTCGGCATGAATATGGCACCGGTGCTCTGGAGCGGCGCTGGCCATTTCAGGTGGGATGGGGTATGGGCAAGGGAAGGGGTTTTTGGGTGGGCCATTGTTAGATAGAATCGAGCATGACAGCAGTCCGGACGCTCGCAAAACTCTCCAGGTTGTTTTCATATTGTTGGAAAAAGTAAGTTCAGACCGGTTGGCGGACCAATACAGTCAAAACACGTCCAGACCTTACGGCCTGGACGGTTGCAGACGTTGTTAAAAATGCCCTTGCATATTGTTTGAGACTTTAGTAATTCATTTAAAGTATTTTATAAAATACTCCCTTCGTTCCCAAATTTAAGTTTATTTAGAGATTACAACAAATGACTACATACGAAGCAAAATGAGTGAATCTACACATTAAAATATGTCTACATACATCTGTATGTTGTAGTCCATTTGAGATGTTTAGAAACATTTATATTTAGAAACGAAGGGTATGATAAGATTTGAATTCAAATGATTTTTGTTATGTAGTTTTTTTTAATTTGGAAGATATTTTGTTGTGCTGCGAGCCGGCTCTCCGGCAGATCTGGTCTCGTGCGTCCTCATGTCGGGTCAGAATTTTCTGAAATTCATGATTTGTTCATTTGTTCCCTTCCCTCCGGCCCCTGGCTCGCTCCACCTCCTCCCGTGTTGGGGACACAACATCCCGTATAGCATCGGTGCAACTCATCCCTTTTCTTAAAAACTCTCGAGGCGGCTTGCAGATTTAAAATCAATGATGTATATAAACTGGTTCATCAGGAGGTAAGGGGGCGAGCTGGGATTATTAAAGAAGCAGCCGTTCTCTATGAAATGTGCCTTCGATGCTACTGATTAGGGAGGTCGATCCGGCCCACTGGCAATTTGTTTTGGGCCGGCACCGCAGGACGGGTACGAGCCAGATTGTCCTATGGACGGCCAACTTTTTTTAGTACCACCTCGGATAAGCACGATACAAAATAAGTTTTTTTGTAAAGAAATATAAAAACTGAAAGCGTAAATTCACAGGAAGAAGCGTATTGTGACGGTGAACCTGACAAAGTCAATCCATGCTTTATTATTAGGCAAAGATAACGCACGCAGATGAACCGGCAATGGATGTACGGTGACAGACACACCTCCGAGTACATTAAGGGCCTGTATAATTTTGTCGAATGGCTGAGGCAAACAAGCAGAATGGTTTTATGTGTTGTCCATGCCCTAACCCTCTCAAGTTTTTAGCACATGCTATATGGGTGAAATGATGATACCATGCCAACTTTCAACCTTTTCAAAGTTCATTTCAAATGCTTTTGAATTTCAGGGTCCTATAGCTCAAAAAAATCAGTAAATGCATGAAAAATAACAAATAAAGTCAGAAAGGGTTGAAAATTGATGATGTGGCTTCGAATGGTGCATTTTGAACACACAAAAAGTCTGGAGTTCAAATAAGTTCAAAAAAATGAAATCCCTTTGTAACAGATGAGTTTCCGTATGAAACCCCGATACTTCGAAAGATATTGTCTGTGTTGTACACGAAGTGCATCTAGTTTTTGCTGTAACCCTCTCAACTTTTTAGCACATGCTATGTGGGTGAAATGATGATACCATGCCAACTTTCAACCTTTTCAGAGTTCATTTGAAAATGCTTTTGAATTTCAGGGTCTTATAGTCAAAAAAATCAGTAAATGCATGAAAAATAACAAATGAAGTCAGAAAGGGTTGAAAATTATTGATGTGTCTTTGAATGGTGCATTTTGAACACACAAAAAGTCCTGGAGTTCAAATAAGTTCAAAAAAATGAAATCCCTTTGTAACAGATGAGTTTCCGCATAAAACCCTCATACTTCAAAAGAGATTGTCCGTTTCGTACACGAAGTGCATCTAGTTTTTGCCGTAACCCTCTCAACTTTTTAGCACATGCTGTGTGGGTGAAATGATGATACCATGCCAACTTTCAACCTTTTCAGAGTTCATTTGAAATGCTTTTGAATTTCAGGGTCATATAGCTCAAAAAATCAGTAAATGCATGAAAAATAACAAATGAAGTCAGAAAGGGTTGAAAATTAATGATGTGGCTTTGAATGGTGCATTTTGAACACACAAAAAGTTTGGAGTTCAAATAAGTTCAAAAAAATGAAATCCCTTTGTCACATATGAGTTTCCGTATGAAACCCTGATACTTCGAAAGAGATTGTCCGTTTTGTACACGAAGTGCATCAAGTTTTTGCCGTAACCCTCTCAACTTTTTAGCACATGCTATGTGGGTGAAATGATAATACCATGCCAACTTTCAACCTTTTCAAAGTTCATTTGAAATGCTTTTGAATTTCAGGGTCTTATAGCTCAAAAAAATCAGTAAATGCATGAAAAATAACAAATGAAGTCAGAAAGGGTTGAAAATTGATGATGTGGCTTCGAATGGTGCATTTTGAACACACAAAAAGTCCTGGAGTTAAAATAAGTTCAAAAAAATGATATCCCTTTGTAACAGATGAGTTTCCGTATGAAACACTGATACTTCAAAAGATATTGTCCGTGTTGTACACGAAGTGTATCTAGTTTTTGCTGTGACCCTCTCAACTTTTTAGGGCATGCTATGTGGGTGAAATGATGATACCATGCCAACTTTCAACCTTTTCAGAGTTCATTTGAAATGCTTTTGAATTTCAGGGTCTTATAGCTCAAAAAAATCAGTAAATGCATGAAAAATAACAAATGAAGTCAGAAAGGGTTGAAAATTGATGATGTGGCTTTGAATGGTGCATTTTGAACACACAAAAAGTTTCAAGTTCAAATAACTTCAAAAAAATGAAATCCCTTTGTCACATATGAGTTTCCGTATGAAACCGTGATACTTCGAAAGAGATTGTCCGTTTTGTACACGAAGTGCATCAAGTTTTTGCCGTAACCCACTCAACTTTTTAGCACATGCTATGTGGGTGAAATGATAATAACATGCCAACTTTCAACCTTTTCAAAGTTCATTTGAAATGCTTTTGAATTTCAGGGTCTTATAGCTCAAAAAAATCAGTAAATGCATGAAAAATAACAAATGAAGTCAGAAAGGGTTGAAAATTGATGATGTGGCTTCGAATGGTGCATTTTGAACACACAAAAAGTCCTGGAGTTCAAATAAGTTCAAAAAATGATATCCCTTTGTAACAGATGAGTTTCCGTATGAAACACTGATACTTCGAAAGATATTGTCCGTGTTGTACACGAAGTGTATCTAGTTTTTGCTGTGACCCTCTCAACTTTTTAGGACATGCTATGTGGGTGAAATGATGATACCATGCCAACTTTCAACCTTTTCAGAGTTCATTTGAAATGCTTTTGAATTTAAGGGTCTTATAGCTCAAAAAAATCAGTAAATGCATGAAAAGTAACAAATGAAGTCAGAAAGGGTTGAAAATTGATGATGTGGCTTTGAATGGTGCATTTTGAACACACAAAAAGTTTCGAGTTCAAATAACTTCAAAAAAATGAAATCCCTTTGTCACATATGAGTTTCCGTATGAAACCGTGATACTTCGAAAGAGATTGTCCGTTTTGTACACAAAGTGCATCAAGTTTTTGCCGTAACCCTCTCAACATTTTAGCACATGCTATGTGGGTGAAATGATGATACCATGCCAACTTTCAACCTTTTCAAAGTTCATTTGAAATGCTTTTGAATTTCAGGGTCTTATAGCTCAAAAAATCAGTAAATGCCTAAAAAATAACAAATGAAGTCAGAAAGGGTTGAAAATTGATGATGTGGCTTCGAATGGTGCATTTTGAACACATAAAAAGTCTGGAGTTCAAATAAGTTCAAAAAAATAAAATCCCTTTGTAACAGATGATTTTCCGTATGAAACCCTGATACTTCGAAAGATATTGTCCGTGTATTACACGAAGTGCATCTAGTTTTTGCTATAACCCTCTCAACTTTTTAGGACATGCTATGTGGGTGGAATGATGATACCATGCCAACTTTCAACCTTTTCAGAGTTCATTTGAAATGCTTTTGAATTTCAGGGTCTAATAGCTCAAAAAATCAGTAAATGCATGAAAAATAACAAATGAAGTCAGAAAGGGTTTAAAATTGATGATCTGGCTTTGAATGGTGCATTTTGAACACACAAAAAGTCTGGAGTTCAAATAAGTTCAAAAAAATGAAATCCCTTTGTAACAGATGAGTTTTCGTCCGAAACCCTGATACTTCGAAAGAGATTGTCCATTTTGTACACGAAGTGCATCTAGTTTTTCCCGTAACCCTCTCAACTTTTTACCACATGCTATATGGGTGAAATAATGATACCATGCCAACTTTCAACCTTTTCAGAGTTCATTTGTAGTGCTTTTCAATTTCAGGGTCATTTAGCTCAAAGATGAACTAATATAAAACAGAATGAACTAATAGCAAAAAAAAGAAGTAATAGCTAAAAGAATGAATTAAAAATAATCAATTAAAATATTTTTTAAACTAAAATTAAAAAAGAAGTAATAGCAAAAGGAATCAACTAAAAAGCTTTTATAAACCTCTAGTATTTTTAAACTAAAATTATATAAAATTTATGCAACTAAAATTATCAAAGTATTTTCTGTTCAAAACAGTAAGAGGCAAAAAGAATTTTCATAAAATTGATAAAAAAGCAAAAAAGAAAATAAATAAGTAGACACAAAATAAACTTTAATGAAACTCTAATAGAAAAAAGAATGAACTAGAAAACTTTAATGAAACTCTAATAGCAAAAGGAATCAACTAAAAAGTTTTAAAAACCTCTAGTATTATTGAAACTAAAATTATATAAAATTTATGCAACTAAAATTATCAAAGTATTTTCTATTCGAAACATTATAAGCAAAAAGAAAAGAAATTAAATAAGTAGAAACAAAATAAAATAAATAATTAGAAAAATGAAATAAATAAGTAGAAACAAAATAGAGTAAATAAGTAGAAACAAAATAAAATAAGTAAGTAGAAACAAAATAAACTTTAATAAATCAGTAGAAACAAAATAAAATAAAATAGCAACAGTAAGTATTTTGTTGTAAGTAGAAACAAAATAAAATAAAGAAAGCAACAAAGAAAACAAAAAAGAAGTGCCATCTACTGGGCCACCACAGCCTGAATACGACTAGAAACCCAACCATGGGCCAGGATTCAGGCCCGCAACAGGCCCAGTAGGCCCACAGGCACATATTGACAGGTTAAGCCCGAAAGCCTGCAGTTGAGAGGAACTCGAGAGGGTGGGCGCAACAACGCTTATAAACCACCCTTGAGCTCTCTCAGCTAGCGAGGTGGGACTAAACTTTTGGCCGCGATGCGGGCAGCACAAGGCCTTTGGTCCCGATTGGTGGCACCAACCGGGACTAATGGGGTGCATTGGTACCGGTTCGTGGCACCAACCGGGACCAATGCCCCCCTTTAGTCCCGGTTGGTGCCACCAACCGGGACCAAAGGCCTCTGCTTCCCGCCCTTTGGCCTGCTGAAAAGAGGCATTTGGTCCTGGTTGGTGGCACCAACCTGGACTAAAGGGTGTCTTTGGTCCTGGTTGGTGCTATGAACCGGGACAAAAGGCCTGGGTATATAAGTAGCACTTAGGAAAATTTCACGAATTCATCGCCATTTGCCCCCCCCCCCCCGATGACGCCAAGCTCATCGACGCCGCCAGGCTGCCCCGATCGACGCCGTCCACCGCCCCGACGCTGCCCCGATCGACGCCGTCCACCGCCCCGACGCTGCCCAGATGCCGTCCGCGCGCCGCCCCGACGCTGTTCGCGCGCCCCCGTCGTCGCGCCCTGCCCCGTCACCGCCCGTGCCCCGACGCCGTCGCCGCGCGCCACCTGCGCCGTCGCCGTCACCTCCCCACGCCGCCCCGACGCCATCACCGCCCCGCGCCACCGCTGCCCTGACGCCGTCGCCGCGCCACCCCACGGTCCGGCGGCCTTTCGATGTTTTTTTCATATATGTGATGATGTTGATATGATGTTTTTTCATATCATGTTCTTATGATGTTTTTTGTGCATATGATGTTTTTTCATATGATGTTTTTTTCATATATGTATTAATTTTTCTATTTAGGTTGTTAATTAGTAGATAACGATTTTAGGTTAGTGCATTTCAGGTTAGTGTAGAGGAAAATGTAAAATAAGGAAAATGAAGAAAAGAGGAAGAAGGAAGAAGAAGAAGAAGAAAAAGAAGAAGAAGAAAAAGAAGGAGTGGAAAAAGGAAAATAAGAAGAGGAAGAAGGAGAAGAAGAGGAGAGGAGAAATAAATAAGAAGGGAAAAAAGAAGAAGAAAAGGAGAAGAAGAAAGAAATAGAGGAGAAGAAGAAAAAACAGAATTAGAATAATTCTGTTTTTTCTTCTTCTCCTCTATTCCTTTCTTGTTCTCCTCTTTTTTTTTCTTTTTTTTCTTCGATCTTCTCTATTCCTTTCTTCTTCTCCTCTTTTTTCTTCTTCGATCTTTTTTCCTCTTCTTACATGAGGAGGACAGGGGGTCGATATACCCCCTCCCCGATAACTTCGACATGAGGGGGGGGGTCGCCGAGGGTTCGAGGGGCGAGGGTCGAGAACTAGGGTAGAGGTTCGAGGGTCACCGAGGGTTCGAGGGTCGTCGAGGGGCCTAGGGTTCGCGGGTCGAGGAACGCCGAGGGGTCGAGGGTTCGAGGGTCGTCGAGGGGCCTAGGGTTCGAGGGTCGAGGAACGCCGAGGGGTCCAGGGTTCGAGGGTCGTCGAGGGGCCTAGGGTTCGAGGGTCGAGGAACGCCGAGGGGTCGAGGGCCGCCGAGGGTTCGAGGGTCGAGGGTCGAGGATCGCCGAGGGGTCGAGAGGTTGCCTAGCTAGTGTCAAAGTATTTAAGAAATCCATGACTTCATCATTAGCCGGAAGTAACCGGGGCATGATGGTACGAAGTTTTCCAAAGTTATTTTGGAAGGGAGTCCCGGATAGGATAATTCGTCTTTTTGTACGAATTTCAGCAAAGGCCTTCCAAGTAGCGATATTCGGAAGGCTCTTGCTGAACTGTGTACCAAAAAGCGAATTATCCTATCTGGGACTCCGTTCCAAAATAACTTTAGAGAGCTTCGTACCATCATGCGCCTGTTACTTTCGCCTAATGATGAAGACATGGTTTTGTTGAATCCCTTGACACTAGACAAACGTGACATGAGGGGGTCGAGGGTCGGGAAATAGGGTACATAGAGGGTCGTGGATCGCCGAGCGGTCGAGGGTCTGGCAATGTGCACAAGTTGATCCAAACCCTAGAAGCACTACCGAGGCCACCCAAATTTACCAAGTTAAAAGAGCATTGTCGTCGAGGCCGCCCCGAACCCTTGAAGCATTGCTGAGGCCACCCCAAACCCTAGAGAAGCGTCGAGGCCACTAATATGATTCCTTGTTATGATTAGGTAGCTAGGTCTACGTTTGCCACTAATATATCCACCTGCTGTCATGTTTGTATAATAATTGCCATGTTGTAATATTTGCAGAAACAATGGAGCATGGACGAGACGAGGCAACAGAAGAGGTGTTGGGGGACATAATCTTTGCCGGAGCTGATGTCTTGTCGTATCTTAACGACAATGATGGTTTGGAAGGACAGGGTGAAGAAGCAGGCTACGGTGATCGAACAATGGAGGAGGAAAGACATGATTATGATGGCTCCGGTGACCGAATGCCAGTGCAAGAAGGAGACCGTGATGACGGCTCCGGTGACCGAACAGAGTCCGGCCAGGTATATATATTAATTAAGCCTGTGCTGACTAGCTAATTGATGCATTCATTAGTTTGGTATGTACACATATTAATTAACTGTCGTCTTTCTTCTTTTTTCTAGCCCTCCGGATCGAGCACAACTTCAGTAAAGAAACGAGGCCCGAAGAAAAAGTTGCGCTCGGATGAAAGGTTTGAGATCACAGCAATCGCGCGCGATGGCCAACCGATTGAACCCATCCGGACCGAGGAAGCATTTTCTACTCAGTGCGGGGTTCTTGTTAGGGACAAGATCCCGATCAGCATCCACCAATGGTTTAAGCCTAAGAAGGAAGACCTTGAGGTGTCTTATGTCAACGATATGCAGAAAGATGATCTTTGGACCGCGCTGAAGGAAAATTTCACCCTACCACAAGAGGAGGATCCAGAGAAGCCAGGTAAAGAGCAATTGATCAAGTCTCATGCTCCTAAGAAGATGGGAGATCTATTCAGGAGGTGGAAGAATGAGCTGAAAACATCGTTTGCCGACCAAGAAAAGACACCAGAATTCACCGGCCGGTATGAGAAGATCAAAGATCACTGGCCCGCATTTGTGGCCCACAAGACATCGGACAAGAGTAAGAAGATGTCAGCGACAAACAAGAAAAATGCTACGAAGAAGCAGCTTCACCATCACACGGGGTCAGGTGGCTACCTCAAAGCCGGCCCGGCCATTGTGGGCCAAGGCTGAGAATGACCTGCTTCATAAAGGGGTTGAACCGGAGACATTGAACTGGCCAGACCGTTGCTAGACTTGGTTCTTCGGGGTTGGCAGAACCTTGGACCCTGTATCAGGGAAGTGCGTTTGGACGAACGACCAACTTAACATACCCGTCAAGAAGCTTCATCAATATAGTGATGCAGCACAGCAAGGGACGTTCGTTCCAGACAGAGAGAACGATGAGCTCACAATGGCCCTTGGGAATCCTGAGCACCCTGGACGTACACGAGGCACGCCAGGCTCCGTTCCGTGGAAGGCTGGGTTTCCGGACGTAGGTGGTTCCAAATGCCAGGGGAGGAGGAAGAAAGTGGAGCAGACCCAACTCCAGGCGCTGCACGCAAGGGTACAAGGGCTAGAGGAACGAGAAGTAGTTCGCAGCAAGCGACCTGCCGAAGCTACCCTCGAAGCTACCCCGCCATCTCAGCGGAGAAGCGGTGTGGCTTCCACCGAGCTACTTCAGCTGGAGCCTGTCTTCACGGCTCCTGCTAGCTACCCCGTGGATGCTATCACAGAGTCTCAACATTGCCACCTTATGACGCAGTGGCAGAACTTCAAAGTAAAGGCGGCTGTCGGCTCTGTTCGACCTCCTGAACCCGACGCAACTTTTCACTGCCATCCAATTCCAGAAGGATATGCTAGGGTGATGGTGGATGAAATAATGGAGGGATTTGAGGACCTCGAGCTTGACCACCCTACCAGTGGAGGGGAGACTCGGCTAGGTTCTTCTCTGAAGACTCCATGCCTATGGCGGAAGGAGCTCATCAACCTTCCGAACTAGACGCCTCCGCCTCCTCCTCCTCCTCCTCCGGCGAGTCAGGGCACTCTGCCTCCTCCTCCGCCTCCTCCTCCGGTGAGTGATCAGGGCACTCAGCCTCCTTCTCCGGCACGTGGCGGCACTCCGCCTCCTTCTCCGCCTGCGTCGGCGCGCCCGAGTAGCCAGCCTCCTCCTTCTCCGCCTCGTCAGCAAGGGCGGAAGAGACCCGCCGCCGCTCTGGCTGCTCCGGCGCGTCGTAGTCCTTCTCCTCCGCCTCCTAAGCAAGGAAAGAAGACAGCCGTAGCAGCTTCGTCTGCTCCGGCGTCTAGCAGTACAGCCAGAGGCGGGAGGCAATACAGATTCGGTCCATCTCTCAAGCCTCTAGAGAAGTTACCATACGAGAGGACCATGAAGGAAACCGCGAAGATCATGGAAGACGAAGTGACAAACTTCTTTCAAGCGGTGAAAGCAAAGAAACATCCACCTCCGGAGGAGAAGATAGATCCGGTGAAAGTAAAGCGCACAATCGATGCCCTGAAGAAATCACCACCGTCTCCGCCGCGATCCAACTATGAGCGCATAACAGAGCTGACATATAAGAAAGCAGAGCGGTCGGGAAGTACTCGCAGTCATCAAAGGTTAGCAGAACTGAGTGGGAAAAAATTGCCCAGCTCGGCGAACAAGCGAACCAATCGTGCCCCCCGCTCAAGGTGTCTAGCGATATCGTCGCTAATCATCCGGAGATTTTGCCCAATACCAATCTTGGAGATTACCTTCCCGACGATGTACATTATGATTTCTTGGAGGTGGACGAACACAAATATCATTACGGGAAGCTTCTCGTCAAAGATGAAAGATCTCTAACAACAATGATGCAAAGATTCCATGATTGGTACATGAAAACCTGCAGAGAGTCTGGGGGGAAGGATACTTTGACGCTGAGAGTTAAAGAGGAGCATGACCTCGTTGGAATTGAACTGTTGTCTATTCCATTCGAGGAGTTCTTCCAGTTTTTCAATCAAAAGGCCCTCGATAAATTAACGGTCACTTGGTACTGTCTGTAAGTACTACTTCTGTCATTAAGTCTCTATATATAGCTCGGCTCTTTCATTGCATGTATATATAATTATCCTCACTATATTATGCAGATTGAAGATCGCCGAATTGAAGAAAAGACAAATCGGTGATATTGGGTTCATTAACACAAGTCTCATAGATGCATATACGGTTGAATTTCATGCCAAAGATACCGAGGCCAACTTGCTACAATCGTTGGTAGTAAATCAAAACAAAGCTATAATACTCTTTCCTTACAACTTCAAGTGAGTGCCACTATCTTGTGCATATTCCGTTTCCTTTATTAGTCGAGGTTAGTAATTGATGAGTTATGCATGCGTGCGCAGGTTCCATTATATTCTCCTAGAGATTAAGCTTGAGCGGGGACTAGTAACCGTCTTAGACTCGAGACGAAAAGATCCACAGGAGTATGCGGACATGACTGAAATCCTCGAGAAGTAAGTTAAATCGATCATTATCGCACCATATCGGCAACTTTGTTCATTTCCTGATATCAAGTAATTGTTTTCTTTGTCTGGCAGGGTTTGGAAAAAATTCACCGCAAAAGCTCCGGGACTGCTGAGGAAGCTGCGATTTACACACCCGAAAGTAAGTACTACTAGCTAGTTCCGCGCATCTCCTAGTGATTCAAGCGCTAGTTTCATCAATACCATTTAGCATGCTTGCTTACCAGTTTGATTGACCTCTATTTCTTGTAAAGTGGTTGTGGCAGGAAGCCGGGAATAATTACTGTGGATACTACGGTTGCGAGTACATCCGCCACACGACCTGTGAGCGGTGCTACTCTAACAAACAATATGAAGTGCGTAAGCAATAATATTCACAATTTTATTTTATTACCATCATTTGTGTTGAGTTTCATTCATTCGTATATATGTATTGACCCCCTTCTTCAAATTAGATGTTTCGGATGCGGGATGAACTCCTAGCACCAGATCGCATGCGAGCAATTCAAGAGGAATTGGCGGGATTCTTTCTTGACCACGTGATCGATAAAGACGGAGAATACCATGTGGACCCTGAGTTCATATATAATTAGGGGATTATATTGTATATATGTAGCCAGTAGCGTTGGATAGATATACGAAAACTTGTTGTTCGACCAATCTGTCAGAGAAGGAGAGGTCGATATCACTTCTCTCTGTATGCATATGTTCATGACGATCTTCTGTACTTAATGGTTTCCTTAATTTGCTTACTAGCTAGCGTGTCGAGTCCTCTCTATACGTATAGTACGTAGCGTCGACCAAGCACGGAGATAAGAGAGGACACTTCTCTCTATTAATTAGCTAGCTAACACAATATATGAAACACCTAAATTAACCCTACAAAACCCCCCAACCCCCCCCCCCTTCAGAAAAAAAAACAAAAACCCCAGCCCCTGAACTGCTGACGCGTGGTAGCTTATTGGTCAACCGGGACCAAAGGCCCTCCTGCCTGGGCTCACCGCAGCGGCCACGTGGAGGCCCATCTGTCCCGGTTGGTATAAGAACCGGGACTAAAGGTATAGGGCTTTAGTACCGACCCTTTAGTCCCAGTTCCCCAACCGGGACAAATGGGCCTTACGAACCAGGACAAATGGCCCTTTTTCTACTAGTGTCGTATTCCACCAGAATTTTGTTGCATCCATATTGTCCAGCCAATAACAGAACGTTGAGGAGCATGAGCTTAGGCGATTGTAGCATCGTTGACGTAGGTGATTTCACTACAGCTAGCCATAACAACAAAAACCTCGACCATTTCTAATAATAGCAATAATTCCTCCACAACCCGAATCCTCATGGAAAGAAGCATCTACGTTGAGTTTAATAAACCCTTGTATCAATCTTACCCAACTATGCCTCCAAATACTTGTTGATTTCTTCTTCTTTGCCCTTACATAGTTTTACACCAGAGTTGAAATTGCTTGCGTTGTCTTGACTAGATGTTCTACATGTTCACCTCAGACCACATGCCGGCGCTCCAACCACAAATACCAGACCAAAGCTTCAAGCAGTTCCTCTCTAGATACATCGGGTAAAAGAGGGGCACTCACATTCATGTCCAACAAAAGATCAACCAGAACCGAACTACCTTCACGTTCAATAGCACATTCATCAGCGATGAATTTCTCTACACCTAAGAATTTCCAGACTTATTTTAGGCCGAAGCATTGAAAGAACTTCTGCATGATGCTCTCGTAATCATGCTGACACAACGGGCAATGTGAGATGTTCTGCATGTGGTGATTAGCAAGGACTCCCATATATGGGATCACACCCAAAAGGATCTGCCAACAATTTATTTTATTCTTTGCTAGAATTTGTAGTGACAACAGATTGCGCCACACTCGACAAACTAGAGCCAATATGTTGTTGTGTGCGGCGCAACTCGCCCACCCCCCACCCCGTGTTGGTGATCCCATTCCAACTGGTATGAAGATTTGATTGAAAAAAAACCTTCCAGTTAAAGTGCCTTGAAGTAAAACCTTCCAACATTCTTAAAGCTAATGGGTTTTTCAAAATCCTGTTTGCATCAATGAGCCAAAAAAAATCGCATTCAACTTTTCATCCCACCTGCTACATGCTATGTTGGTTGATCTATGAAACTTTAGTAAGAACAACATTACCTAGTCTAGTTGTGATCCTTCCCGATGGAATGCTAGGTATCCAATGGTCACCCCAAATATTTATTTTTGTACCATCACCAACCCTCCAAATGTAGCCTTTCTTGAAAGTTTGCAAACCTGCCCAAAGACTTTGCCAAGTAAAGGAGCTACCCTTCTCCATCTGACAATTGAGTAGGTAACCATCTGAAAAATTATCTTGCTCTTAAAATTTTAGCAAAGAGAGATACTGGTTTTTCTATAAGGTGCCAAATTTATTTTGACAACATGGCCAAGTTAAAACAGTGCAAATCACTGAAGCCCATTCCACCATGTTTCTTTGGGGTACACATCTTCCACCGTGCGAACAAGTGAATACTTTGAGAGATGAATGAGCAATTACAAAAATACTTTGGCCTAAAAACCATGTTTTAGATTACTTGCACTTTTGGCATGATCTAGTTTGTTACTGAGCAGAGTTTTTGGAGCCTTGACAAGGGAGTTACACTAATACTTTGTTTCTTCGACATTCCCCTCACATCCTAAGTAATGTTTTCGCTACAATTAAACTCAAATGAATAAGCTATTAAGTAAGAGTCCAAGTATTTATTTTAATGATAGACTAAGCTTTGATAAGGAGCATAGGAATTTTTGCTGAAGCTCTAGTGGTATAGTTATCAAAATATATTATATAACTGAGCATGTGCTGCCTTGTACATGCTATCTTGCTTATAGTTTGCAGAGAAAATAAGGATACATCTTTGGGCAGCGATCTTCATTGGTAAGCTAGATGTATAACTCCATAGGTTTGTCAACCTTTTTGCTCGAGGACGAGCAACATTTAAGTTTTGGGAGGTTGATGAGTGATTTTTTGCATCACTTTTAGAGTCTATCCATATCCATCTAGCAATGTTCACGCTCATAACGCATAGTTTCCTATCTTTACACATTTTACCAAGTTCGTTGCACAATTTTCGGTTTTTATTAGTTTTCTTTTGTTTTGTTGCCTTTGTAGGTGTATTGGCATGCTTATAGAATTACCGCATGAAAAAGGAGGAAGTTGGGACCAAATGGTAGAATTTCCAGGCATCAGATTCCGGTCATATGGACAGTTGGGACCAAATGGTAGAATTTCCAGGCATCAGATTCTGGTCATATGGATAGTTTGATATTACCATGGGTGTATCAGCTTTCCAAGAAGAATCCAATGAGGCCAAGAACGCCAATATCGGAGTTCATATGAAGAAACTACCACCAAAATACGAAACTGCACGTGTGGTGTCCAGATGAGAAGACGACATCTGGTACAACCACGCATGGCCGTACAAGCCTCCGGAGGCTGCAAAATCCGCCATAACTTTCACGATTCTTCACCGATTTGTTCTTATGCGATCCTTGGCGACAAAGGAGGTATCTAACAGTACCACTGAAGCTGAATATAAAGTTGTAGCCAATGTCACAGCGGAACTTATTTGGGTACAACCTTTACTTTGTGAGTTGGAGATCCAGCAGCTGCCTCTTTTTCTTTGATGTGAGAACAACAAATTGGTGCTACATAACTTTCGTGTATTCCGGCATTTCATGCACAAACAGAACACATCGAAGTGGATTACCATTTCGTCATGTTGCACAGATCAAGTTCATCTCTTCTAAAGATTAACTTTTGCGGACATCTTCATAAAGTCGTTGTCATTATCCTAGTTTGAGGTTTGGTGGCACAATCTCAACCTGACTCTACATGGTTAGGTCTTGTATTTTTACATATTTACACACTATAAATATACACGAGACGTCATCCCCTCATATATTATTTCTCTATAAACCCTACGTCTTACACGTGGCATGGAGCACTGGACGCTTGTGGACAGCGCTGGAGGCATGGCTGAGATGAGGTGCCACGGGCAGGAGGAGCAAGCTCGGATCAATGACAATCAGAGGAGTAATTGACAAAAAACTACCACATTTCACGTTAGCGTCCCACAGAACTACCACTTTTTGAAAACTGACCAAAAACTCCAGTTTAGCGCTGATTTCGTGACAAAAAACTACCACATCGCGTTGATGACCGTTTCAAGCGTTTTAAACGTCTTTCTGACAGATCCGGCCCACCTGTCAGGACGGAGGCCGTGCTAACGACTAACGGCGCTCGCCTGGCGCCCGTTAGCCGCGCGCGTTGGTCGGGCCCGGTCGGACCAGGACTAACCTGGCCGACCGGCTCGCTCGTCGTCCCACCACCTCACTCTCCCCCCGAGCTCACTAACCTAGCCGTCTTCATTCATGGCGGCGGCGGATCCAAACTCCGGCGCCGAATCGCTTGGAGGAGCGCCCCCCGACGTGCTGGGCGGCGGGGATGCCGTCTTCGTTGAGGTTGATAACTGGCTAGGCAGCAGTTTTCTCCTTGAAAACCAATCCCAGCCTCAACCTGAGCCATCCCAGACGATTGTGAGGCGGCGTGTAGCAGCGTCGAAGGGAAGAGGCGCAGGTCGAGGGCGGCGCAAGCTTCCTTGTCCTGCTGGCGGCGCGAGGTATGGCAAGCTTCCTTGTCCTGCTTCCTTGTCCTGCTGTCCGATCTGTAATTGTTTTTCTGAAATGATTTGTTTTGTTAGGAATCATGATATATAGGATAGTTGCATAGTTAGATTTACATTAGAACCATGTTTGAGCACAACAGGAATTGAAATCTGCTGGGAACATTAACAATTTGTTTTGCTGTGACTGAATCCAAAATGTCAGAAAATAGAAAATTTGAACTGTCAGACACTAAATATTGTGTAGACCATTTAATTATAAATTTTCCAATTTGTGGTGCAGTATTGATGACCCCAAGTGGGAAATTTGGTTCCATTTCTTAGCCAGAGAATCTGTGGTTAGAGGAATTTACTAGTCAGACATATCATTTTTGACTATGGTTTCTCTCATTCGGAGTGAGGGCTACTCAACTGATTATTATATGTACTATGTTGTCGATGAGGAGAAAGGAATAGAAGGTATAGAGCATCTTGGTTCTGAACATGATGTGCAGCAGATGTTGATTCACTTTGAGAAGGAGAAGAGTGTGAACATACGAGTTGTCAGAGCAGATGAGCCATGTAATGCAGATGAAAATAGAGATAGTTATTTTGCTGAACATTGCATTAACACTCGACAAAGTTGCACAAAGTTGGTGGATGCAGTCATTGACAGAAAGGATGAGCTTAAGAACAGTAGTCTACAGATGGAAGATGACTTTAACCATTTTGAAGGTGACACTGATGTGTCTGAATTTCTTTCTGATGATGTGCAGTCAGGTTCAGATGACAACAATGTGCAATCACATCCAGGTTCCCCCTCTGAAGAAGAAGCTCCAGAAGTAGATACATCAGTGGTCCAGAAACTTAAGCCAGTCAGAAACCCTGGTCCAACCATTAGATCCCACCAAGAGGTTCAAAAAGAGGTAAAACCAGAATGGTTTCCTGAAGTAGATGAATTTTGTTTTCCTGGTGATGTTGGCATTAGTGATGAAGAAGAAGAGCCTGAAGGAGCTTTCAAACTAGCAAGTGGCAGGAAGAGAGTGTTGAAGAAGTCAAAGGATAGGGTATGGTTGAATGAGAAGCTTCCAGATCCACATGAACAGTTTTGTAAGGGATTGTGCTTCACCACTGTTTATGAGTTCAGAGATGCACTTAGGGATTTTCACATCAGGACTCTGAGGAATTTCCAGTATCACAGAAATGCCCCTGATAGGATTATTGTTTGGTGCTCAGAGAGAGCCCATGGATGTGATTTTCATATCAGTGCATCTAAGATAGCTCATGAAAAAACTTTCTGCATCAAGAAGTGTGATATGCTGCATAGTTGTGGAGCATGTGCAGAGACCACAAAGGTTACTACAAAGTGGTTGTCCAAATCAGTACAACCAGCATTGAGAGAAGACATTAGATCTCCTGTGGATGCATTAGTAAAGAAGACTAAGACTAAATTCTCAGTTGATGTTTCAAGAAGTGTTGCCTATAGGGCAAGGAGGAAGGCTGTTGGTGTGGTGCAAGGTGACCACAGGCAGCAGTACTTGAGGCTGAGGGATTATCTTCAAGCTGTTCTTGATACAAACCCTGGGAGCAGGTGTATTATAACAACATTTGTTGACCCAGAAAACCCTGCACCCACTCCTAGATTCAAGTACATGTTCTACTGTTTGGCAGCTTCAAAGGAAGGGTTTCTTAATGGTTGTAGACCATTTATAGGTAAATATTTCCTGATTGTGTTGTACATATTTGTGTGTCAATTTTCTTCTGTAGCTAATGTGTGACTCCATCCAGGGCTTGATGGATGTTTCATCAAGTTAACCACTGGACAACAAATTCTTGCTGCCACAGGAAGGGATGGCAACAACAACATCTACCCTATAGCTTTTGGTGTGGTTGACAAGGAAGATGGAGACAGTTGGACTTGGTTTTTAACTCAGTTGAGATGCTGCATTGGTAGTGGCAACAAATTTGGAACATACACAATAATATCTGACAGACAAAAGGTTAGAAACTAAATCATTGATCATAGTTGCTATAGTAATTCAGTGAATTATTTGAGTGTGTTCATATGTAGATCTATTTTGTGAATGTACAGGGATTACTTAAGGCAATAAATGAAGTGTTCCCTGATTCACCTCAAAGATTCTGTCTTAGGCACATATATGCCAACTTCCAATCAGCTGGTTACAGAAGCAAAGAACTAAAGAAGTATGTTGACAAGGCTAGCTACTCTTATACTAGACATGGGCATGAATTAGGGATGGCAGAGCTGAAAGCACAGTGTGAGGATGCTTGGAAATGGCTTAAAATATAGAAGTCTCTGCTTGGGCTAGGTATGCTATGGACCATACTTGCAAAACAGATCTAGTTGTGAACAACCTTAGTGAAGTCTTCAACAAGATGATACTTGATGTTAGATCCAAACCAATAAGGACAATGTTTGAAGGGATCAGGACAAAGCAGATGATCAAGAGGCAACAGACTAGGCAGAAGTTACAGACTTGCAGGTGGACAATCACACCAAATTACTCAGAGATTCTAGAGGAGAATAAAAAATATGCCAAGTACTGCCAGGCTGACAGAGCTGGTGAAACAATTTGGCAAGTAAGAAGCAAAGAAAAGCAATACTGTGTGGACATGGCAACCTGCACATGTGACTGCAAGAGATGGAACATGACAGGTGTACCTTGCAGTCATGGCATATCTGCAATGACCAAGCAAAAGCTGCATCCTGAGGACTATGTGTCTGAATTCTTCAAGAAGCCATTGTACATGGAGACATACAAAGCAATTATTTACCCTGTCCCTGGTCCAGATTGCTGGCCTGATACAAACACTCAAGACATTCATCCTCCTGTGTTTAAAGAAAAGGCAGGCAAAAAGTAGACAGCAAGGAGGAAGGGAGAGTTTGAGGTTCCAGCTCCAAGAGACACAAGTAGGATGGGCACTATCACATGTGGAAACTGTGGTTTGGAAGGACACAGGTATACAACATGCAACAAGACTCTGAAGCCTAGTCTTCAGATGAGGAAAAACAAACACCAGGTAATTATCAAGCTTGGAAAAAATCTCAGACATTTCTGAATGAGTACACTTTTAGAAATAAAAGTTATGTTTGACATGCAGGAAAACAGGGCAGTTTACTCTGATATACCTGCTGCAAGAACCACATCAGTCCCTGTTGCAAGAGGTAGAAGAGGAGCACAAGCTTCATGTAGGCCTGCTACATCTCAACCAGGTCCTTTTACTTCTGCAAGAGGCCCTACACCAAGAGCTAAAAGAGGTAGGACTGCAGGTGGAGGGAGGACTCATGGATTCACTGCACCAAGAGCTGCAACCACTTCAGATACTCAAGTTGGGACCAAGAGGAAGAGGACTCCAAGCTCAAAATTGGCAGGCTACTTCTACTGCAGTGGTAACTACTGAAACCTATCATCTCAAAATTGGGAGGTTTTATGTGCACTTTCTGAATTTGTTTAGCACTTTCTGAATTTGTTGTGCACCTTTCTGAACCTGTCGTGCACTTTTCTAAACCTGTCGTGCACTTTTCTGAACTAGTTGTGCACTATCTGAACCTGTCGTGCACTTTCTGAAACTGTTGTGGACTTTGTGCATTTGTTTGAAAGCGTTTTGTTCACATAACTGTGGAAATGGGCCTCAGACTGGGCTCTCATATTGGACCACAGTCCACAAGCCTGCGTAGGTGTCTATAAAAAGACCCTAACCTGTCCTTTCCCGTACCACTAAAACCCTAGCCGCCAGCATCACTACAACCCTACCCTAGCCACAAAGATGGATCCAAGCATAGGAGAGGTTGTCGACGCCCAGGAAGAGAGTTCTAGAGCAGCAAGAAGGGCCGCAAGAGCAGAAAGGAGGGGTCGTCGGGCTCAGGCACGCGAGCAACGCCAGAGGCTGGCTGTAACGATTATGGCAGCCCGCAACTCCCTCGGCGTGATGCAGTTCAAGGAGGTGTTCCCAGATGGAACCATCATCACCGATGAATTGATCATTTGGTGGGCTAGAGATAGGGCAACCTTCCATCGCTACCAAGTCACAAGGGCTAGGGGGAGCAGAATCCTTGATTCTGCGTCTTGAAACAGTTCAAGGTTAAGTTCTTCAATGTTATCTGAATTCTCCAAGTCTCTGGTTCTATTATGTATGTGATGATGTGTCTAAAATTTCTCTAAATGTATGCGCACTTGTATGCGTGGATTTCTCTGAATTTCTCTGAATTTTCCGAATTTGTGCTCTGAATGTATGCGCACCTGTAGATTTTCTGAATTTTCTGAATTGTGCTCTGAATGTATGTCAATTTCTATGATTTTTCTCTAGAATCAGTACCTCAGTCACCACGAAATAACTATTGCACAACTTTCACCTAACATCACTTAACCAGCACAAGTTTCAGCACACAATAACTACTGCACAACTACCACCCTGTCAAATACTGCTGCACAAGTTTTACTTCTCCACTGCCTCACTCCACCTCTCTTTAACTACCCCCCCCCTCTTTCTTCAGCTACTCTACTCACATCACCACAACTTCACCTCGCTCAACACCACTGCACTCACCACTTCCTGCTCCAACCATGGCTGCTTCTTCCTCTTCTTCGGACCCATGGCTCAACCCATTCCCAACTGGCAAGGGATGGGTTTCCATTCTTTATGGTTCAGCGCGCGGCGACGACGACCTCTTCGTGGACTACATGAAGGTCGCCACAAGGTACACCAGCGTTCAAGAGCTGGTGGATGGAGCAGACGAAGTGAGAAAGAAGGCGACGAGTGAGGAGAAGCAACGCATGGACCAGCAATATGGAAACCGAGGTAAGGGGATCCTGCCCATAGATATACTGCTATGGGCAATGAAAGAGGCGGGCTCCGCCGATGCTGGGCAGAGGCAGCGGTGGGCAGACCACCACTACGTCGCTCCAGCACAATCTACGGCTGAAGCAAACGCAAACAAGCACCAAGACGAGGACGACGACATCCAGATCATCGCACCACCAGCACTGCAGGCTCGCCGCCGCCCTCCTCCCATCATCTTCATCGATGAAGAAGAACAGGAGGTGCAGATGCTGCCAAATCCTCCCACCGAAGTGAAGCAGGAGGTACGACGCTCAGGCCGTTTAGCAGGGCAGGCGCCTAACTGAAACTGAATGTGAAACTATTTAGTTTCACATTCAGTTTCGTCAGTCTTATTCAGTGTTGGCTAGTTTCAGTTATCCTCAGACTATTTGGTGCTATCTATCTATGTAATGCTATCTATGTTGCATCCTCAGACAATATGTGTTATCTATGCTACCTCCTATGTAATGCAAGTTTTCAGTTTCATTTTCATTTTCAGTTTCAGTGTTGTTTGGTGTTACTAGATTCAAGTGTAAGTATTAGCAACAACTACCTCGCAACAACAAATTGCAGATGTAGATATAACAACATCTGGATAATATGGTTCAGGGGGCATTACAAATAGGATTATCTTAGAGCATTACAGATCAGGGGCATTACAGCACCCAACAACACAACCAAAATGATCTGAAACCATAGGCAGTTAATAGGGAGTTCATATTAATACTAAGATGCATATCTGCATCAGATTCTAGTACTAGGCCAGTTATATATATATAGGCCTCATATTCACTTACCAACCCTAGGTACCACTTCACTCCTCCATGACAACTTCTTTGATCTTGTCTAGCTTTTCTTTGCACCCATGACCTGCCTTCAAGAGCTCAGCAATGATATGCTCCAGCTTCTTCTTCTCTTCTTTAAGGAGGTCTCTCTCAACTTGTATCTCCTTCATGGCTTTCCTGGTGTTTTGAATGATATCAGCTTGACTCTGCAGGATGCACCTCTGTTCTTTCTTGAGCTTAAGCTTCTCCATTTGAATCTCAATCTTTGCCTGCTCCTCAAGCTGATGCTTCTTCTCCTTAAGTTCATTGATTGCCTGGCTTGTGTAATCCATGTCATGGGATTTCTGCACATCCTGGTAATCAAACAGCTTGGATACATCATCCACAAGCTGACTGTACTGATTGCTAAGAGAATCCAGCTCCTTCTTCAGTTTCTCAACCTCTATCTCATGAGCCTCTTTGTCTTGGACTCTACCAAGGTTCTCTTCATGATACATATCCCAGAGCTTGGTTAAGCACCTTTGCAAAATTACAGGCCAAGGGGCATCTACCCACTCTAAAACACCACAGTTCACACCATCCTGAAAATTCAGTTAAATTTGAAGTGAGCTTTATTCTTCATTAACAAACATATTCACAATAACAAATCATAAACAGTACTCATATATGTAGCTACACTACACTAGGTTCCATTGCTCTTTGCTGCTATTTGCTATAAGTACATAATTTAGACAGAGCACTGCTCTTATAATTAAGCAAAAATGAGAAAAGCAGCAGCATTATTCAAAAAAGCACAAAATGAATCAATCACAGCCAACTTGGTTCATTACCTCAGTTGCACATCCTACGAATCTCCTGCCAGTGTCAGTGCCTTCAAATGCCACAAATTTGCCAGCCCTCTCCCTATGCAGGATGCACCTACAGTCAGATTCAGTCACAAACCCAGAAAAGCTTGGATCTATCACAGTGTCTGGAGTTTGCTGCAGCAGGAAACACATATATATCAACTACAGCTCGCATACATGAACTTAAATGGAGAAATCCCTATCCTTCTTCAAATCCTAACCCTAACCCTAGCCGAGGAGAGGAGAGGAGAGATTGAGCTGACTTACAAAATACTCCATCTGCATGCTACTGAACTCGCTCATGTACTCGTCATCGTCAGAGGTCTCGTTGCTGTAGGGCCATGACGGCATGGTCGCGGCGTCGCCGGAGTGCGAGAAGAAGAAGAGGAGCTAGCAGTGGAGAGCAGAGGAGCAGAGTGAGTGAGCGAGTGAGCTGGGGGGGAGGGGAGGGGGAGTGAGCTGGTGGGACGACGAGCGAGCCGGTCGGCCAGGTTAGTCCTGGTCCGACCGGGCCCGATCGACGCGCGCGGCTAACGGGCGCCAGGCGAGCGCCGTTAGCCGTTAGCGCGGCCTCCGTCCTGACAGGTGGGCCAGATCTGTCAGAAAGACGTTTGAAACGCTTGAAACGGTCATCAACGCGATGTGGTAGTTTTTTGTCACGAAATCAGCGCTAAATTGGAGTTTTTGGTCAGTTTTTAAAAAATGATAGTTTTGTGAGACGCTTACGTGAAATGTGGTAGTTTTTTGTCAATTACTCTAATCAGAGACAGAGACGGTCTACGAGAGTAACGAGACGCCGCGGAATTGGAGTAGACACGGACATAGTCGAAGCGGAATAAGAATCCGGTCCGGGCACCTCCGGAAATCTTAGCCGGGACGGCCTCGCGCGCAGAGGTCTTCAATATAAATAAACGGAAACCCGAAGCCCAAAGCCTCATCAACTCATCTGCGATCGAAACCCACCTCGACCAGAGATCTCGACGCGAGCGCTTCCCCAAGTCGACCGAAACCCTAGAGTAGAGACAGAGCGGCGGCCATGGCGATAATCTCCGAGGACATCATGCAGGAGGACGAGGTTTCGACGCAGCCGCAGCAGGCGGCGGCGGCCGTGAAAGACAACAGCACGCAGGTAGAGAAGAAGGAGAAGGAGGAGAGCGAGGGGAGACAACCAAACTCCGGCAACGGCCTCGACCTGGAGAAGTACTCGTGGGCGCAGCAGCTACCAGAGGTGAACATCTCCGTCCCCCTCCCGGAAGGAACGAAGGCGAGGTTCCTCGTCTGCGAGATCAAGAAGGACCACCTCAAGGTCGGACTCAAGGGCCAGCCTCCGATCATCGATGTAAGTAGCTTCAAACTATCACTATCAACTATGTGCACAACAGTTCATCTTGTTTCTGTCAAATCTCTTGCTGATGCGGTGTTAATTTGTCTCTTACCAGGGTGAGCTGCACAAACCAGTTAAGGTCGAGGACTGCTTCTGGAGCATCGAGGACGGGAGCTTGCTGTCCATACTGCTGACAAAGCGTAATCAGAGCGACTGGTGGAAATCCCTGATCAAAGGCGATCCGGAGATCGACACCCAGCGTGCTGAACCTGAGAGCAGCAAGCTCTCTGATCTGGACCCCGAGACGAGGCAGACCGTGGAGAAGATGATGTTCGACCAGCGCCAGAAGCAGATGGGCCTGCCCACCAGCGAGGAGATGCAGAACCAGGACATGCTCAAGAAACTCAAGTCCCAGTACCCTGACATGGACTTCTCCGGGATGAAGATGCCTTCTTAGATTGTCTCTTAGCTGGAGCCTGGAGGATCTGAGGCGATAATGCGGAAGATTTTTCGATGGAGGAAACGCTTCTACCTTAATTAGTATATCTATTTGGGTGTCTTAGTATTTTAAGTGTCTGTTTATGCGTCTACGTACCGTTTGTAGTTTGCTATTTGGATGACTTGTGGTTTATAGTGTCTTATGGACTTATGGTTGGATGGCAACAGTTTTTCCGATGCTTCGGAAATAAGTTAACTAGTACTATGTTTTAATAGTATTGTCGACGTTTTGAGTAGTCATTCTATGTGAAAATATGGCGCATATTAATTTTGTCTTAAGTCAGAATTCGATCAAGTTTACAGAGAAGTGGATCTTATGTTTGGCTCATGAGGTGCTCACACAGTAGCCAATCAGTGGACTTTGGGAAGTACAGTTTCAGAAGGCAAAAGGTTTCAGGCGCTGGGAGGCTAAGCAGCTAACAGAATACAAGTGCATAGTTTGGGCTACACAGAAAGTCTTCAGTAACAAGAACCTGGATGTTGCTATAGCATGGCTGCACCAATAATGATACGATATGCACGTATTTTTAGCAGAGCGCCAAAGAAACGTCATGATGTCTTTGAGCACAGCTCTATTGAGTCTGAATTTGAGGTGTTTTGCTCCTAAGCGTTCTTTGAATTAATATTGCTCTTTCTTTTAATACTAAATAAAAAAATTGAATTTTTTGGATTGCTCACCACATCTGTCATGTGGATCCAGACTAAATAATTGTTGCTGCTTCGATCATATGGCGCAATATTTCTAATGATATTATGATAACTTGAGTGGATGTTTTAGTTTTGGCCTTTGAAGTACATTTTTCTAATGAAACAAACGGGTGTATCTGTGGGTTTAATTTTTGTAGTGAAAACATGCACCGATATTCTCTTATCTTTTTAATTCGGTAATTTTACTGTCGCAGTTTTTCTTTACAGAGTTCATTGGCCGGTGCTTCACTTTTGTTTTGAGCAACCGATGGTTTTTACTGATTAGGCCCCGATTAGGCACAGTGTTAACCAATAAGCCTGTCAGGCAGCGCCGCCGGCGGCCGGAAGTGGAAGGTGGACACGGAGATGAGCTCGAAGTTTGGCTCCCTCAGCCGGCAGACTAACACTCCCGCCGACGCCGGTGAGGTGGCTTGCGTCGACTCGGGCGGCGTAAGTGCACTGTGCTTGCCACCAAGGTTGGGGGCTCGCAGCGGCGGCGGCGAAGGAGTGTTTTTTTTTACACCGTCGACCTGGGAGAAAACGGTGAGTGGAGGTGTGTTTTGAAAACAGGTCGGCGTCAAGACCAGGTGGGTCGGGAGCGGAGACCCGTAAGCCGAAAAAAAATAACTAAAGCACCTGCCACTCTACGCAACGGACAAAATGCTGCTGCTGCGCGTTGAGGTTCGTGACAATGATCGAACAGTCATAAAATTCGACCTGAAGCCAAATGAAAATTAGTCGACAGATTTTTAGCAAATCTGTAGATATAAAATCGCAAACAATATGGCTATTTCAACATAGCCGAAAATATCAACATTGTCTCTGGTTTTCAAATTTGCCTTCAACTTTTCAATATTATGCCTAGTTTGTTTCCAAATTTATGTCATCTTGTATCATTTTTCCTATCTCAAATCACACGGCAGCTAAGGATGATATTACCAAGCATATAACATCCACTTGACAAATAATAATTCAGTTTCATAGGTGGTGAGCACTGATCACGATAGGCTATTTCTATATAACTCAGAATATAACGATGTTTTGAATTCGGAATAATTACAGCGATTACGACGACATAGAAAAAAGAAGTGCTGAAACGTAGACATACAAAGTCTAAAAAAACAAGATTAATACTGCTAGCATTACTTCAACGAACATTGCCTCGATGCTACTATTTTCTACTCAAAAGCCCACTGGTTCTCCCTGCGGATCTCCGCCTCCTCCTCGGGTGTGAAGTCATTTTTGATGTTAAAAGTCTTGCGGATCTCCTCCGGGGTCTTGCCCTTGATCATGTCTGCAACAGTCTGACAAGTAAGGTCGAGCAATCCCTTGATGTTGAGGTAGTTGGCAGCCAGGATGAGGTCGAAGAGGGTGGCCTGGTCGACCTTGACGAACTCCGCGTCAAAGCTCTTGAGGTCCTCGGCGGCGGCGGCGGTAGAGGTGGAGGAGTTTGCGTCGGCAGCGCTAGAGTCAGCCGGATTGGGGCTGGCCTGGACGTGCTTCTTGCAGTACTCGATGACCTTGGCGAGGATCTTGGAGTCGACGTTGGGAAGCGGGATCCCGTTGTCGGCGCAGTCGTCCTCGATCATGTGGCGGATGGTCTGCGACTCTATGGCGACCGCCTCCTCGACCTGAAAACCCTCGCCATTCGAGCTCTTGAGCAGGATCATCTTCTTCACGCCTGCCTCGGCCGCCATCGATGGGAGGATTGGGAGGCGAAACGAAACGCGTACCAGCGAGAAGACGCGGCGGCGGAAGAGCGAGCGAACGTGTTGGATTGGACGGCTAGGGTGGGACCCGGCCGGGGGAATTTATTGGGCCGGTGAGGCACTCGATCGCGGTCGGTCCTACTCGTGTCGTAGTCATCTTCTTCGCCAGGGAGTAGTAGTGGTTTCCGTTTCCGTTTCCTTAATTTGTGGTGGAAACCGGCCGGTCCGATGGCGCGATAATGCACGTTTCACGCACGCACGTTGTTGCCAAGGCAGATTTTTTTTTGTTTGGCTCGTGCGAAGGCAGACGTTAAGCACGTAGAACGTCGTGCCGCTGCTTGTTCCTCGCAAGACTGGCTTTTTACCGCTTATTAAAGCAACATCCTGGTGCTCACATTTTTCTGGATTATTTCATGATTTCCGACGATACGTGTTTAATGAAATGAGACATTCCCGTTGACTACAAGGCTCCCATGGTGACTTTGTAAATTTCAAGATGATATGCCGGTTCAGTCTCTCGAAGGTGCTAATAGGGACTTGGGCAATGGACATTTTATGTGATCCCATGTTCACTGCAAAGGAACGAGCTAGATTATCATTGTAATGTGGTCGATCTGGAGTTCACGCAACAGATGGAAGCATGATGGTGAAAAATATGATCCGGCAAACTCAATCGGATTCACTCGAGAAGCACTAGCGCTACTGGATATCCCCAAGCAGCAGGCGATGATATTGCCTGGACATGGTTGGAGGTCGCCAGATGAGAATTTTGTTAAAATCAACACAGATACAACCGTCGTCTATGATGAGCAAAAAAGCGGGGCCGGTGGTGTCGCCCGCTCTCATTCTGCCCTGTTAGGTGCTTGGTGTAAACCTCGCCTAGGGGTAACGGATCTTATGATCATTGAAGGACCGGCACTTCATGATGGAGTTATCTTCGCAAATCTTCAAGGCTTTGCTGATGTGGTGATGGAGACAGATTGTCTGGAGATTGTAAATCTTTGGAACTCTTGCCGCAATGGTCACTCCGTTATGCCACATGTTTTATTTGAAATTGAAGAGCTAGCTCAGACTTTTAATTCTTTTGTAATTCAGCATGTAAAGAGGGCAGCTAATGGTCCAGCTCACTTATGTGCCAAGCGCGCTTGCACTATGACTGTTACCGAGAGCTGGCTCTCCGAAACTCCGAGTTTTCTGGTCAGCCGCTTGCTTGCTGATTGCCCAGCAAACACCTTCGTATAATAAAGCTCTCTTTCTGGAAAAAAAAAAAGTCTAAGGACCATGCGTGAGTGCACTCGTAGATTGCTTCACATCAGCGATTTGTGCGCTTTACCTAATCTTGCTAACAGAAGATGACAATGACATCTAAGCATGCATAGCACTAGCTATGATGTACCTGAGAAAATAATGAATGTCCTATGATTTTGCAAGAGAAATCTAACACATCTGGCATCATGTACACTGGCTCATAAACCAATCAACCGCAGAACAGACTTTTACTTTCTAAGAACACGGCAACACGTGACTAAGATCTCACAAATTAACGGATCACATGCATCATCGGCTCGATGAAAATTATGCTCTTTTCTGAAAGATACGATTTATGAGGTGAAATTTAATCTTTGTTTGATCAATTCCGAATCACAGATAATTGTTGTTTAATGCTTCTATTAATTAATTAAATATCAATGGGGATGTAGCTCAATTGGAGAACGCTTATAGAAGCTAGTAAGAGGCAGGGCGGTTGATACCTATTTGGCGCCGGTTTCCGTAGAGGATTTGAACCTGCAACCTCCTCCTCAACAGCTGGCTGGTGTAAACACGCTACCAACAAGCGAAGTCGTGGTAACCATCTAACCTATTCGTCCTTTATTCGATCCTTTTTCCTTTTTTTTCATTTTTTTCCTTTTTTGGTTTCTTTTTTTTCTTTATCTTATTTTTTCCTTGACCGATGAGTTGTCTGCAAATACGTGAACTTTTTCTCAAATCAATGAACTTTTTTTGTATTCCTTGAATATATTTTTCAAAATCCATGAATTATTTTTAAATTTTGATGAACTTTTTCCAAATTTCATGAAGTTTTTTCAAATTGGATGAATTTTTTTTTCAATTTCGATGAAATTTTTTGAAAAATTGATGAGCTTTTTCAATTTCGTTTCAGATTTGATGAACTTTTTCCAAAAAATCTATGAACCTTTTTTAAAGAGATGAGCTTTTTTTTAAGTTGATGAACTTTTTTTACATCTGTAAACATTTTTTTATTTCACATTTTAATTTCATAAGAAATAGGGAAACTGGGTAGTTTTTCAGAAAAAAAACTGGCTGCTTGGGAGCGGCCGTGCGAGCGGCGGATCCAGCTAAGCTAGCAATCGAACTCAGCGATGGTTTTCCCCGGGCGAGAGCGAGCGCGCTCGTGGGCTGGCCCATGCCAGCAACACTCGTTAACAGGCGCCTGCAGCGCTGACTAGGGGCTCCCTTTTTTTAGGATATTTTCTTAGGAGTAACTAGTTAACGAGCGCTCCTTCGGGAGCCTCACAACGATCAGTGCCACTTGGCGCTCTAAGCCACCCGCAGGAGCTCCCTCCGGATTATTATTTTTATTTTTTCGCGCGTGTTTTCGGCTTTTTAAACGGTTTTTTTGGTTTTTTTGACGTTTTCGTTTTCCACCGGTCTTCCTTAGCTTTAGGATAAAAAATTGAAAAAAAAATTCACAAAAAATGCGTTTTCTTTTTTTCCTTTCGCGACAGTCACGGTTTTGCTTTCTCGAGAGTCACGGGCGTGCCTATCGGAAATTAAAAAAACGTGTTTTCTGTTTTTTTGGAAAGGGAAAAAACCCGTGCTCCCGGTTCGGTTTTTTCGTCCGGTTTTTTCCATGAGAAAAAAGTTCGTCACCTATCAACATGAGATCTAGTTTTTGAAGATCTCGACGCGAGGAATCCAACAGTGAAAACGGTTTGAGATTTGGCGCATGGTTTAAGAGATAAAACATTTTGAATAAATGGATCTACGAAAAAAGAAAAAACTCACAGGTTACGACAAGTGGCGCACATGCAGCGCGACTTGTCACGGCCTCGGAAGGTGGGAGTGATCTTTGCAATGAGTACTCGTCAATTAGGCTAGTCCCAGTGCTCCAGCCTGGATCGGTGCTAAGCCTGCCAGCTGAGCAAAAAGCTGATGTGTCACGTTAATTAATGGGAGTGCCTAGAACTCATTTAGACGAGATATAATTTGGTCTCATTCATCTTGAAAACAAAAACAGATACAACCCATGTCAGCACACACGCATCTTATAGCATCACATCCAATGGCTATAAAAGATGAATGTGACCAAATTATATCTCATCTAGATGAGTTCTAGCAAAACTGTTAATTAATGAGGAGAGAGTCTCGTTCAGTAACCTCACGAGGAAACGGTGCCAGACGCAGATACCTAGGGAAAAGGTTGAGTTAATCGATCCCGTGCGGCTGGGTACCGAGCAGTCGCCTCCTTTTTTCTCGTTCCTCCCCAACTCCCCCACGCGCAACCCCTGGCGCCGCTTCTTCTTCCTCGCCCAGCGCCGTCGCCCCGATGCAGCCGCTCCATCCTCCACCAGCAGCCCCGCGCCGCCGCTGATCGTCGCCTACAGCGCCGCCATACCATCCTCAGTTTCAGCCGGCCGCATGGACCGTCGCCGGGAGAAGGTCGCAGTGGCACCACCGGCTCCGCCTCTGTTCGCAGCCGCCAACAGCTCCTCCGGTCAGTCAGCACCTGGTCTTTGGTAAGGAGCCTACATTGCAAAATTAATATGGATTCCATGTAAATCTGTAGCCGCCCGCAGCTCCTTCAGTCACTTCTCGTGCATGAACTGCATAATATGTAAGTCTGTAGTATCACTAACTGAAAAACTACTGCATATATATGTAAATCTGTAGCAATCTTTTTACATAATCAAACTGAGTTCAGTTTTCTCTGGAACCCATTCAATCCCAATGGATCTTAATCTCCTAAGAGTCTACTGATTGAAGCAAAGGATTGTGTGTGTACCTGGTACAAGCAAGGAGATTGAATCCCCATCATCCAATTAGTGAGGGCACTTCCGTTCCTGATCTAGGCAGCAATTGGAGGGCACCTCCCATTGTTTTCTTGCTGGTCTAGTAACCCTGTGGAGATGATCAAAGAATGGGGGTCTGCTGCTGATTCCATTGTTATACAGACTAGGTCCAGTCTAGTTCAGAATCAACAAGAAATTTCAAAGTTTTGCTATCTATTCATACAAATTGTCAGTTAAGCTTTGTCAAATAGTTACCTAGTTATACAAACTACAGTTTAGAATTGTCAAAAGTTGTTAGTACGAAAAGTGTGTTACTTAACCTCCATGACATTGTTCTCCTGTTCAGGAATCTAAACAAGTGATGTTGTCTTCTTTACTTTGTTGTTGCTTGTTTCAGGCCAATGTATACTCATCCACCTGATGGTTTTCTTAGTTTATCAGGCAGTCCACGAACCCCACCATTCCAGCCAATGCACTATCCATCTTATGTCCCGCCTCCTCAACAAGAGCAACAGGAGAGTCTCCATTTTGTCGGTGTCCCCTCACATGTTGCATTCTCAACGCCGCCGCCGCCGCAACCACCGCCACCAGTTCATAGTAAAAGGAAAAAAAAACATCCGAGTCTGCTTCAGGTAGAGGTTCTTTACAAAAAAAAAACCCATGTTGTAGAGCTTGAAGATGATCCAGAGCCTTCAAGGTGTGCGCAGCGTCTGAATTGGATACAACAGGAAGAGAAGAGATTGGTACGTGCTCTTGTCAGTGTGAAATATCGATTACTTCCATATAAATTTTGGTTGCATGTTAAATTATATGTTCCTTATGTAGGCAAGCGCTTGGTTGGAACTTTCAACTGATCCCATTGAAGGGAATGGCAACAAGAGAGATAAGTATTGGGATGACATAGCTGTTCAATATAACAGTCTCACCCCCGCAGATCGTCATAGAGATGTCGTGCAATTGAAGAGCCATTTTCAAAAGGTGAAGAGAAAGATCAACATTTTCCATGGTGCATATAATGCTATGTGTAAGCTATACACTAGTGGTTATGGTGAGGAGCAGCTACAGGCCTTCGCCTTGGAGAAATATGAAGCCAACCAACAATCAGCTTTCCAACATTTGACAATGTGGAGAGAACTTAAGGACAACGGAAAGTGGCTTGCAGCAATGAAAACAATGAATGGGGAGCAAGATAAAACAGATATAACATCTGGTGCTATTGATGTGGAAGATGAGGAGCGCCCTCCGGGTCGTGATACATCTAAGGATGAGCGTGATGGTAAACGCAAACCGTAGGAGTCGGTTACTTTGCTTGGAGAAAAACTTGGCACTTTTATTGAGACCCAGAAAAGGTCTAGGCTGGAGCGGCAGAAGGTTATAGATAGCCAACATCAACTCTCAAGTCAGCAGCTTGAAACCGCTAAACTTGCCAAGGAGACAAAATTGACTGAGCTCTACCAGAAGTTATTGTTTGCTGATACAAGTGCCATGGATGACGATGCGAAAGTTGAGCGTGCCAAGGCAATGGCAAGTCTGAGGTCTATACTATTTCCAAAAGAAATGTGAGGTTTATGCTATTTCCTTATTCATGTTAACTCTGTAGTGTGACAGAACTCATTGATCGAATCTATTAGATGAACTATATGCATGTGGTGTAAGCATGTCTCTACCTTGTGCTGGATATATCAAGTGAGATATAAACCTATGTTATTTCTATTTTCTCAAGGAAAGTAAGATCTATGCTATTTCCTCATTCCTGTGAACGGTTACCCTCATGAGAACAAGTTGACGTGTTTTGTGATATGTTCAGTACTTATTTTCCAGATTTCATTCAAATACATTTCTACGAATTTATTTGAGTGTGTCTTACAAAATATTACTTATTTGAGTACATGCCACAAATAGGCCACAAAGAGGCCATACTACTTCAGATCCTACAATGAATTAAATGAAGGAAGCTTAGCACCAAGAAGCTAAGCACCTATGCATTGGGAAGTTTAGTTGCTAAGCCATTTAATACACTTAGCACCTCATGTTAGCACCGATGCATTGGCAGCAGCCTTAGTGATTTCGTATTTTCTTTATACCGTGTTAGGACGCTGCATGGGCTGCTTCTTAGAGCTTTATTATTTGGCGGTAATACAAAGGCCCAGCCAAGAATGAGCCTAACCTAGTTTAGAGCGCAGCCCAGTTCAGCACTGAAGAAGAACTCCGTTAAACCTCTCAAAAGAGCCGATCTTTTTCTTTTCCTTCTTTGCGGGGGAAAAAAATCTTAAGAGAGCAGACCCGTTGATCTTAACCAAGTTCCACTTTGCATATTATATATGAGCATAAAGTCGTAGTGTGAGGAAAGTAAAGTCAAACTGAAGCCACCACGAGAGCCATCCAAGATCCAAAAAGACAAGTTCAGCTAGCTGTAGGGGCTGTTCGTCCGTCAAAATAAATGAATCATTTGTTCAGGTCAACTTGCATCTGTTTCTTTTCCAATATAAAAACCTACTACTTGACGGAGCAACACTTCTTTTGGAATTCATACCACAATCATTAGGCATTGGACACAAATATAATCCCTTTGTTGTTCTTTAATTTGCCTCGTTTGCCTTGTTTTCATGTGATTTCATGACACTATAGCAAAGACAATATGAACTAACGGCACTATTTTTTCCCCTTAGAGTTGTACTCCCTCCGTCGGATAATGTAGGACGTTTATTGACACTAGTGCAGTGTCAAAAAGCGTCTTACATTATGGGACGGAGGGAGTATAGCTTTTTTTTTTGCGAAATCATTATTATGTATAACTGCTGACTGCTGAGACATCACAAATTGACCCATCACACGCATCATAGGCATGATGATAAATGATGTTCCCTTTTTGGGAGCATATGAGATAATCATGACGATCCATCATGTTGGTGTGAGGTTCACGTAAGCCCATGCAGATCGATGGATGGACGACGTTTTATCCCCGTGATTATTGTTTTCCTTTGCCCGTGATGATTAGTCTTAGTTTGATCAATCATTGATTTCTTGTCACGCACTCATCCGTACAACACTTGGAGTTAGATTACGTGACACTTGCATTAATATGTTTCATGTATGGGTACAAACGGACAAACCTGGAGCCGGTCAGTCTCCTAATTGGGCCAAAAGAGTTGGGGTCAGTATGATTAAAAAGGGAAAGGACAGCACCTAACCGGGACAGCGAGCAAGATTTGTGTGCCATGCATGCATCTGTCACTACATTGTGACAGTTGCATCGCCCTCAACTACCAAAACCCTAAGAGCAACTTCAATAGGGCGACCCATTTCGTCCGACCGCGTCCGTTTGGGTCGGCGCGGACAAAAAAGACTGCCCCAATGCAGAGACCCATTTTCATTTTGCGTCCGCTTTGTGTCCGCGCGGATCCATTTCCGTCTCAAATTTGGGTTGCATTTGGGTCGGCGGCGGCGGACACAAAGCGGACATTTTCTCTGCTCTCCTCGTGCCCGCTGCATGTGGCGCGTGGCCCACATGTCATCCAACCACCCATCCCATCTCTCTCCTCCTTTCCACTCTGTCTTCTCCCACCCACCCACCCACCCCGCTGCAGACCACCAACCATGCCGCGGGACAGCGCCAGAGAAGGGCCGGAGCCGGGGCAGCGTCGAGGAAGCGCCGGAGCCGGGGCAACGCCGGCAACGCCGGCACCGGTGAGCGCCGCGGCCTGCTCCTTGGCGAGCTCCTCGTCAATGTGTGGTCTCCTCTTTGGCTGCAGCTCGCCGTGAACAGAGCTCCCGCATGCCATACGTGCGTGTACATGCCCAAGTAGAGCTACCCCCAAGGCTCGTCCGTTCTCCGTTCTGGTCTAGCTAGCCACGCGTGCACGTACATGTGTGCGTGTACGCGCACATGCCCTCCGGCTACGCACGCATATGCGGCGACCTGCGGTTGCGGTGTGGCGCGGAAGCTCGCAACGGCGGGGCGGCGAGCGGGCGCGGCCAGCTGCGGCATGGCGCGGAAGCTCGCGACTGCGGGGCGGCGAGCAGGCGCAGCCAGCTACGGCACGGGCGCCGCGAGCGGGGGTGGCGAGCTCTAGGCGGGCGCAGCGAGCTGCGGCTGCAGCGTGGCGCGGGAGCTCGCGACTGCGGGGCGTCGAGCGGGCGCGGCAAGGTCCAGCGCCGCGAGCGGGGCGACGAGCTGCAGGGCGGTGAGCAGGCGGGGGGAGTTGCGGCACTGGCGCGGCGAGCTCGGGGCGGCGAGCTATGGCATGGGGCGAGCGCTGGGGCGGCAAGCGGGCGCGGGGGCGGGGCGAGCTGCCGGGCGGCGAGGACGCGAGTGAGCGGAGGCGGGGCGAGCTACGGGGCGAGGCGGCATGGGAGCTCTGAGCTCGCCCACCAGGTGTTCGACAGAATGCCGACGCGGACATGTCTAAAATGCGTCTGCCCCCGTTGGGCGCACATGCTGACCCATTCGAAAAAGCGGACACGGACAGGCGGACGGGCGACCCAAACGGACAAAAAGCGGACAAAATCGATGTTCATTCGGGTCAGCCCGTTGGAGTTGCTCTAAAATGCACAGGAGAAGGTAGGAAATGGTCACTGCAAAGAAAAGAAAATTCGTATTTCTGAGTTCTAAATTTGTGATTCAAAGTTTAAATAAGGAGACGGGTTTTTTCCGGAAAAAAAAGGAGACGGGTTCAATTGATTTGTTATAGTACTTGCTTTTAGAATAACACATGCGCATTGGGTTAAGTAAAAAGATTTGATTTTGTTTGCAGGGAAAATAATGCAAATTGGTCAAGTTGTAATTAGTCAGCGTGGCCAGATCCATGCCATCGCCCTTGTCCTCATTTTTTTCAGGTTAATTAAACCATTGAGTTTTAAAAAGTAATCGGGAGATCGAGAGACTAATTTAACCAATGAAGATTTGGACAACTAACAACACATTTTGTTGTTGCTTATTTATCGGATGGACACAGCTAGGCTCTCCGGCCAACTGGTGTCAGATTCAGCTCACCTTCAAGAGAAAGCAATTGATGGAAATCCTACTCTGATGACTTGATATTAGATTCGAATTATTTACCGTTCATCCGTGCACTTCCTGTAGTCCCTTGAAGTGGGATGTTCAGCTATTATAAGTTGGGTGGTATTGCACCTAATTAACATTGCCCGGTTAAGACAACCTAGCTACGTGTATATACATGCACTTAACAGTCGATCGAGTAGAATCATTCCTTTCGGAAAAAAAAAATATCCGGGTCATTCCTTAACCAAGCCAAGTGAATGAAGTGAACTATTGTCGGCCCTATAAATCAAGTGAACTAGCAAATGCATTTTTTGTTACCTTTTTAATGTGTTCATTATGGTTTTTTTTTTGGAAAAACCTTCCAATCCAGATAATAGAAAGAACACAAGAAATTAAAACATATCCAGGTCCGTAAACCACCTAAGGATGACTGCAAGCACTAGAGTGAGATAAAGGCGTGCCGCCATCATCACCCCTCGATCATTGGAGCCGTGCAAACCTTTTTGTAGTAAACAGCCGGAAAGACATCGTGCGAAGGTCCAGAGGACCAGCGCACCAGAACAGCAACCATCGTCGATGAAAAAAAGTGTAGATCGGAAGGATCCAACCTGTAGACACATGACCATAGAAAAACGAAGACCGGATCCACAGAAGACAAACACCGACCGAATCACGCGAGATTTGCTAGACAAACCTCCAAACACGCTCTGATGGCGCTAGAAGCACCACCGGGATGGAGGCTAGACAGGGAGAACCTTATTCCATTTTGGCGACATGGCACTCACGCGGTGTGCTACTGTGGGCTGCTCCGCCAACAGGTACGCCCGCTCGCTAACTTCGCTCGTTCTCTAATTTGCTCGGGCGAGACACTGACTGGTTCACCGTTGACTTTGGGGACAAAATATGGATCTAAAAAATCATAAACCTAAAAAGGAAATGAACATTGACTGTTGACCTTTGCAAAAAAGTTCATGAGTTTGAAAAAGTTCACAAAAACTGAAAAAAGTTCACAAATTTGAAAAAAAAAGTTTTATGTTCTATGGATTTTAAAAATAGTTCACAAAATCGAAAACGTTCACAAGTTCCAAAAAATTCTGCGGATTTGAAAAGGTTCACGAACTCGAACAATTTAACGAGTTCAAAAAAATGTTCTGAATTGGAAAATAGTTCTCGTGTTTCGCGGATTTGAAAAAAGTTCACAATGTTGAGGACAAAGGTTCAAAATTTTGGAAAAAAATGTTCATGGATTTGTAAAAAATTGAAGTATTTAGGTGAAAAAAGTTCACGAATTGAAGGAAAAACATTCACAAAAAGTTTGACCAATTTGACAACAATTCACGAATTTGAAAAAAGTTCACGCATTCAAAACAATATTCATGGATTTGAAAAAAAATCACAAAATTGAAAAAAATACATTTAAAGAAAATTCACAAAATGACAAAATAAATAAATTGAAAAACATCCCGTCCTCCTGGAGGTGCCACCCCTGACACGAGCATACTCCCTCCTTTCCGGTTTATAGGGCTTATCTTAAAATTTTAGTTTTTCCATTTTATGAGGCTCAATTTGGTTGTTCCCCATCACATCTTCACATTCCAATGTGCATTAAATCATTGCATGCAAGTATTAAGAGAAAATTGACCAATGCATGTACTTTATGCATGCATGCATTGCAATTAATGCATTGATAAATATAATTTTTTAAGGAAAACAAGAGCATTAATTAGGTGCTTTTGCAAACTACAAAAAAAATATTACACCATTCACCATCTACCTTGGTTGGTGAGATTTTTGAATTGATCCCCTATAAACCGGAAAGGAGAGAGTAGTTTAGAGAGCAGGCCATTTCGCCTATGAAAAATAATTCAATTGTCTGCAGAGTTTCTTTTGCCAGCTGACTTGTGTGGTTGTATCTCTTAATTATGCCTTAAACACATTCTACTTTGCATATAATATTTACTTGAATGCAACGTCAAAACGAAGCCACCACGAGCCATCAAGAAAGACAAGAAGTTCAGGTAGCTATAGCCATAGGCTGTTTGTAAAGAAAAATGGAAACATTTGGACAGGTCAACTTACATTCATTTGTTTTCCAATATCCACCCACACGTTGGTGTATGGTGGCACTCGTTGACTGGCGCCCGGCCATATTCTTTAGTGAGATCAACTTACATTTGCACCATATAAAAACCCTTCCTTTAGCTTATTAAAAATCTTCGGAAAGTGCTGCTAGGCAAATTGGGCTGGTAGTTTCTTAGTTATGCAGTATTGCTACGCTGCCCTTTTGTCCATAGATCGGTGACGTGAAGCTAACAAACACCGATCACCGGTCCTACCTCATCTGATCATGTTAACAGGAGAAAGAGATGTTGACAGAAAGAAAGTCTTGTCAACTCAAGGCCGATGGCAATGGTACTTAAGCATAGGCCATGGCACTACCTCTGCGATGCCCACAAATACATGCCTACGCGTACTCGTTTGGCGCTGTTATTTTCATGTAGAGCATATCATTATGCACAATTATCGACCAGCATGATGATAATGATGAAGCATATGATGATAATGATGGCAACCCATCTGTTGGAGTGAGGTTCACGTAACCATGCAGATAGATGGACGACGTTTTTTCCCGTGATTAAGACAAAAAAAACGTCTTATAATTTAATTATTTATTGTTTGCTTCTATCTTGTTACGCACTCCTTCATATGGGACTTGGAGTTAGATTACGTGACACTTGCATTAGATTATATACACAATTACTACACATGATCGCGGCGCACAACCGGAAAAGCCAGCCAGCCAGCCAGCCGGTGTCCTAATTAAGCCAAATGAGTTCTGGTCAGTGTGATTATAAATGGGAAAGATAACAAACTAACAAAGGGTTGGTGGCCGAACCGGGACACGGAGCAAGACTTGTATTACATGCTTGCATCTGTCACTTTCTTTTTTTCTTTTTCTTTTTTGAGGGAATCTGTCACTTCCTTTCAACAGGCAGGTCCCCCTCATATACTTAAAAAAAACTAAAAGATGTACCTAAAAAGCCTAAAACATGTAAGATAAAGCAGCAAATGCTCTACGGGAAATTGCATTTTTGAAGTGTTGAAAATTTATGAAAAGCCATGCACGTAGGTATTGTGTCAAAGCTTACCATTATAATTGTTTCATAAAATGCTACACATGACCATTTTTGCGAATATCATGGAACGGTTGCATTCTTTGATTTATTGGTGTTCGCCTTGCTGAAATGGTCGGAAAATAAGTAATTCCTCCATCTGAGCAACAACTAATTCCGGACGGAGGAAGTATATGTTATGAAATTCATCTGATGCAACCAATGGAAATAAAAAAAGGCTACAAGTTACTATTTTTGTATTCTTTGTATTTCAACTCAGATCTCCAAAAGGATCTAGCCTTGAAAAGTTCGCAAGGAAAAATGAGATCGTTTTGGATGGCTCAGGCTCACGTACGGCCGGGCAGCGACCAAAAAGCAGAGAGCACCAGCGCGGCACCGGCCGCTGTCACAAAAGACTGCCGCCTCGATGGATCTAGCTAGCCAGTTCATAGTTTCACACATCGCAATTCACAGCGACAGGACAGGCCCCGGTTGGACCGTGATGCCCCTCCTCAAGCGTGTACGTGTTGCACACCGATTAACAAGTCGATTTCAATCAGCTACTCCCTCCGTTTAAAAATATAATCCTACGATTCAAAATAAGTGTCGTGGTTCAGTTAAATTTTGAACTAAAACCACGACACACTTATTTTAAGAAGGAGTAATTTTTGTTAAATTGAATGTATATAGACATGTTTTAATGTGTTTGTTCACTCGTTTCGGTCCGTATGTAGTTTATTTTGGAATATCTAAAGCATCTTATATTTGTAAACACAGGAAATACTATTTAATACTCTCTCCGTCCCATAATGTAAGAGTGTTTAATACACTATACTAGACGTAGGGAGTATTTTAAGTTCAATAAGTAGATGGATTCTATCGAGTGATTAATTTTACTGTGCTTATTTTAGAATAACACACACGTTTGGTTAAGTCGGTCGGCGTGGTCAAATCCATGACGATAAACGTCTTTGCCCTATCCTGTTTATTATTATACATAGAAATAATTGGGCGGGAATGTATTTTAATGAATGAAAAGATTAGACAACTACGAAACCTTTTTCTATTTTGTCAATGTCTTCCAGCTGTTCTTGTGGATAGACAGCTAGCTAGTTACTCTCTCCGGCGAAATGGTGTCGGGTTCAGCTCACGGCCAAAGATATAGAAAGCGATCGATGGAGATTCTCTTTTATGCTAGCTGATGACGATGAGGACGCGTCAAGTCTTGCTAATCCGAGTCACCTGCTGTTCATATGTGCTTTTCATGTTTCTTTTTAGGGGAGATATGTGCTTTCCATGTTTGTTAAAATCTTGTAGACCTTGACGTAGGATGTCTGTCTATTAATTTACACCTAGCTAGTTAGCATTGTGTACTTTCTATGAACAATTATAATAGATCTAAATCCTTTTTCGACATCCTATCTAAGTACATAGCCTTATGATTTCCACCGGAAGCAAGGCCGATCGCGAAGAGGGAAGACGATTAGGCCGTTTGATTCGCCACCAACATATAAGTGCTCAGGAGTGTCCTTCTTGAAAAATGAATTTGAACTCGTAAAATGGAGAGACTGGATTTTCTACTCTCGGGTGTACTACACCCGAGTTAGCAAAAAAGTTGAAAAAAGTTCATCAAACGAAATCTAAAAAATCTGAAATTTTGCTACGTCAAACTTTATCATATGTTTGAGGTTCTTGCCAAGCTTCATCGAAAAATAACATCCGAGGAGCTCTCACCGAAAAAAACAAAACCGCTGCTGAAAGTTTTGTGCACTGGTTGAGCAGTGATTTTGTTATTTTTGGTGAGAGCTCCTCAGATGTTATTTTTAGGTGAAATTTTGCAAGAACCTCACACATCTGATAATGTTTCATGTCCCAAAATTTCAGATTTTTTGGACAATGTTTGATCACATTTTTTCAATATTTCGCTAGCTCGGGTGTAGTACACCCGAGAGTAGCCACTACTTTCCGAAAATAAATTCACATGTTAACGAATCAAGTATGTTCCGGATTTTAATTCTTGTGAAAATCCTAATTCATTTGCAAGTTGTGCAACAAGAACAAACTCAAACAGTTTGTCAAAAGATTGTTTCCTATTTTAGCTGCTTGTTTTATTTACTTTTGACCAAACCGCAAATGAATGGTTTCCTGGCCCCATCCAAACCGTAACTAAACATTTCTTTTTTAGAAAGAGTTGCTGGCAAATGATTTACTCTAATATCCACTCACTGTACTTTTTATTTTATTTTTAAAAACTTGTGAACTCAATTTTATTTTCTAAAATAAGAAAAGGAGCACTAAAAAATGCATCTGTTCCCAAAGCACAAATTCCACACTCCTAAGAGCATCTCCAGCCGCGCCCCCAACAAGGCCTCCCAGGAGACTTTTCGGCCGCCGGCGCCAAAAAATCGGCCCAGACGTGCCCCCAAGGGCCGAAATTTCGCCGGCTCGGGCCGAAATTGGCGCCGGCGGACCCAACCCGAACCCGGCGTGCCGGGGGGCGCTCGGGGGCGCCGGGCGAATCGTTTTTGGCGCGAAAGAGCCGCGGGCCCTCCTTGCCAGCGACTCGTCTCGCTTCTCGCCGCTTCGTCGTCCTCATCGCCTCGTTTCCCGCGGCGAATCAATGCCAAAGCTGCTGCGCGCTGCCGCGCCGCTCAGCCTCCGCCATTGATGCCTCACGGGCGGCGCAGTGAAGGCGTGACGACGCGCGTCCCCGCGCATGCCACGCGTAGACGCGGCGGCCACGCGTGCTTGCGGCGCCTCCGCCTATATAAGCCGACCCCAGCGCGCCGGTGGCACGCACAGAGTCTCCACCGCCGACGCGCCCTCTCTCCCCTTCCTCCCTCTCCCCTTGCCGTCCCAGTTCAAAGAAATGGTCGAACGATTCCCAGGCGACGGCGCGGCGGCGAACGGCTTCGGCCGCCGCCACCTTCACGAGGACGAAGCTCGGCTCCTCTTCAAGGCCGAGTACCCGGTCCCGCTGGACATGCGGGTGCCCGGGGCGTGGAGAATCAGCGCCGGCGGGGTCCCGGTGCCACCACCACCCACTGGGGCGGCACGCCGTGCGGAGATCGCGCGTATCCGCGCCTCCCTGCCGCGGGCGGCGAGGGAGGGTCCGCGCTACGTCCCCGACAGCCCGCTCTGGGAGCCGTACTTTCGCCGCCGTCACGCCGAGCAGCTCGAGGCCACCAATGGCGTCGTGCCCTCCTGCAGGCTCAACTCCGAGGGGCGGCGCCGATGGTGGGGCGTGCCCGGCCGCACGCTGGAGGCCGTCCTCGAGTACATCGAGGGCGGCAACACGCGAGGCTGGAGTACCCCGAGCCCCCGTCCTTCTCTCGCCGCCGTGGGAGCTCGTGGACGCCGAGGCGCATGGACCCCGGGGCGTCCTCCTCCTCGTCCGGTCGGTCGACTGGCTCTCCCTGCCTCCGCCCCGTCAAGCCGGAGCCCCAGAACATGCCTGTCAGCCGGCGCACCCGCAGCTCCGGTGTCCGCATCGCCGACTCCACCCCCGCGTCTGGCTGCCTCGTCCTCGTCGCGCCCAAACCGGAGCCCAGCCTCCCCCCGGAGTACGAGGAGCTAGCCCGGCGCGGCTTCTCCGACGAGGACGCCCTATGGTGGGCGCGCGACGACTACCTCCGCGACGAGATGGTCCGGCAGCGCCGGGCCCTGGAGGAGATTGCCGCCCGCAAGCGTGGGCGCGAGCACGAGCACGGCGTCGTGATCCTCGACAGCGACGACGACGAGAACGCCGCCGGACCGTCCAACCCGCCGCGCCAACCGGGAGAGGGTTGCAGCAGGGACGGCGGTCGCGGCGGAGGCGACGACGACTACACGCGGTTCTACAGCCTCCTCGGCATGTAGAACGGCGACGAGCGGTGAGGCGACGGAGACGGCGGGCCTAGTAGTGTGTTTTTTTCTTTTTTGTAAAATATTTTAAATATGTATGAACTCTCGCCGTGTTTGGTTGAATTTGGTTTGAACTTGCCGAAATATGTATGAACTCGCCGAAAATGTTTGAATTTGCGCCATGTTTGTGCCGCACTTTAATTTTCACAAAAATCCGTGGGCGCCGCGACTGGGTGGCATCACGCCCCAACGCGCGTTTTGCGCCGGTGCGCCCCCAGGGGCGATTTTTAGCGCCTCCTGGGGGCCAACGGCTGGAGATGCTCTAACGGACAAAACTGCATAGGCATGCACGTCGGCATATAGAAGATATTGGCTCTCATCCATGAAAAAAAAAAGAGTAACGCACAGCTTTCTAGCATCGACCACCACAAATCCGATTTGGAGTGATGCATTTGGAAGCGAATAAGATCGTGACCGTCCGTAGAAGTTCAGAACATCGGCCCGTGTTGTGTTCAACTCGCCACCATCTTCAAGAGAAAGTGACGGAGAAAGATTCTCTCAGGACCTGAGATAACGACGTACCTATGGGTCAAGTCTTTGCATCGGCTAATTCGCGCTAGTAGAAAAAGGGCCTTTCGTTTAGGCCTGACCAGCCCATTAGTCCCGGTTTTATATGAACCGGGACTAACGGGTGCATTCGTCCCGGTTTGTGAGCCCAGGTGGCCGGCCGGGGCCTCGCGGGCTTTGGTCCCGATTCGTCTGGACCCATTTGTCTCGGTTCTAGGAACGAACCGGGACCAATGGGCCTCGCTCCTGGCCCATAACCATTGGTCCCGGTTCCAGCCATGAACCGGGACAAATGATTTGCCTATATATAGCCCATCGCCAGCGAGCAGAGCACTCCACCGTGCTCTGTTTTTTGCTGGCCGACAAGGGGAGGGCATTTGGGTGCTCTAGCTCACCTCCTATGCACATGAGGTGTTCGATGAAATGTCCGAGCCACACTAGTTAATATTTCTTCTCTCGAAACTCGACCTCCGAGCTCCATTTTCCCCGAGATTTTTCTAGGTTTAGCGGTCCGTCACGTCCCGTCCCCGTCTTCACCGCCGTCGATCGCCCGCACCGATCTCGTCGTCGGCACCACCGTGGTGAGCCTCTTGTTCTTATCTTCTTTCTGAAAGAAAAAAATTCTTACTTGAGATGGATACTTGTCTAATTTTCTTACTTTTATTATTCCTTGTTATTATATAGTGCGATGGTTCTGGTATCCGCCCCCGTCGGCCCCCGTCCTGTCTATGATTCGGATGTGGTATATATTATCTTTTTATAACTATTTGGTTCATTTATTGTTTATGACAATTATGCCGACCAACATGACATAGATTTTTTTATGTAGGAGGTGGTTGAACCGGAAATTCCAATCGACCCAATTGTCGAGAGGTTAAATTTAGTCGAAGAAGAAAACAATTACTTGAAGGAAAAAATAAAAAAATTGAGGAGGAGAAGATGATATTGGAGTTGCATGTTGCGGATGTCGTCGATGATCACAAGATCAAGATGGATGCAATGCGGTTGAAAATTAGAAAGATTAGAAAATATGCCATTCATACCGAGGCTTGGTATCATTATGCGGTTGGATCAATTGTTACCTTAGTTGTGATTATGATCGCATTTGTTGTTGCATTGGAAGGTTTTACATAGTTTCAATGTATGGTTTAACTAGATGCTCTGGAGAGCTATATGTTGTTCAATTTGAACTATGTATGTACTTTGGTTTTAATGTGATGATGAACTAGTATTAATTTGTTCACTTATCTCTATCCAGCTGAAAAAAATCAGTAAATGCATGGAAAATAACAAATGAAGTCAGAAAGGGTTGAAAATTGATGATGTGGCTTTGAATGGTGCATTTTGAACACAGAAAAACTATGGAGTTCAAATAAGTTCAAAAAAATGAAATCCCTTTGTAACAGACGAGTTTCCATATGAAACCCTGATACTTCGAAAGAGATTGTCCGTTTTGTACACGAAGTGCATCCAGTTTTTGCCGTAAGCCTCTCTACTTTCTTGCACATGCTATGTGGGTGAAATGATGATACCATGCCAACTTTCAACCTTTTCAGAGTTCATTTGTAGTGCTTTTCAATTTGAGGGTCTTATAGCTGAAAAAAATCAGTAAATGCATGAAAATAACAAATGAAGTCAGATAGGGTTGAAAATTGATGATGTGGCTTTGAATGATGCATTTTGAACACAGAAAAACTATGGAGTTCAAATAAGTTCAAAAAAATGAAATCCCTTTGTCACTAGTAGAAAAAGGGTCAAATGTGAGACACATTAGTGCCGGTTTCCATTTGAGCGGGCAATAATGTGTCCATTAGTGTCGGTTCAAACGGCTAGGCGGGAGGAGACCTTTAGTACCGGTTCATGCCACGAACCGGTACTAAAGAGAATGGGGCCCAGCCAGCACCTTTAGTACCGGTTCGTGGCACGAACCGGTAGTAAAGAGGTTGTGGCAGGCTGTTTTTAGTCCCACCTCGCTCCCCTAGCAAGATTTTTACCACCTTAAATATGTTACTTCTCAAACTATCACAAGCACTTGGTCTTCATTGAACTGTATGTGTAGAATTTGTGGTCGCAATATTAGTCTTCACCGGTTTCTAAACCGTTGAGGCTCATATTGACAATTCAGATTGTACACAAAAATATCATTGATAATCAATGTATTTTTTATGATAATCAATGTTTTTTAAACTTATTTGAACTCCAGCCTATTTTTGCGTTCAGTATGCATCATTCAAAGCGACATCATCAATTTCCAACACGTTCTGACATCATTTGTTGTTTTTCAGTCATTTGCGAGCTAAATGACGGTGAAATTGAAAATCACTACAAAATGAACTCTGAAAATGTTGGAACTTGGCATGGTATCATCATTTCACCCGCATAGCATGTGCAAAAGAGTAGAGAGGGTCACGGCGAAAACTGGACGCACCTCGTGTACACACTGGACAATCTCTTTCGGAGTATCAGGGTTTCGGACGAGAACTCATCTGTTACACGGGCACTTCAATGTTTTTTAAACTTATTTGAACTCCAGCCTATTTTTGCGTTCAGTATGCATCATAATAAAACAGAAAATAAATAAAACAGAAAAGACAAAAACTATATAAAAAATTTACTCAAAAATAAATAGCAGAAAATAAATAATGCAGGAAAGAAAAAAACTATATAAAAACTTGTTATATTCACAAAGAAACTAAATACAAAAAAAACTACTCAGAAAAAAATAGAAAAAAATTATATAAAAAATTGTTGGGGCGCTGCCCAGTGGGCCTGCCAGACCTAGGGTTTGCAAATACAGGCCCAGAAAGGCCAGCAGGCTCACAGGACAGCGCGCCGAAGTTAGGCCCAGAAGCCTGCTATATAGAGAAGTTCGAAGGAGCAGCCGCGGCTGGGTTTATAAACCAGTGCGGCTGCCCTTCGCTCGGCGAGGTGGGACTAAACATTGTTCACCGCTGGTGGCAGCGCACAACCATTAGTACCGGTTGGTGGCTCCAACCGGTACTAATGCGTGGGCCTTTAGTACCGGTTCAAGCCACGAATCGGTACTAAAGGGGGCCGTTTCCCGCCGCTTGACCTGACGAAAATTAGCCTTTAGTACCGGTTGGTGGCTCCAACCGGTACTAAAGGCTCTCCTATATATGTGGCACCTACGAAAAAACCAGTTTCATCGACCCACTTCTTCTCCAACTTCTTCGCGCGACATCGCCGCCGCCGCCGCGTCGTCGCCGTCGCGCGCCACCCTCGCCGGCCCCGCCGCCCCCGCCGAGCGCCGTCACCCCCGCCGCCCGTCGTCGCCGTCACCGCCGTCGCCCCCGCCACCCGTCATACGCCGTCACCGCCATCGCCCCCGCCGCCCGTCGCCGCCGCCCCATACTACGTCGCCGTCTCGATCGCGCCGTCGCCCCCGGCCCGCCACCCGTCGTCGCGCCGTCCCCGTCGCATCGCCGTCTCGCGCCACCGCCCGTACGCCGCCGCCCCCCGCTCGTACACACTCACACACATACACACACACATATTTTTTTTACTTATTTTCTGTTTTCTGTTGTTTAGATTAATGTTAGATGAATTACGTAGATAAGAATGTTAGAATGTTAATGTTAGATGAATTATATGGAAAAGATGTTAAATATTAATGTCAATTTTGGATGAATTAGCTAGATATTAATTAGGTATATATATATGAGATTTGAACTAGTTGAATTAATATAACTAGTTTATTTTTAGTATGAAAATTAATAAAACAAGTTTATTTTTAGTAAGAAAATTTAGGTATATGAGATTATTTGAACTAGTTGAATTAATATAACTAGTTTATTTTTAGTAAATTCTTAGTTGAACTAGTGGAATTAATATAACTAGTTTATTTTTAGTATGAAAATTAATAGAACAAGTTTATTTTTAGTAAGAAAATTTAGGTATATGAGATTATTTGAACTAGTTGAATTAATATAACTAGTTTATTTTTTGTAAGTGCTTAGTTGAACTAGTTGAATTAGTAGAACTAGTTTATTTTTAGTAAGAAAATTTAGGTATATGAGATTTGATGATCTAATTAAAATATTACTATATATAGCTACTTTATATATATATTTTAGTAAGAAAATTAATAGAACTAGTTTATTTTTATAAATTCTTAGTTGAATTAGTTGAATTAATAGAACTAGTTTATTTTTAGTAAGAAATTTAGATATCTAAGATTTGATGATCTAATTAAAATATTACTATATAGAATTAGCTACTTTATTTTAGTAAGAAAATTAATAGAACAAGTTTATTTTTATTAAATGCTTAGTTGAATTAGTTGAATTAATAGAACTAGTTGAACTAATAGAAGTAGTTGAATTAGTTGAATTAATAGAACTAGTAAGTGTTTAATGTTTCACCTATATGAACATAGGAAATGTCGTCTGACGACGAAAATGATTTCATTAAGTGCGAATACTGTGAAGACCAGCGCTGCCTGTGTGACAGAAATTTCCTTGATGATAGGCGCTTCAGCATCAAGCTGGATGAGACCTTCGAAGTGGATACAGTAAGTCACAACGAAAAGTCTTTTTCGTAATTAAGCATGACTTATATATGCTTCATTTGCTTCAACTTATAATTTTAAATTTTCACTATTCTACTAGCGCATCCCCTGCCATGCAAGAATTTTTGTCTTGGATAAGATAGGCTTCAGTGCTATGGAAACTATGGAGGTAAAGAGAGTTTACCTGAAGACCGAGCATGGTTATACTTTCAACGTCAAATTATACAATGCAGACACGTACACCTATTTTGAATGCAAAACTTGGCAACCACTATGCAAGGCTTATGCATTTGAGCCTGATATGGTTATCACCTTTGATATTCGTCCAGAAGATGATATTGAAGGTAATAGAGACATCTGGGTCGATGTGCAGACGCCTCCAGTTCTACCATTATGTGAGTTTCTCAACCATATTTATGTCTTTGATATTGTTTATTCAAAAATAGTTGACAACTAATTTCTATTGACAGCTTATTTCCATTCAAGCAAACATGTCCGGCGCTTGGTAGACAGGACCTACTACTGTCCCGGAGCTGAACTAAACTGCGAGGAGATAAGTCATTATGTTTCATGGCTTGAGGATCTTCATACTGTTAAGACAAATTTTCTTCCTGCACTTAGAAATGTTAGTACTCAAAACGTGCGACCAATAGTGATCGTATTGAACTACGGTCACATCTATTTACGAAAGATGGTAAGATTTTTACTATTTATCCTCAGTGCATCTTTTGCATACATTATTTTTTTGCTAAACTTTCATTGCTAAGTATATTAATTACTATACGATGTTCTTCAACAGGGACTCCCGATGACAGTTGTGCCTCAGTGGATCGAGCCTAAAGGTCACATGTCAATGGTTAGCTTACGGCCAAGATATCCTACATTGCACATGAGTGCATTCAGGATTTCTAAAAGCGATGAATGCTTAATAGTGAAAGATTGGAGCAAAATTGTTAACGATCCCAGAGAAGTACTAGGGGGCAGCAATGAGAAGCGCAGCCCACGATTAGGAGACAGGTTCATCTGCATGCTCCAGTATGATGAATCAGGAGAACTATACATGTTCTATGCTATTTTACCTGAGAGAGAGCAGCAGGAGTGATTTAGCTAGTTCATGCTCTTAGTACTTTTGTCCTCTCATGTCCGTGTTCTTCGTCCTGAACTTAATCTCAAAGGGTGATTTGCTTTTGTGGTGTTATGAACGCTTATAATATGATGACCATGTTGAACTCGATGATATCTTTGCTTCTGCTACAAGTGAATGTTTTTTATTTAAGCTAGTGTTGGTGCTGATTAGATAGCGGTAATGACTATGATGATTAAACAGTGGTAATGACGACTATGATGATTTTTAGCTAGCTAATTTACTGTTGTTGATGATATGATGCAAGAGTTTTTATATTAATATGATGATGATGATGATGAGTTATTATATCATTTATAAAAGAAACCGCAGATTAGTTTCAGCTGGATGGATCCTATCTAAGTGATCAAGTATATGCCATATCCATATTATACTTGATCACTTAATTATAGGTGATCAAGTATAATATGGATATGGCATATACTTGATCACTTAGCTAGGATCCACATGCATCCAGTCGAAACTAATCTGCGGTACTTTCACCTAATGATTTAACAACTAAAATAATCACTAAATTAAATTGAAAACACAAAATTAAAGGAAAAATAAAAAATAATACCAAAACACCCCCAAACATTTAGTACCGGTTGGTGTTACCAACCGGTACTAATGTCATGCACGCACCCGGGCCTGGCTCGTGCCACGTGGTGGCACTTTAGCGCCGGTTCGTGATGAACCGGTACTAAAGGGGGGACCTTTAGTCCCCACTCTTTAGTGCCGGTTGTGGAACCGGCACTAAAGGCCCTTACGAACCGGCGCTAAAGCCCGGTTCTGCACTAGTGTGTAACAGACGAGTTTCCGTATGAAACCCTAATACTTCGAAAGAGATTGTCCGTTTTGTACACGAAGTGCATCCAGTTTTTGCCGTAAGCCTCTCTACTTTCTTGCACATTCTATGTGGGTGAAATGATGATACCATGCCAACTTTCAACCTTTTCAGAGTTCATTTGTAGTGCTTTTCAATTTCAGGGTCTTATAGCTGAAAAAAAATCAGTAAATGCATGAAAAATAACAAATGAAGTCAGAAAGAGTTGAAAATTGATGATGTGGCTTTGAATGGTGCATTTTGAACACAGAAAAATTATGGAGTTCAAATAAGTTCAAAAAAATGAAATCCCTTTGTAACAGACGAGTTTCCGTATGAAACCCTGATACTTCGAAAGAGATTGTCCGTTTTGTACACGAAGTGCATCCAGTTTTTGCCGTAAGCCTCTCTACTTTCTTGCACATGCTATGTGGGTGAAATGATGATACCATGCCAACTTTCAACCTTTTCAGAGTTCATTTGAAATGTTTTTCAATTTTAGGGTCTTATAGCTCAAAATAATCAGTAAATGCATGAAAAATAACAAATAAAATAAATAAGTAATTAGAAACAAATTAATATAAACTTTAATAAAATATATAAGTAGAAACAAAATAAAATAAACTTTAATAACATTTATGAAACTAAAATTAACAAAGTATTTTCTGTTCAAAACATTATAAGCAACCTCTAGTATTATTGAAACTAAAATTATATAAAATTGATGCAACTAAAATTATCGAAGTATTTTCTGTTCAAAATCGTGAAAAGCAAAAAGAATTTTCATAAAGAACTTTTTTTGTTAGAAACTTTAATACCAAAAAGAATTATCATAAAATAAAATAAATAAGTAATTAGAAACAAAATAAAATAAAATAAAATAAATAAGTTTTTTGTATATGTAGAAACAGAACAAAATAAATAAAGCAAAAAAGAAAACAAAAAAACTGTCAAAAAAATATGCCACCTACTGTGCCGCCACGGCCTGAATACGACTAGAAACCCATCGATGGGCCAGGATTCAGGCCCGCAGAAGGCCCAGTAGGCCCATCAGGCATAGCAGTGACATTTAGGCCCGTAAGCCTGCAATGGAGAGGAGCTCGAGAGGGGTGCGGCAGCCCCTCTCAACTAGCGAGATGGGACTAAACTTTCGACGCGGGCGCAGCAGCACAGGACCTTTGGTCCCGATTGGTAGCACCAACCGGGACTAAAGGGGTGCATTGGTACCGGTTCGTGGCACCAACCGGTACCAATGCCCCCCCTTTAGTCCCGGTTGGTGCCACCAACCGGGACCAAAGGCCGCCGCTTCCCGCCCTTTGGCCTGCCGAAAACTGACCTTTGGTCACGGTTGGTGGCACCAACCGGGACTAAAGGGGTGCATTGGTCCCGGTTGGTGCCACGAACCGGGACCAATGCTCTTGGTATATAAGCAGGACTTGTGAAAATTTCACTTCTCATCTCGCAGTTGCCGCCCCGACGACGCCAACGACATCGACGCCGCCAGGCTGCTGCCCCTGCCCCGGCCTCGCCGCACCCTGCCCCGACCTCGTCACCGTCGCCCTTGCCCCGGCCTCGCCGCACCCTGCCCCGACCTCGTCGCCGTCGCCCCTGCCCCGACCTCGTCGTCGTCGCCCCTGCCCCGACCTCGCCGCCGCTCGCCTGCAGTTTGAGCCTCACCGCGTCGTTCCCCCTTCCTCCCCGCGCCCGAACGCCGCCGCCGCCTGCCCCGACGCCGACGACGAAGCAGGCCCCCTGTTCATATGCAAAAGTTAGGATTTTTGTGATATTATTGTAGAATATGATGATCATATTGTAGAATATGCAAATGTTTGTATGTTCATATGCAAAGAATTTTTATTTTGTTCATAGAATTTTTATTTTTATTTTGTTCATAGAATTTTAATTGTAATTTTGTTCATAGGATTTTTTATTGTAATTTTGTTCATAGGATTTTTTGGTCAGGTAATTTTGTTCATAGAATTTTTAATGTTTTTCTGTTTTAATTTTGTTCATAAAGTTTTAGGATGAAAAAAATAAGACGAAGAAATATAAAGGGAGGATGAGAAGTTTCGTTTAGTTTTAGGATTATTTTAGTTTATGTTTAGTTTAGGAAGAAGGAAAAGAAAAAGATGAAGAAGAGGAGAAATAAATAAGAAGAGGAAAAAAAGGAAAAAAAGAGGAGAGGAAGAAGGAATAGAGGAGAAGAAGAAAAAATAGGCCCGCAATTTTTTTTCTTCTTCTCCTCTTTTTTTTTCTTTTTTTCCTCTTCTTATTTATATCTCCTCTTCTTCATCTTTTTCTTTTCCTTCTTCCTAAACTAAACATAAACTAAAATATTCTATTTTTTCTTCTTCTCCTCTATTCCTTTCTTCTTCTCCTCTTTTTTTTCCTCTTTTTTTCTTCTTCTTCCTTTTCTTATTTTTTATCGGGTAGGTCGTTGTCGATATAACCCCCTCTCGACCGTGATAACTTATACCACGGGAGCACCCCGGGCCCTCTCGCTCGACTAAAATTCTCGAGGACACCCAAACCCTAGAAAAAAAGATGTCGGTCTCCTACCCCCTCCCGCCGCGCCCCTACCAGACAAACTCTCTCGAGGCCACCCAAATTTACCAAGTTAAAAGAGCGTTGTCGTCGAGGCCACCCCAAACCCTTGAAGCGTTGTTGAGGCCACCCCAAACCCTTGAAGCGTTGTCGAGGCCACCCCAAACCCTAGAGAAGCGTCGAGGCCAGGCCACTAATATGATTCCTTATTGTGCTGCTAGCTAGTTCTACGTTTTCCACTAATATATCCATCTGTCATGTTTGAATAATAATTGCCATGTTGTAAATATTTGCAAAAACTATGGATCCGCACCCCCGAGACGAAGCAAAAGAATCAGTGTTGGGGGAGATAATCGCACACGGAAGTGATGCCGTCTTGTCATTTATCAACGACACATGCATCGATGGTCTGGAAAGACAGCTGGATGAAGAAGCGGGCTACGACGATGATCAAACAATGGAGGAGGAAGGACACCGTGATGACGGCTCCGGTGACCGAATGGAGGGGGAAGGACACCGTGATGACGGCTCCGGTGACCGAACGGAGTCCGGCCAGGTATATATATTAATTAATTAAGCATGTGCTGACTATATAGCTAATTGATGTGCATTAATTGTTTTTGGTATGTACGCATATTAACTCTCTTCTTTTTCTTCTTTTCTAGCCCCCCGGATCGAGCAGCACTTCGGTAACGAGACGAGGCCCGAAGAGAAAGTTGCGCACGGATGAAAGGTACACGATCATCGAAATTGATCGCGCTGGCCAACCGATTGAACCCCTCCGGACCAAGCAAAAATTTAATGCTCAGTGTGGGGTTCTAGTGAGGGACATGATCCTGATCAGCATCGAGCAATGGTTGAAGCCTAAGGACAAAGACTCTCAGGTGTCTTATGTCAGCGATAGGCAGAAAGCTGATCTTTGGACCGCGCTGCAGGAAAATTTCACCTTCCCGCCAGAGGAGGATCCGGAGAATCCAGTTAAAAAGCCAATGATCAGGGCTTATGCTCTTAAGAAGATGGCTAAGCTATTCAGGAGGTGGAAGAATGAGCTGAAATCATCGTTTGTCGACCAAGACAAGACTCCTGAATTCATCGGCCGATTTGAGAAGATCAAAGATCAGTGGCCCGAATTTGTCACCAAAAAGAAATCTGAGAGAGCAGCGAAGATGTCAGCGACAAACAAGAAAAATGCTGCAAAGAAGAAGCATCACCATCGCACGGGGTCAGGTGGCTACCTGAAAGCCCGGCCGTTGTGGGACAAGGCTGAGAATGACCTCATTGATAAAGGGATCGAACCAGAGACGCGACGCTGGCCAGACCGTTGCAGGACTTGGTTCTTCGGGGTTGGGGGAAAATTGGACCCTGTAACAGGGAAGTGCGTTTGGACCGACGAGCAGCTGAACACACCCATCGTGAAGCTTCAGGAGTATATCGGAAAGGCGCAGCAAGAGACGTTCATTCCAGACAGAGAGAACGACGAGCTCACAGAGGCCCTCGGGAATCCTGAGCACCCCGGACGGACACGAGGCACGCCAGGCTCTCTTTCGTGGAAGGCTGGATTTCCCGACGCAGGCGGGTACAAACGTCGGGAAAGGAAGAAGAAAAAGGAGTTGACCCAACTACAGGCGCTGCACGCAAGGGTACAAGCGCAAGAGGAACGAGAGGCAGTTCGCAGCACGCGACCTGCCGAACCTACACCCGAAGCTACCCCGCCATCTCAGCGGAGAAGCAGCGTGGCTTCCAGGGAGCTTCTTCAGGAGCCTGTCTTCACGGCTCCTGCTAGCTACCCCGTAGATGCTATCACGGAGTCTCAGCATTGCCACCTTATGACGCAGTGGATGGAATTGAAAGTCAAGGCGGTTGTTGGCTCTGTTGCACCTCCTGAACCTGGCGCAACTTTTCACTGCCGGCCAATTCCAGAAGGATATGCTAGGGTGATGGTGGATGAAATCACAGAAGGATTTGAGGACCTCCAGCTTGACCACCCTACGGGTGAAGGGAGACTCGGCTGGGTTCTTGTCTGAATACTCCATGCCTATGGCGGAAGGAGCTCATCAACCTTCCGAACTGGATGCCTCCGCCTCCTCCTCCTCCGACGAGTCAGGGCACTCCGCCTCCTCCACCGCCTCCTCCTCCGGCGAGCGACGATCAGGGCACTCAGCCTCCTTCTCCGGCGTGTGGCGGCACTCCGTCTCCTTCTCCGCCTGCGCCGGCGCGCCCAAGCAGCCACCAGCCTCCTCCTTCTCCGCCTCGCCAGCAAGGGCGGAAGAGACCCGCCGCCGCCCCGGCTGCTCCGGCGCGCCGTAGTCCTTCTCCTCCGCCTCGTAAGCAAGCACGAAAGAAGACAGCCGCAGCCGCTCCGTCTGCTCCGGCGTCTAGCAGTACAGCCAGAGGCGGGAGGCAATACAGATACGGTCCACCTCTCAAGCCTCTAGAGAAGTTACCGTACGAGATGACCGCGGAAGAAAACAAGAAGATCGTGGAAAAAGAAGTGAAGGACTTCTTTGAAGGGGTGAAAGCAAAGAGACATCCACCTCCGGAGGACAAGGTAGATCCGGTGAAAGAAAAGCGCACTATCGATGCCCTGAGGAAACCACCAAAGTCTCCGCCAAAAACCAACTATGAGCGCATTACTTTAAAGACATATATCGAAGCGGAGCGGTCGGGAAGTACTGTCAGTGATCAAAGGTTAAAAGAACGACGAGCAGCTGGGAAAAAAATTGCCCAACACGGCGAACAAGCAAACCAATCGTTCCCCCCGCTCAATGTGTCTAGCGACATCGTCGCTAATGCTCCGGGGATGGTGCCCGGTTATAGCAATCTTGGAGATTACCTGCCCGACAATGTACATTATGATTTCTTGGAGGTGGACGAACACAGATACGAGTATGGGAAGCCTCTCGTCAAAGATGAAAAATCTCTAACAACGATGATGCGAAGATTCCATAATTGATACATGAAAACCTGTAGAGAGTCTGGGGGCGAATACTTTGTATCTGAGAATTAAAGAGGAGCACGACCTCGTTGGAACTGATCTGTTGCATGTTCCATTTGAGGAGTTCTTCCAGTTCTTCAATCAAAAGGCCCTCGATAAATTAACGGTCACTTGCTACTGTCTGTAAGTACTACTTCTGTCATTAAGTCTCTATATATAGCTCAGCTCTTTCATTGCATGCATTTATAATTATCCTCACTATATTATGCAGATTGAAGATCGTCGAGTGCAGAAAAGCAGAAATGTATGATATTGGGTTCATTAACACAAATCTCATAGATGAATTTCAGGTTACAAAGAACGCTGAAGAGGCCGAGGCCAACTTGCTCAAATCATTGTTAATAAATCAAAACAAAGATTTAATACTCTTTCCTTACAACTTCAAATGAGTGTTACTGTCGTGTGCATATTCGGTTTCCCTTATTACTCGAGCGAGGTTATAGTAATGTAATTGATGAGTTATACATGCGTGCGCAGCTTCCACTATATTCTCCTGGAGATTAAGCTTGACCGGGGACTAGTAACCGTCTTAGACTCGAGATGAAAAGAACCCAAAACCTATGCGGACATGACTAAAATTCTCAACAAGTAAGTTCAATCGATCATTATCGCACCATATCGGCAACTTTTTGTTCATTTCCTGATATCTCAAGTAATAATTATTTTCTTTGTCTTGCAGGGTTTGGAAACAGTTCACCGCAAAAGCTCCGGGACTGCCGAAGGAGCTGCGATATACATACCCGAAAGTAAGTACTACTAGCTAGCTAGTTGCGCGCATCTCCCGTTGATTCTAGCTACTTTCATCAATGCCATTTATAATGCTTCATTATCAGTTTGATTGACCTTTATTTCTCGTAAAGTGCGCACTTTACGAGAAATAGAGGTCAATCATTTCCTTGTTCCTGCCACAAGCATGGTTGTGGCAGGAACAAGGGAATGATTACTGTGGATACTACGTGCGCGAGTTCATCTACAACGCGACTTTGAAAAATAAGCGGGGCTACTCTAAAAGACAATATGAAGTGCGTAAGCAATAATATTCACAATTTCATTTTATTACACCATCATTTATGTTGAGTTTCATTCATATATATGTATTGAAAGATCGTGGATGTCGCCTAGAGGGGGGGTGAATAGGCGCTTTAAAATAATTACGGTTTAGGCTTGAACAAATGCGGAATAAACCTAGCGGTTAATTTGACAAGCACAAAACCTACAACAACTAGGCTCACCTATGTGCACCAACAACTTATGCTAAGCAAGATAAACAACTAAGTGATAGCAAGATATATGACAAGAAACAATATGGCTATCACAAAGTAAAGTGCGTAAGTAAAGGGTTCGGTTAAGAGATAACCGAGGCACGCGGAGATGACGATGTATCCCGAAGTTCACACCCTTGCGGATGCTAATCTCCGTTTGGAGCGGTGTGGAGGCACAATGCTCCCCAAGAAGCCACTAGGGCCACCGTAATCTCCTCACGCCCTCGCACAATGCAAGATGCCGTGATTCCACTAAGGGACCCTTGAGGGCAGTCACCGAACCCGTACAAATGGCAACCCTTGGGGGCGGTCACCGAACCAGTACACTTTGGCAACCCTTGGGGGCGGTCACCGGTACCCGTCAAATTGCTCGGGGCGATCTCCACAACCTAATTGGAGACCCCGACGCTTGCCCGGAGCTTTACACCACAATGATTGAGCTCCGAACACCACCAACCGTCTAGGGCGCCCAAGCACCCAAGAGGAACAAGCTCAAGGGCACCAAGCACCCAAGAGTAATAAGCTTCTCAACTTGTAACTTCCATGTATCACCGTGGAGAACTCAAACCGATGCACCAAATGCAATGGCAAGGGCACACGGAGTGCCCAAGTCCTTCTCTCTCAAATCCCACCGAAGCAACTAATGCTAGGGAGGAAAATGAGAGGAAGAACAAGAAGGAGAACACCAAGAACTCCAAGATCTAGATCCAATGGGTTCCCCTCACATAGAGGAGAAAGTGATTGGTGGAAATGTGGATCTAGATCTCCTCTCTCTTTTCCCTCAAAAACTAGCAAGAATCCATGGAGGGATTGAGAGTTAGCAAGCTCGAAGAAGGTCAACAATGGGGGAAGAACACGAGCTCAAGAGATAAGGTTCATTAGGGAAGAAGACCTCCTTATATAGTGGGGGGAACAATCCAACCGTTACCCCCACTCCAGCCCCGCAGAGAGCGGTACTACCGCTTGGCCAACGGTACTACCGCTTGCCACTATAAGCGGTACTACCGCTCCCCCTCGCGGCACTGCCGCTGGGCCCAGAGCGGTACTACCGCGGTGGCAGGGCGGTACTACCGCAAACGAGCGGTACTACGGCCCCCACTGCCGTGGTTAGTACCGTAAAACCCGACACGAAAAAAGACCCCTCGAATCGAGGCGGTACTAGCACGAGACCGCGGCGGTACTACGGCCGGGGGCTACCGCTCAGGAGCGGTACTACCGCTCTAGAGCGGTACTACCGCTTGTAGCACCCAAGCGGTACTACCGCTCCGGCCCGCGGTACTACCGCTAGGAAACCAAAACTGCCATAACTTCTGCATATGAGCTCCGAATTGAGCAAACTCAAGCTTGTTGGATAGAGGAAGACGAGTAGCATCAAAACAGCATAGAAGATGGGAGTGAACTCCGTTTTCGATGAACTCGAGCTTGTCATCAAGATGACCATAAGCTCCAAAACTCACAAAGAGAAGAACCAAACAAGAACCAATAAAGATGATGCAAGGATGCAATGGTTTGAGCTCTCTATGAACGATACGATCAAGCTACTCATCGAGAGCCCCCCTTGATAGTACGGCAATCGATCCTATAACCCGGTCTCCCACCTACCATCATGAGACCGGTAAAATAGAAAACCTATCAAGAGCAAACCTTTGCCTTGCACATGGTCCACTTGAGCTAGATGATGACGATCTTGACTCCCTCAAGTTGGACCACCTTTCTTGGTTGCGTTGGCTCGATGAGGACTAGTTGATTGCTCCCCCATGCTCCACTATGGGTGAGCCACTCTTCCGCACATCTTCACAAGTCCATTGTCACCACAGTGGACGGCAAGCTTCAAGCATTTGATCTCTTCATGATGCTTCACTTGAACTTGCACACCGCAACCTAACCCCACAAAGAACTCTCACGAAGATCATGGGTTAGTACACAAAGCGTAATTGACAATGCTCACCACACCATGTGATCGCTTGATCCCTCTCGGTACATCTTGTGCGCTTTGTGTGTTGATCAACTTGATTCACTCTTGACTTAGTATTGATCAACCTTGACTCTTTCCAACTCTTTTCATTTGGATGATGTCTTGAAGGTAAACATGAATGATCACACAATCTTCTTCTTCAAGACATGCTTGCAATAAGCTCAACTCTCACATGACCAATCTTTGGATAATTCCTTAATAACACCTTGGTCACCACATAAACTCCTTGAAACCAACACATGGACTTCAAGAAATGCCTATGGACAAATCCTTTAAATATAACTCAAGGCAACCATTAGTCCATAGAGATTGTCATCAATTACCAAAACCAAACATGGGGGCACCACATGTTCTTTCATGTATTAACCCCCTTCTTCAAACTAGACGTGGCAGATGCGGAATGAACTCCTACCACAAGATCGCATGAAAGCAATTCAAGAGGAATTGGCGGGATTCTTTCTTGACCACGTCATCAATAAAGCCGGAGAATACCATGTGGAAGTTGAGTTCAAGAGATCTTACATATTGTATATGTATGTAGCCAGTAGCGTCGGATAGATAATACGAAAACTTGTTGTTCGACCAATCTCTCGGAGAAGGAAAGGTCGATCACTTCTCTCGGTATGCATGACGAACTTCTGTACTTAATGGTTTCCTTCATTTTCTTACTAGCTAGCGTGTCGAGGGCCTCTCTATGTATAGTACGTAGACCAAGCACGGAGATAAGAGAGGACACTTCTCTCTATTAATTAATTAGCTACCTAACACAATATATGAAAAACACCTTAATTAACCATACAAAACCCCCAAATCCACCCCCCTTTCAGAAAAAAAAACAAAAACCCTAGCCCCTGAACAGCTGACGCGTGTATGCCTATTGGTCCCGGTTGGTGCCACCAACCGGGACTAAAGGGCCTCCTGCCTGGGCTCGCAGCACCGGCCACGTGGAGGCCCATCTGTCCCGGTTAGTATAAGAACCGGGACTAAAGGCCTAGGCATTAGTAACGACCCTTTAGTCCCGGTTCCCCAACCGGGACAGATGGGCCTTATGAACCGGGACAAATGGGCCTTTTTCTACTAGTGTCGGTATTTTTTCATGAATCAATTAATCCTCTTGCTCCAAACTAACATATTCTTTACTGTTCATCGGTGTTTTTCATCATGTCAGTAGGATGACTAGGATCTACTCCCTTTGTTTCTAAATATAAGTCTTTGGAGAGATTGCACTATGGACCACATACGGAGCAAAATGAGTGAATCTATACTCTAAAATGCATCTAGATTCATTTGTATGTGGTCCATAATGAAATCTCTGCAAAGACTTATATTTAGGAACAGAGGAAGTAACATGATGTATCATATACGTGTGTATGTCCTGAGCAGAAAGTGAGGTTCCTAGTCAGCTAACCTGATCGAGTTCTTTAACTAGTGTTGATTAGGATGTTTTGATGTTGATTAATGAAGATCTCCTAGTCCTTTGACGTGGGATGCCTGGTTAGAATTAACTGGGTACTACACCCATTTAGTTGACAGTGCACGACTAAGACGGCCTAGCTAGTTTTTTCTTCCTTGATTGATGAGAGGAACCTAGCTAAGCTAGATGCATGCATAGCCCTCAAGTCGATCGATTGACGGCAGCCTGGAGCACAAAGAAGGTAGGAGCAAAGTGCTCAACTTTCCACCACAAAATCTACTCTGGGTGACGCGTCTGGAGAGGCCGAGAAGATTTAATTACCATATCCATATGGGGTAGGGTAGAGCGGGAGAAGGTTGGCCGGTCGGTGATGGTAGCTGTTGACGTGTTGCTCGTGCTCGCTTCTCGCTTTCGTTGGACGGACGACGCTTCCGTTTGGCTCCCGAGCAAAAAGGAGCTCGCACGGTTCATATTTCAACCGTTCGTGTGTGTGACTGTGTGTACATTTTGGGTAACGACGCGCTTGTTCGGAAGAGAGAGGGGAAAATGGATCTTGTTTTACCGTCTGGTAACACGAGTTGAGAGGATGGATGGGTGAAGGCGTGATTCTCACTCACTCTTTGAACATTGGTTTCGGTTCTTCCATTCCATCGTATGCTTAATTTGGTCGTGAAACCTTGCTGGGTGTCTGCGGCCCGGACCCGTGCGGTGCGGATCTCGTCGGGACGATGCTTTGCTGAGTGCGCTGGTCGTGACGTCATGCTGGCGAGGCATTCGCCCTCCGGAGAGGAGGTTTTTTTGTTGTTGTTGAGCAGATCATCAGCCGGAGATGAATTAAGAAGTGTTTACAAATTTATTCCAGTAGCTGGGTCATCAGCCGACTTGAGTCATGACTATGCTCCATCCAAACACGTCCTGTTCTACTCTGCACATTCTGTCGCCACCAACACAAGTCGTACTGTACCCCCAAGAACGAAAAAGTCAAAATGATGGAACCTCAGCTTAGCTAGCCATTAGTTGTTGGTCAAAATAAAATGAATCTTTAGGCCAGGTCAACTTCCATTTATTTGTTTTACAATGTCCATCAACTAAATATTAACAGAGTATAATAAGGGCAGCGGTGATTAGGCATCAACTAAATATGCACACAAATATAATCTCCGCGTTTTTCATTTTTCTCTCATTTGCCATGTTTCCGCAAGGTACGGATGACTTTATAGCAAAAACTACGAACTAATGGCACTTTCTATCCACATAATATTATTTTATTACGTATAACTACGCCAACATCACAGATTAATCCATCACACACATCATCGATATCATGATAATCATGTTCTCATTTTGCAGAATAAATGAGATAACGATCATGATCCGTCATCTGTTGGAGTGAGGTTCACGTAAGCATGTGGATCGATGGACGACGGTTTTGTCCCTGCGACTAACCCAAAAAGAGGCGTCTTAATTTGATCGTTGATTGCTTTTTATCTTGTCACGTACTACTCCGTACAGGACCTGGAGTTAGATTACGTGACACTTGCAGTTGATTATAATACACAATTATTACACATGATCACGGCGCACAACCGGACAAGCGCCAGCCGGACAACCGGTCTCCTGATTAAGCCAAATGAGTCGTGGTCAGTGTGATTATAATTGGGAAAGATAACAAATGGTTAGATCACCTAACCTAACCGGGACAGCGAGCAAGATTTGCATGCGGTGCATGCATCTGTCACTTCATTCTGAAGAGCTCGAGGTCACATATGTTTGGTGTTTCCCGCAAAAAAAAAAAGCATATGTTTGGTGTTAGAATATGTGTTGTAACATGTATACGGTATTTGCATCAACCGTATACGGTATTTGTCTTATCATTTAGGAAAATAACTGTACAGTGTTTCTGAAACAATAAATATCTATTCGTTACGAAATTCATTTGACGTGCAACCAACGATCAAAATCCTACTCCCACAAATAACCATTTTGTTTTCCTGGTGTTTCAACTCAGATCTCCAAGAGGACCCTAAGCATTTTCCATGGCCTTGAAAAGTTCGCAAGAAAAGTGAGATTAGAATTTTCGGTACGTACCCCTCTCCGGCCAACGACTGGTGTGTACCTTCATATCAAGAGAAGGTGACCGACGGAGATTAACGTCGCGCCATCGTGTTGGATCTACAGTATAGGCTCACGTAAGTAAATTAGTTGCATCAGAGATAGAGCACAAAAAGTGCACATATTCGCCGGAAGTCTACGCAAATATGCCCTCCCAGATCCCAGTGTGGTGCAAAACTGGGCCAGAGTCTCGAAAACAAAATATGCACTTCATTTCTATAATTGATTTTGGAAAAAACATGTTTTTGGTTAAATTTGTCGCAGTGTGGTCGGATGCATACCGTCATTGACCTTGTCTAATATTTCGCAAGTTAACTAAGTGTTCTGGTGTAATCACTACAACAAAATAGCCATGTAGAGATGTTTTCAATTCGACGCTTTTGTGTACGTCTCATTACTAAAATCCACTTGGTGCATATGGACGTTTTTTGAGACGCACAACACATCGTCCCTTGATATTCCGATTAAAAAAATCTGGGTGGTTCCGTATATTTTGTTCAACCACCATTGCCCACTAAAAATAACCCACCATCGGCCATACATCGTGCGATATGGGCTAAGAAGATAACTACCGTGAAAAAAGAGATCGATCTCTCACCTCTAAACCTAGCGCCGCCATGCCATGCCGCCTCCTTTGCCAAGCTCCTCTCCTTCCTACACCGGACTCGCCATCGTAGGTCCACCGCCATGCGCTCGCCGGCCGCCAGCAGCAGCCCCGGGGACGCTGTCCTCCTGGTGGCGGCCCAGCCCCAGTACGCCCGTCCTGCAGGCGGCGGCCCAGCCTCAGGAACACGGTGATTTGGAGGCCATGAGGGATCCTGCGATCGAGCGCACAAGGCCTGGTCACTGGATCTTTAGCAACAGCTTGGCCAGTTCATCGTAGGTGAGTCGATCTACTTTTTCTTTTCAGCTGTTCTATCAATTCATTCAAAGTAAAAAATTGGAGCCTCTCCCTTCATGCGTAATTAATTGTGGAGGAGAATCTGACACTGCACGTACTTCAGATTATCTATATTAAGATTAGGACAACACTACTTTGTCTTTTTCCGAACTCATTTTTTACTAATTATACCACTGGTTCAATTTAATGTCGATCTTACACATAGCTTTCTTCATTGTTTTCTCCCAGATTACGGACACTCACGTATGCAGGTGTTTGACAAACAACCTCTGAGAATACCCTGATAATACAAGATGGTCAGTGTTCTTTACGAACCTTTCTTTTTCATGCGGTTAATAATTAAAGCTCGTGTATCAACTATCAAAGCACCTCATTCCCACCATAAATGAAAATGAGAATTTTGCGCCCATGTTCTAATATTTTCTGGAATAAGCATGCCTTCTACTATCATACATGTAGTTTCTCATCTGCAGAAACTTTTCTCATGTTATCTGATAAAGAGCGCTCCCTGGATGGATATATTATCATGTTTGGTAAGATTTAATCATATATGCTTATGTGAAACGTCTGGGTCACGTGCCTTGCACTATGTCTGGAGCAGCTAAATGGTGTGATGCTCACTTATGTAGATTTTGTATTAGACTGAAGATTATTAAGGTGAACTACCATGAGAATTTAGTCTTTTAATGGTAAACTATCATCCTATGTAGAGCTAGTATTAAGGCTTAGATATTATTGGTGTCAACAACCATGAGAACTCAGTCCCTGTATGTTAAACTGCTGTTATTTCTGTACATATACTTCTTTGTAAATTGTTGTTATTTTTTCTTACAAATATACTTCATGCATTCTCACCTTAGCGAATCCATCAATTACATCAAGATTTATCTCTCTTTTTACAGTATGTCTCTACACTTCATATGGTTACATGACATCTACCAAACTAGATTGAACTTCTGCAGTGCATGTTTACCTCGATGTGGTATGTAAATATCGCTCTTCTCTATTCTTATGGTTGTCTATTCAGTGAAGTAAAAATTACTAGTAGAAGTTCCAATGAATTTATTTATATCTCATTTGCCTTTCTTTGCAGAAAAAACATCTATGTACGAATTTTAAAGGCAGCAACCACAAGGATAAACTAGAGAGGCAGAGAAAACAAGGATCTATTGTTCCACTATCAACATGTAGATACTACAAGTCATATATGTATCAACTAGTTTGTGAGACATGTAATTCTTTTATAGACGATGTGTACAATTGACTTTGTAAACTACTACTGGCTCCCTCTCTCAGTTATGCTGTAATACAACATTATTATTTTGTGCTAGTATCATCCTATGTAGAGCTAGTATTAAGGCTTAGATATTATTGGTGTCAACAACCATGAGAACTCAGTCCCTGTATGTTAAACTGCTGTTATTTCTGTACATATACTTCTTTGTAAATTGTTGTTATTTTTTCTTACAAATATACTTCATGCATTCTCACCTTAGCGAATCCATCAATTACATCAAGATTTATCTCTCTTTTTACAGTATGTCTCTACACTTCATATGGTTACATGACATCTACCAAACTAGATTGAACTTCTGCAGTGCATGTTTACCTCGATGTGGTATGTAAATATCGCTCTTCTCTATTCTTATGGTTGTCTATTCAGTGAAGTAAAAATTACTAGTAGAAGTTCCAATGAATTTATTTATATCTCATTTGCCTTTCTTTGCAGAAAAAACATCTATGTACGAATTTTAAAGGCAGCAACCACAAGGATAAACTAGAGAGGCAGAGAAAACAAGGATCTATTGTTCCACTATCAACATGTAGATACTACAAGTCATATATGTATCAACTAGTTTGTGAGACATGTAATTCTTTTATAGACGATGTGTACAATTGACTTTGTAAACTACTACTGGCTCCCTCTCTCAGTTATGCTGTAATACAACATTATTATTTTGTGCTAGTATCATCCTATGTAGAGCTAGTATTAAGGCTTAGATATTATTGGTGTCAACAACCATGAGAACTCAGTCCCTGTATGTTAAACTGCTGTTATTTCTGTACATATACTTCTTTGTAAATTGTTGTTATTTTTTCTTACAAATATACTTCATGCATTCTCACCTTAGCGAATCCATCAATTACATCAAGATTTATCTCTCTTTTTACAGTATGTCTCTACACTTCATATGGTTACATGACATCTACCAAACTAGATTGAACTTCTGCAGTGCATGTTTACCTCGATGTGGTATGTAAATATCGCTCTTCTCTATTCTTATGGTTGTCTATTCAGTGAAGTAAAAATTACTAGTAGAAGTTCCAATGAATTTATTTATATCTCATTTGCCTTTCTTTGCAGAAAAAACATCTATGTACGAATTTTAAAGGCAACAACCACAAGGATAAACTAGAGAGGCAGAGAAAACAAGGATCTATTGTTCCACTATCAACATGTAGATACTACAAGTCATATATGTATCAACTAGTTTGTGAGACATGTAATTCTTTTATAGACGATGTGTACAATTGACTTTGTAAACTACTACTGGCTCCCTCTCTCAGTTATGCTGTAATACAACATTATTATTTTGTGCAATGACATACAATTTTTTAATATATTCTGATATGTAGATGAGAGTCAAATTATTTGGTATTAGCAAGTAATTTCATTAACCGCAATTGAACAATAATTTTTTATACAATATAAATAGGATATATCATATACGCAGTTGCATCTAGTATGAATTTTTCAATGCCCCTAGGGGCATAAGGATGCTCTCTAAACGTCTCATACCATGTAGACACGCTTTGTAAGGACGCTCTGAAAATGCCTCATTTCCATGTAGACGCGCTTCCTATGCGCCTCAACTGTCTTTGAGACAGTGCGTGAGGAGACGCTCATGGGACGCTTCAGTGAGCGACTCTAAAATCTGCTAGAGATGATTTAATGCGCCTTTAGCACCTACATTGAGTGTCTCTACATGGCATTTTTGTTGTAGTGAATGGAAAGTAGGTGACAGCGTAATTTAAACAACAAAGGATTAATTAGAGACCTACGACCTTTTTTCATTTTCTTATTTTTTTATATAAATGCAAATTGGATATGATATATAGTCAGCTACCATCTCCGGCCAACTGGTGTGTGTCGTGAACAGAAAGTGAGGCCATCTCTCTCTCTCTTTCTCTGTCTCTCATGACTTGAGATAATGACGCCGACAACGACGCGTCAAGTCTCCTCGTCAAGTCTCCTCGACAACTAGATTTGACTGAAGTGATTAGTTAAGAAAAGTCTTTCCTCCTCCTCAAGAAATATCTCCTTCCTCCTTCTGTCGTCGCCGATCTGCCCCACCTCCGATGGCCTTTGAGCCGTGGAGATGCGGAGGAACCCCCCAGCCGGCGGGAGGGACCCCGCTCTTATTTTTGTTACGTTTAACGTCTTGGTGGGGCCTATGTGGCAGTGCCTATGTCCCTCAGTAGAAAATACTGTCTCCCACGTCTGACCCCATCCCGACGGTGCGAATACCGCCGGAGGAGGACGTGTGGAGGTGTGTCTCTGTCGAATCTATTTGGACTCATTTTTGTTTGTCTTCGTTCGTGTGGTTACAGATTTGATCTTTCCAATTTACAACTCTCTTCATCGGCGATGGTTGTTGTTTAAGGCCTTAGCACGACGACTTCCCGACTGTATACTACAACAAAGTTTGTTCATCTCCAGTGAGGAAGGGGCGATGTTGGCGGCGTGCCTTCGGCTCATTCCAGTACTTGTAATCGTCGTTAGGTGGTTCATGGAGCTTGATGAATAGATTAGAAATTTCTCTAAAAAAGGTTTCACTGGGTGCTACACCTAATTGACTAAGACAGCCTAGCAAGTTTTTTCTTCTTTGATTTGATTGATGAGAAGAACCTAGCTAGCTAGCTAGATGCATGCATAGCCTCAAATCGGTTGACGGCAGCCTGGGGCACAAAGAAGGTAGGAGCAAAGTGCTCAACTTTCCACCACAAAATCTACTCTGGGTGACGCGTCTGGAGAGGACGGGAAGATTTACCATATCCATATGCGGGAGGGTAGAGCAGGAGAAGGTTGGCCGGTCGGGCGGTCGGCGATGGTAGCTGTTAACGCGTTGCTCGTCCTCGCTTCTCGCTATCGTTGGACGAACGACGCTTCCGTTTGGCTCCCGAGCAAAAAGGAGCTCGCACGGTTCATTTTTCAACTGTCGTGTGTGTGACTGTGTGTACATTTTGGGTAACGACGCGCTTGTTCGAAAGAGAGAGGGAAAAATGGATCTTGTTTTACCGTCTGGATCTTGTTTTTTTTTTTTTTTTTTTTGAGGGGGTTGAACATCGGTTTTGGTTCTTCCATTCCATGGTCGTGAAACCTTGCTGGGTGTCTGCGTCCCGGACCCACGCGGATCTCGTCTTGCTGAGTGCGTTGGTCGTCACGTCATGCTCGCGAGGCATTCGCCCTCCGGAGAGGAGTTTTTTTTAGTTGGTCATCAGCCGACTTGAGTCATAACTATGCTCCATCCAAACACGTTCTACTCTGCATATTCTATCGCCACCCAAGAAAAACAACACAAGTCGTACTGTACTACCAAGAACGCAAAAGTCAAAATGAAGGAACCTCAGCTTAGCTAGCCATTGGTTGTTGGTCAAAATAAAATGAATCTTTAGGCCAGGTCAACTTCCATTTATTTGTTTTACAATATCCACGTTCAAGTTGATATATAGTACTACTACTTGTTGGCTGGCCCGGCATGGTCTTAGCTCAGGTCAACTTACATGGAGTACTAGTTACATTTGCATTGTGTAAAACCCTTTCGAAAAGCACTACGAAATACAGGCATTGTGTATATATATGCCGTCAATCTCCTAGCTAGGGCCAGATCGAGAGTTCATTAATTTTGTTCATAAGATCGGTGCTAAAAAAAACATCACCGGTCTACGTTGTCGTCTAATCCTATTAACAGGAGATTATGTCAAACAAATTGTTAGCAGATTATAATAATGCCAGTGATGATTAAGCATGTTAGCTAAATTGCACACAAATATAATCCTCACGTTTTTCATTTTTTTCTCCAGTTTGCCGTGTTTCCGCAAGGTTCGTATGACACTTATATAGCAAAAACAACGAGCTAATCGCACTTTTTATCTATAGAATTTATCTTTATTATGTATAAGTACGGCAACATCACAGATTAATCCATCACACGCATCATCGATATCATGATAATGATGTTCTCTTTTTTCTCTGTAGGAGTGAGGTTCACGTAAGCATGCAGATCGATGGACGACGTTTTTGTCCCTGCGACTAAAACCCAAAAAAGGCGTCTTAAGGGCATGTCCAATGCGGCGCTTAAACACAGGCGCTAGGGTCTAAATCCCGGCCAATTAGCAGTTGCTTTCTTTAATCCTGGTGTCAGGTAAAGCGTCGACGCAAAAGTGTGCATCGAGCGCCAGACACTTTTCTTTCCTGCTGTAAGCGCCAAGGCTGTTTGATTAGTCCATGTAATTAGCATCTGCCGTTGTAAGCCCGGGCGCTTAGATGTGTTTTTTATTTTTTTCATCTTTATTTTTTCCTTCATTAGCATCTATACAAGCGGCTCCCATTGGAGATGCCCTAATCTGACCATTGATTGCTTTTTGTCTTGTCACGTGCTCCTCCGTACAGGATCTGAAGTTAGATTACATGACACTTGCATTAGATTAGAGCAACTCCAATGGGGCGACCCATTTCGTCCGCCCGCATCCGTTCGGCGCGGACAAAAATGAAGGCCCAATGCGCCGACCCAAACTCAAATCGTGTCCGCCTGGCGTCCGCGCCGACCCATTTTCGGCCCAAAATTGCGCCTGGAATGCGTCGGCGCGGACGTGAAGCGGACGCGCCGCGCGTCCCCTCGCTGTCCGCCACGTCCCCACCTGGCGGCCACCCAACCGCCACCGGTCGTCTTATTTATGACGACCACCGACAGCGGGCCCACGCGTCAGCCAGTGGAAGCATCCTTTTTTAACCACGCGTGCGGCGGGGTCGGCCTCATCCACTTCTCCCGTCCACATCTGCCCCCCCCCCCACCACCACTCCCTTTGCTTCCTCGCCGGCGACCGCAAACCCTAGCCATGGGCCTCTTCGGCAGCAGCAATGGCAAGGGCAAGGGCACCCCCGGCGCCTCGTCCTCCCGTGCTCCCCTTCCCCCTCCTCCTCCTCCTCCGGCGGCGACACGTTTCCGCCCTGGTCGCCGGCGCCTACACATCCCGGTGCACCAAGCGCGGTGGCACTGGGAGTACAGGCAGCCATTGTCGTACCCCGATGTCACGTTGCCGCATCGTTGGCATCTGGATCCGCAGCGGATCCCGGTGCCGGCGGTTCCTCGTACCCAACGGGCACACGACGAGGAGGTGCGCAGGCGCCGCGCGCAGCTCACGCCGGACCAGCGTCGGCTGCCAGAGTACGCCGCCGACTCCCCCAACTGGGAGGCGTGGTTCGCCCTCGAACACGAGGAGCAACGGTGCTCGGGTGTCGACGCCGTCCCGCCGCCGTTCCCACCGCCGCCCCCGCAGGTAGAGCCGGAGGACATGGAGGTGGAGGCGGAGTACCAAGCCGCCCTCGAGGAGGCCCTGCAGCACGCGCTGGAGGCTAGCCGCCTCGAGGAGGACGCGCACTGGGATGGGCTGGAGCAAGCCCTTGCCCCGTCGGCAGCGGGGGACTCTGTCCACACCCCGCTCTTCGTGCCGCCACCGCCACCGTCGCCGCCCGTCCAGCCCAAGCCGGAGCCGGAGCCGACGCGTAAGCGCTCCCCGCCTCCACCCACTTGGCCGGAGGAGGCCTACTCGTGGACGGGCCAGTACCGCGAGTGGGTGAGCGCGCCTCCCGTCCACTTCGCCGCGACGCCGGAGGAGGAGGCGCCCCACCTCCAGCGATGGAAGGAGCACTGGCTCCGCCAGGAGCAGGCCGATGGCGAGGAGCAAATGTGCTACGACGCCATGCTCCAACGCGACGCGGAGGCGCTCCGGCTCGAGGAGGAGGAGGAGGAGGAGCGCGCGCGGCTTGCCGCAATGCCGCCGCCCCAGCAGGCGCCGGAGGAGGCTGTTGGAAATATGCCCTAGAGGCAATAATAAATGGTTATTATTATATTTCTGTGTTCATGATAATAGTCTTTTATTCATGCTATAATTGTATTGTCCGGAAATCGTAATACATGTGTGAATACATAGACCACAACCTGTCCCTAGTAAGCCTCTAGTTGACTAGCTCGTTGATCAACAGATAGTCATGGTTTCCTGACTATGGACATAGGATGTCATTGATAACGGGATCACATCATTAGGAGAATGATGTGATGGACAAGACCCAACTTAAGCATAGCATAAAAGATCGTGTAGTTTCGTTTGCTAGAGCTTTTCCAATGTCAAGTATCTTTTCCTTAGACCATGAGATCGTGCAACTCCCGGATACCGTAGGAGTGCTTTGGGTGTGCCAAACGTCACAACGTAACTGGGTGACTATAAAGGTGCATTACGGGTATCTCCGAAAGTGTCTGTTGGGTTGGCACGGATCGAGACTGGGATTTGTCACTCCGTGTAAACGGAGAGGTATCTCTGGGCCCACTCGGTAATGCATCATCATAATGAGCTCAATGTGACTAAGGCGTTAGTCACGGGATCATGCATTGCGGTACGAGTAAAGAGACTTGCCGGTAACGAGATTGAACTAGGTATTGGGATACCGACGATCGAATCTCGGGCAAGTAACATACCGATTGACAAAGGGAATTGCATACGGATTGATTGAATCCTCGACACCGTGGTTCACCCGATGATATCATCGTGGAACATGTGGGAGCCAACATGGGTATCCAGATCCCGCTGTTGGTTATTGACCGGAGAGGCGTCTCGGTCATGTCTGCATGTCTCCCGAACCCGTAGGGTCTACACACTTAAGGTCCGGTGACGCTAGGGTTGTAGAGATATATGTATGCGGAAACCCGAAAGTTGTTCGGAGTCCCGGATGAGATCCCGGACGTCACGAGAGTTCCGGAATGGTCCGGAGGTGAAGAATTATATATAGGAAGTCCAGTTTTGGCCACCGGGAAAGTTTCGGGGGTTATCGGTATTGTACCGGGACCACCGGAAGGGTCCCGGGGGTCCACCGGATGGGGCCACCTGTCCCGGAGGGCCCCGTGGGCTGAAAGTGGAGGGGAACCAGCCCCTAATGGGCTGGGGCGCCACTTTGGGCCTCCCCCCCATGCGCCTAGGGTTGGGAACCCTAGGGGGGGAGTTTCCCCTTGCCTTGGGGGGCAAGGCAACCCCTTCCCCCTTGGCCGCCGCCCCCCCCCCCCCCCTTGGAGATCCCATCTCCAAGGGCTGCGCACCCCCCTTGGGGGCCTATATAAAGGGGGGGGAGGGAGGGCAGCACACGACAGCCTTTGGCGCCTCCCTCCTCCCCTGCAACACCTCTCTCTCGCGCGCAGAAGCTCGGCGAAGCCTTGCCGGAGAGCCGCTACATCCACCACCACGCCGTCGTGCTGTTGGATCTCCATCAACCTCTCCTCCCCCCTTGCTGGATCAAGAAAGGAGGAGACGTCGCTGCACCGTACGTGTGTTGAACGCGGAGGTGCCGTCCGTTCGGCACTCGGTCATCGGTGATTTGGATCACGGCGAGTACGACTCCGTCATCCACGTTCATTGGAACGCTTCCGCTCGCGATCTACAAGGGTATGTAGATCCACTCCTTTCCCCTCGTTGCTAGTAGACTCCATAGATGCATCTTGGTGAGCGTAGGAAAATTTTAAATTATGCTACGATTCCCAACAGTGGCATCATGAGCCAGGCCTATGCGTAGTTACTATGCACGAGTAGAACACAAAGAAGTTGTGGGCGTTGATGTTGCCAATTCTTCTTGCCGCTACTAGTCGTTTCTTGTTTCGGCGGCATTGTAGGATGAAGCGGCCCGGACCGACCTTACACGTACGCTTACGTGAGACAGGTTCCACCGACTGACATGCACTAGTTGCATAAGGTGGCTAGCGGGTGTCTGTCTCTCCTACTTTAGTCCGAACGGATTCGATGAAAAGGGTCCTTATGAAGGGTAAATAGAAATTGGCAAATCACGTTGTGGTCATACGTAGGTAAGAAATCGTTCTTGCTAGAAACCTACAAACCACGTAAAAACTTGCAACAACAATTAGAGGACGTCTAACTTGTTTTTGCAGCAAGTGATATATGTGATATGATATGGCCAGAAGATGTGATGAATGATATATGTGATGTATGAGATTGATCATATTCTTGTAATAGGAATCACGACTTGCATGTCGATGAGTATGACAACCGGCAGGAGCCATAGGAGTTGTCTTTATTGTTTTGCATGACCTGCGTGTCATTGAATAACGCCATGTAATTTACTTTACTTTGTTGCTAAACGGTTAGCCATAGAAGTAGAAGTAATCGTTGGCGTGACAACTTCATGAAGACACAATGATGGAGATCATGATGATGGAGATCATGGTGTCATGCCGGTGACGAAGATGATCATGGTGCCCCGAAGATGGAGATCAAAGGAGCATGATGACATTGGCCATATCATGTCACTATTTGATTGCATGTGATGTTTATCATGTTTTTGCATCTTATTTGCTTAGAACGACGGTAGCAAGTAGGATGATCCCTTATAATAATTTCAAGAAAGTGTTCACCCTAACTGTGCACCGTTGCGAAGGTTCGTCGTTTCGAAGCACCACGTGATGATCGGGTGTGATAGATTCTTACGTTCGCATACAACGGGTGTTGACGAGCCTAGCATGTACAGACATGGCCTCGGAACACACGCAATACACTTAGGTTGACTTGACGAGCCTAGCATGTACAGACATGGCCTCGGAACACGGAGGACCAAAAGGTCGAGCATGAGTCGTATAGAAGATACGATCAACATGGAGATGTTCACCGATCTTGACTAGTCCGTCTCACGTGATGATCGGACACGGCCTAGTTGAGTTCGGATCATGTTTCACTTAGATAACTAGAGGGATGTCTATCTGAGTGGGAGTTCATTAGATCATTTGATTATATGAACTTAATTATCATGAACTTAGTCTAAAAATCTTTACACTATGTATTGTAGATCAAATGGCCCACGTTGTCCTCAATTTCAACGCGTTCCTAGAGAAAACCAAGCTGAAAGATGATGGCAGCAACTATACGGACTGGGTCCGGAACCTGAGGCTCATCCTCATAGTTGCCAAGAAAGATTATGTCTTAGAAGCACCGCTAGGTGAAGCACCAATCCCTGAGAACCAAGACGTTATGAACGCTTGGCAGCAGCGTGCTGATGATTACTCCCTCGTTCAGTGCGGCATGCTTTACAGCTTAGAACCGGGTCTCCAAAAGCGTTTTGAGAAACATGGAGCATACGAGATGTTCGAGGAGCTGAAACTGGTTTTTCAAGCTCATGCCCGGGTCGAGAGATATGATGTCTCCGACAAGTTCTTCAGCTGTAAAATGGAGGAGAACAGTTCTGTTAGTGAGCACATACTCAGAATGTCTGGGTTGCACAACCGCTTGTCTCAGCTGGGAGTTAATCTCCCGGATGACGCGGTCATTGACAGAATCCTCCAGTCGCTTCCACCAAGCTACAAGAGCTTTGTGATGAACTACAATATGCAGGGGATGGAAAAGACCATTCCCGAGGTATATTCAATGCTAAAATCAGCGGAAGGGGAGATCAAAAAGGAACATCAAGTGTTGATGGTGAATAAAACCACTAAGTTCAAGAAGGGCAAGGGTAAGAAGAACTTCAAGAAGGACGGCAAGGGAATTGCCGCGCCCGGTAAGCCAGTTACCGGGAAGAAGTCAAAGAATGGACCCAAGCCCGAGACTGAGTGCTTTTATTGCAAGGGAAGTGGTCACTGGAAGCGGAACTGCCCCAAATATTTAGCGGACAAGAAGAAGGCCGGCAACACCCAAGGTATATGTGATATACAAGTAATTGATGTGTACCTTACCAGTACTCGTAGTAGCTCCTGGGTATTTGATACCGGTGCGGTTGCTCATATTTGTAACTCAAATCAGGAACTACGGAATAAACGGAGACTGGCAAAAGACGAGGTGACGATGCGCGTCGGGAATGGTTCCAAGGTCGATGTGATCGCCGTCGGCACGCTACCTCTGCATCTACCCACGGGATTAGTTATAAACCTCAATAATTGTTATTTAGTGCCAGCTTTGAGCATGAACATTGTATCTGGATCTCGTTTAATTCGAGATGGCTACTCATTTAAATCTGAGAATAATGGTTGTTCTATTTATTTGAGAGATATGTTTTATGGTCATGCCCCGCTGGTCAATGGTTTATTCTTGATGAATCTCGAACGTGATGCTACACATGTTCATAGTGTGAATACCAAAAGATGTAAAGTTGATAATGATAGTCCCACATACTTGTGGCACTGCCGCCTTGGTCACATTGGTGTCAAGCGCATGAAGAAGCTCCATGCAGATGGACTTTTGGAGTCTCTTGATTACGAATCATTTGACACGTGCGAACCATGCCTCATGGGTAAGATGACCAAGACTCCGTTCTCCGGAACAATGGAGCGAGCGACCAACTTATTGGAAATCATACATACCGATGTGTGCGGTCCAATGAGCGTTGAGGCTCGCGGAGGATATCGTTATGTTCTCACTCTCACTGATGATTTAAGTAGATATGGGTATGTCTACCTAATGAAACACAAGTCTGAAACCTTTGAAAAGTTCAAGGAATTTCAGAGTGAAGTCGAGAATCAACGTGACAGGAAAATAAAATTCTTACGATCAGATCGTGGTGGAGAATATTTAAGTCACGAATTTGGTACACACTTAAGGAAATGTGGAATAGTTTCACAACTCACGCCGCCTGGAACACCTCAGAGAAATGGTGTGTCCGAACGTCGTAATCGCACTCTATTGGATATGGTGCGATCTATGATGTCTCTTACCGATTTACCGCTCTCATTTTGGGGTTATGCTTTAGAGACTGCCGCATTCACTTTAAATAGGGCACCGTCTAAATCCGTTGAGACGACACCGTATGAATTATGGTTTGGGAAGAAACCTAAGCTGTCGTTTCTAAAAGTTTGGGGATGCGATGCTTATGTCAAGAAACTTCAACCTGAAAAGCTCGAACCCAAATCGGAAAAATGCGTCTTCATAGGATACCCTAAGGAAACTATTGGGTATACCTTCTACCTCAGATCCGAAGGCAAGATCTTCGTTGCCAAGAACGGGTCCTTTCTAGAGAAGGAGTTTCTCTCGAAAGAATTGAGTGGGAGGAAAGTGGAACTTGATGAGGTGATAGTCACCCCTTCCGAACCGGAAAGTAGCGCAGCGCGGGAAAATGTTCCTGTGGTGCCTACACCGACTGGGGAGGAAGTTAATGATGATGATCATGAAGCTTCAGATCAAGTTACTGAACTTCGTAGGTCCACAAGGACACGTTCCGCACCAGAGTGGTACGGCAACCCTGTCCTGGAAATCATGTTGTTAGACAACGGTGAACCTTCGAACTATGAAGAAGCGATGGCGGGCCCGGATTCCGACAAATGGCTAGAAGCCATGAAATCCGAGATAGAATCCATGTATGAAAACAAAGTATGGACTTTGACTGACTTGCCCGATGAGCGGCGAGCCATAGAAAACAAATGGATCTTTAAGAAGAAGACGGACGCAGATGGTAATGTGACCATCTACAAAGCTCGACTTGTCGCTAAGGGTTATCGACAAGTTCAAGGGGTTGACTACGATGAGACTTTCTCACCCGTAGCGAAGCTGAAGTCCGTCCGAATCATGTTAGCAATTGCCGCATACTATGATTATGAGATATGGCAGATGGACGTCAAAACGGCATTCCTTAACGGCTTCCTTAAGGAAGAGTTGTATATGATGCAGCCGGAAGGTTTTGTCGATCCTAAGAATGCTAACAAAGTATGCAAGCTCCAGCGCTCAATCTATGGGCTGGTGCAAGCATCTCGGAGTTGGAACATTCGCTTTGATGAGATGATCAAAGCGTTTGGGTTTACACAGACTTATGGAGAAGCCTGTGTTTACAAGAAAGTGAGTGGGAGCTCTGTAGCATTTCTCATATTATATGTGGATGACATATTATTGATGGGAAATGATATAGAATTCTTGGAAAGTATAAAGGCCTATTTGAATAAATGTTTTTCAATGAAGGACCTTGGAGAAGCTGCTTATATATTAGGCATCAAGATCTATAGAGATAGATCAAGACGCCTCATTGGTCTTTCACAGAGTACATACCTTGACAAGATATTGAAGAAGTTCAGTATGGATCAGTCCAAGAAGGGGTTCTTGCCTGTATTGCAAGGTGTGCAATTGAGCACGGCTCAATGCCCGACCACGGCAGAAGATATAGAAGAGATGAGTGTCATCCCCTATGCCTCGGCCATAGGGTCTATTATGTATGCCATGCTGTGTACCAGACCTGATGTAAACCTTGCCGTAAGTTTGGTAGGAAGGTACCAAAGTAATCCCGGCAAGGAACACTGGACAGCGGTCAAGAATATCCTGAAGTACCTGAAGAGGACTAAGGATATGTTTCTCGTCTATGGAGGTGACGAAGAGCTCGTCGTAAAGGGTTACGTCGACGCTAGCTTCGACACAGATCCGGATGACTCGAAGTCACAGACCGGATACGTGTATATTTTGAATAGAGGAGCAGTAAGCTGGTGCAGTTGCAAGCAAAGCGTCGTGGCGGGATCTACATGTGAAGCGGAATACATGGCAGCCTCGGAGGCAGCACAGGAAGCAGTCTGGATGAAGGAGTTCATTACCGACCTAGGGGTGATTCCCAATGCGTCGGGCCCAATGACTCTCTTATGTGACAACACTGGAGCTATTGCCCTTGCGAAGGAGCCCAGGTTTCACAGGAAGACCAGGCATATCAAGCGTCGCTTCAACTCCATTCGTGAAAGTGTTCAAAATGGAGACATAGATATTTGTAAAGTACACACGGACCTGAATGTAGCAGATCCGTTGACTAAACCTCTCCCTAGGGCAAAACATGATCAACACCAGGACGCAATGGGTGTTCGATTCATCACAATGTAACTAGATTATTGACTCTAGTGCAAGTGGGAGACTGTTGGAAATATGCCCTAGAGGCAATAATAAATGGTTATTATTATATTTCTGTGTTCATGATAATAGTCTTTTATTCATGCTATAATTGTATTGTCCGGAAATCGTAATACATGTGTGAATACATAGACCACAACCTGTCCCTAGTAAGCCTCTAGTTGACTAGCTCGTTGATCAACAGATAGTCATGGTTTCCTGACTATGGACATAGGATGTCATTGATAACGGGATCACATCATTAGGAGAATGATGTGATGGACAAGACCCAACTTAAGCATAGCATAAAAGATCGTGTAGTTTCGTTTGCTAGAGCTTTTCCAATGTCAAGTATCTTTTCCTTAGACCATGAGATCGTGCAACTCCCGGATACCGTAGGAGTGCTTTGGGTGTGCCAAACGTCACAACGTAACTGGGTGACTATAAAGGTGCATTACGGGTATCTCCGAAAGTGTCTGTTGGGTTGGCACGGATCGAGACTGGGATTTGTCACTCCGTGTAAACGGAGAGGTATCTCTGGGCCCACTCGGTAATGCATCATCATAATGAGCTCAATGTGACTAAGGCGTTAGTCACGGGATCATGCATTGCGGTACGAGTAAAGAGACTTGCCGGTAACGAGATTGAACAAGGTATTGGGATACCGACGATCGAATCTCGGGCAAGTAACATACCGATTGACAAAGGGAATTGCATACGGATTGATTGAATCCTCGACACCGTGGTTCACCCGATGATATCATCGTGGAACATGTGGGAGCCAACATGGGTATCCAGATCCCGCTGTTGGTTATTGACCGGAGAGGCGTCTCGGTCATGTCTGCATGTCTCCCGAACCCGTAGGGTCTACACACTTAAGGTCCGGTGACGCTAGGGTTGTAGAGATATATGTATGCGGAAACCCGAAAGTTGTTCGGAGTCCCGGATGAGATCCCGGACGTCACGAGAGGTTCCGGAATGGTCCGGAGGTGAAGAATTATATATAGGAAGTCCAGTTTTGGCCACCGGGAAAGTTTCGGGGGTTATCGGTATTGTACCGGGACCACCGGAAGGGTCCCGGGGGTCCACCGGGTGGGGCCACCTGTCCCGGAGGGCCCCGTGGGCTGAAAGTGGAGGGGAACCAGCCCCTAATGGGCTGGGGCGCCACTTTGGGCCTCCCCCCATGCGCCTAGGGTTGGGAACCCTAGGGGGGGAGTTTCCCCTTGCCTTGGGGGGCAAGGCAACCCCTTCCCCCTTGGCCGCCGCCCCCCCCTTGGAGATCCCATCTCCAAGGGCTGCGCACCCCCCTTGGGGGCCTATATAAAGGGGGGGAGGGAGGGCAGCACACTACAGCCTTTGGCGCCTCCCTCCTCCCCTGCAACACCTCTCTCTCGCGCGCAGAAGCTCGGCGAAGCCTTGCCGGAGAGCCGCTACATCCACCACCACGCCGTCGTGCTGTTGGATCTCCATCAACCTCTCCTCCCCCCTTGCTGGATCAAGAAAGGAGGAGACGTCGCTGCACCGTACGTGTGTTGAACGCGGAGGTGCCGTCCGTTCGGCACTCGGTCATCGGTGATTTGGATCACGGCGAGTACGACTCCGTCATCCACGTTCATTGGAACGCTTCCGCTCGCGATCTACAAGGGTATGTAGATCCACTCCTTTCCCCTCGTTGCTAGTAGACTCCATAGATGCATCTTGGTGAGCGTAGGAAAATTTTAAATTATGCTACGATTCCCAACAGAGGCTGCCTTGGCAGCATACCAGGCGGCGTTCGGGTGGGCTGGCCTTCTCCGGTCTTCATCGACCTCACCGACGACGGCGACGTCGACGGCAAGGGCAAGGCCGACGACGTCTAGGGCAGCGTGCCGGGCGGCAGCAGGTGGGCGCAGACTTTTATTTAATGTTTTATTTAATGTTTATTAGATTTAGGTGGACTTTGGCCGGCGTTTGACCGGCCACTTTATGTTTAATTATGTTTATTTCGTGCAATTTATTATTTTTTTTACGGCGGCATATTTGGGTCGGCCTCCCCGTTGGGCCGTGAAACCGATCCATTTTAAAATGCGGACGCGCACATCCGCTGGCCGACCCAAATGGACAAAAAGCGGACAAAGCACGCGTCCCTTTGGATCGCCTCGTTGGAGTTGCTCTTATATACACAATTATTACACATGATCACGGCGCACAACCGGACAAGCCAGCCAGCCAGGCTCCTGATTAAGCCAAATGAGTCGTGGTCACTGTGATTATAAATGGGAAAAGATAACAAATGTTTTGGTGACCTAACCGGGACAGCGAGCATGATTTGTATGCCATGCATGCATCTGTCACTTCATTCTGACAGCTCGAGATTACATATGAACAGCTTATATTCAGTTCAGCTCGTTATGTCCGTTCCGTGCCGATGATCCTTGATGGCAACGGGCCGTGTTCTCTGATTTATTTGTGTTCTGTCGTAGTATCGTCTAGGAAAATATCTATCAGTACGTTACGAAATTCATTTGATATGCAACCAACGATGAAAATCAAAATCGTACTACAAATAACCATTTTGTTTTCCCGGTACGTATTTCAACTAAGATCTCCAAGAGGACCCCCAGCCTTTTGCATAGCCTTGAAAATTCGCAAGGAAAAGTAAGATCGTTTTGGCTGGCACACGTACGGCCGGACAGCGACCAAAAGGCTGCCGCTTCGATTTATGTCGCAACCCAGTTCATAGTTTCACACATCGCAATTCACAACGACGGGACCGTGATGCCCCTCCGCAAGCTCGTGGGTGCATTAACAAATCGATTTCAGATCTATCAGCTAGTACTATTTAATTTGAGTTCAGTATATGGAGTGGACGCATTGTATTGAGTGATTAATTCTACTTGCTTTTAGAAGAACATATGTTTGGTTTAGTTGGTCCTTGCCCTTATCCTATTTATTATATTCATTTACTAATAATTACTAATAGTTAGGCGAGAATGTATTTTCAATGCAAGAAGGATTTGACAAACTACCAAGCTTTTTCTACTAGCTATGCAGAGATCGAGCGTGTGCTCCCACATAATTCTATAGGGATATATGAGATCGAGAGTATGAAATTTTGTTTACTCACTTTAAATTGTGTATCCGTTTTTCGCTGGAGTCGAAAATCCTGCATTTTTTATATCATGTTTTGTATTCTCTTTATGTTCTATTTGGAACCAACAAAAAATAACTTTTATTCGAAACGAAATTTTCTCTATTTTTATATGTCTACAATTGTTTTTTGTTAATAACTGGGTAGACAGCTCACCGCCAAAGAAAGAAAGAAAGCGGTTGATGGAGATTCTCTCTTATGCTGACGACGACGAGGAGGACGCGTCAAGTCTTGCTAATCAGAGTCACCTAGCCACTGTTTGTTTCCAAGAAAAACCGCACCCCCTTATAAATCAAGTTTGTTTCCGGATTTTAAATTTTGTCAAAATCCCAGGTCATTTGCAAGCTGTGGAAAAGAACAAGCTCAAACCGTTCGTCAAAAGATAAATTTGCTAATTTAGTTGCCCATTTTCACTTATTTTTGCCCAAACCACAAATAGCTTATGTATATCTTGAAGGAAAAAACTTTTCAACTCAACTCTAAGCTTTCTAAAATAAAAGGAGCAACACAAAAAATGGGGGATATGGTCCCAAAGCACAAAATTCACATTTTTTTTTCTTCCGAAAAGGGGATTACCTCGGCCTCTGCATCAGAAAGTCCACAGTCCTAACGGATAAAGACTACATATGCACCCATGTCGGCTCCCATCCATAAAAAAGAAAAAAGAAAAGAAGAAAAAGGAGCAACGCTCAACTTTCCGCCATCGGCCACCACAAATCTGATTTGGAGTGACGCGTTTGGTAACGAACGGGATCGATATGATGTTTACCACCCTGACCGTCCGTAGAAGTTGAGAGCATCCATCGGCCGGTGTCGGGTTCGACTCGCCACCATCTTCAACAGAAAGTGATGGACGGAGATTCTCTCAGTCAGGACCGACCTGAGACAGCGACGCGTACGTCGATCGTCTAACCCGATATACTACTTTTCCTCATTATTAATTTGTAAATCCTCTCTTGCTCCAAGCTAAGCTAATAGTAGGTTCTTTACTGTTGATCCCTGTTTGTCATGCATGTCAGTAGGATGGCACAGTTTAATCAACCAATCACTTGGGATTATTGTGTATTAGACGAGACAGCTACGTACGGAGCCTCTCCGGCCAACAACTGGTCCGTATACCACCCTGAAGAGAAAGTGACCGACGGACGGCCCATCCATCCCAGGACTATAACGACGATGGGTCGACGTACGTACGCGCCAAGGATTGTCATCGATCGGTCGGCTAATTCAATCCATTTAATTTGATTGCCACTGCATATGGTATATTCCAGACGCGTAGTTAATCAGCTGTCACTGCTTATAGGTCCATCGGTTCACGGCATTGCGCGGTGCTTTCCGCCGCAAAGTCTGCTCTGCTCTGGGTGACGCGTACGACGTACGTACGTCTGGAGTGGCCAAAGAAGATTTACCCGAAATATATGTGGTGTAGTGGACCGATGGCGTCTCGAATCCGTGCGTGCATTTCGATTCGGGCGACAAGCTGACAACGCGCTTGACGGTTCGATTCCAATCCAAAAGGAAAAAAAGAGACGACGACGTCGTTGTTCGTTGTTACCGTCTACTTGTACTTGGACGGACGACTTGAGAGAGAGAGGACGCGTGATTCTCACCCAAGTCTCTCTTGAACCAACGTTCCTGGGTGGCTGCGGCGTGGGCCCACGAGGATCCCGTCCGGGGACACCCCTTCCTTGCTGCGTGCTCTCGATCGCCACCGTGCTCGCGAGGGACGGGACGGGACGGGACACAAAGTGCCTTCTGCAGGGTACGTACGTACACCTTGCATGCCATGCACCTCCTCCGGATTCACGCGAAACTGAAACGGGCTCTCTCTCGCGGCTAGCTTATCTATTATACTACACACATTTTCTTTCTTAATTATTATTATGAGCAAACAGATTGTGTCTCTTTTTTCAAGATCCCAATCTATTGTACAGACCCGCCAAAATTATAAAGCACCTCGGACAGCATTAAAAATTACAATGATGTCCTAGACCACCGAACGACTACTACGGCAGACAAACAATCCGCCGACGCACCACCGTCTCTGCTCCCTCCCCTGTCAGAGCCGGCTTGACATTTTCGACGACAACAAGGACTGTGTTTTGTTATGTTTTGAAGATAGGCCATCTGTTTCTTCTGCATTTTTTTCAAGGCCATTTCTTGCCCAAGAGCACGAGGCATGTAAAACCAAGTGAACCGTAAGTTCGTCATGTAATGTTCACTGCGCGCCCTACCCCCGGCCCTGGTGTGAGTATAGTCATGCCTTACCTTACACTTTCTTCGCATGGAAGCAAGGATCAATATCAAATGTGTGTTAGAGCTACGGCGGTTGTATAGTTCTTTATTTCTTAATAACTTGTGCTCGATGTGATCTTTGATTATTAATTTCTCCTTGTGTTCGTGTGTTTAAGCATGATTTATACATAATTGTCATTCGACAAAGGACACAAAACGGCGATCTTCTACGGATGAGACAATGACTCGAACAGAAGAATCTCAAGAACACATGGCTACAACTCAATGGACTCCTTTGTAGGTCAAACCGGTTAGATCATGGCTTAAAAATATTCATTTAATGGACAAAGTTGTGAGACGCGGGGCGTGTATGCATTGCACCATGGTAAATATTTCTCGAACCGAGTCTTAAAACACTATGGAACGTGGAGGAGGAGCGCTATGAGGGCTCCCGGAATTTTGGAGAGATGAAAGATTTTTTTTGTGAACTTTCAAGGATTTCCTCTTCGCCATGTAGGCAGAGAAGTGAATTGTGCAGCCCATAATCGTGGTAGGGAAGCACTAAATTGAATAGATCTGGTTGAAACTTTCGCTGTAATCCCTACTCATCTGACTGATATTGTTTGATCGGATTTGAATCGTCTGAACAAATAAAACAGAAATCTTATCTGGATGACGTTTGCTGGGAGAGAGTGGCATTTCGATTGTTTCTGCTGACAGTTTTAGCTGTATGAGGTGTGACAATTTCTTCGGGGTGACATGACATTTCCTAGGAGGACGGCAGTTTTGAGCTTCATCCCGGAAAATGACATGCCATTCCAAATAATCTATCACCCCGCACACAAATAAAAATGTCAACAAAATATTGCAAACGCTACTCCTCTTAGCCAAGGGGGTCCTAAATAAAATGCCTTGAGGGAGGTTCTAAAAAAAAGTCTTAAAACACGTAATAATGATACATGTCGGATCAATTTGTGTCGTCAGACTTCAAGTCTAAGACTTGACATTGATGCTTGCGTTTTTCTGAATTTATTTCACGTCTCTCCGCAATGTGTGTTTAGGGACGGTATGTGAAGGCATCTGTGGCAACTTCATCGTCGGTCTAGGAGGAGTTGCCGCCAACAATCTCAAAAAGGTCAAGCGCTAGAAAAATAAGGCAAGCGGAGAGGAGAGGGGGCGGGGCAGAAGAAAAGGAAAAGCCGAGGGGCAAATTTGTACGCGACCACCGCTCCTTCCTTTCTCGTCTCCCTCCTTCCATCCTTTCCTTCCTTCTGCCTCGCGCCTCCCTCCCAATCCCAAATCCCAATCCTTCCTTCCGCCGCCGCAGCTCGATCCGACGCCGCGCCGGAGCCGCTCCTGGTGCGAGGAGGAGGCGGCAGCCCACACGACCGAGCCACCGACCCCTTATATGTAATGGACGCCGACGATCCGCCAGAGCCCACAAAAACCAAGCGCGTCCGGCTCCCACCCCCGCCGCTGCCCGTCTAGCTAGGGTTTCCGGTTGCTTCTCCCTTCGCCTCCTCATCGCCCGGCGAGCGGCCCCCCGACCATGGGCTGCGCGCCCTCGCACGACGCCTTCAAGGCCACCGCGGCCGCCGCGGCCAGGGAGACGCTGCGCCGGGCCACGACGGGGGCCGCCGCCGCCTCGTCCTCGCGGCGGGCGCGGGGCCCCGCCGCGCAGTGCCGGCAGCGGGTGGCGCTGATCCGGGCCGCGGCGGACAGGCGCTTCGCGCTGGCGGCGGCGCACGCGGCCTACTTCCGCTCGCTCGTCGCCGTTGGCGGCGCGCTGCGGCGCTTCGCCGCGGCCGCGCTGCTCCCGGCCACCCCCGACCCCGCCGCCTCGCCCGTGCTCACCCTTCCGCCGTCCCCCGACGCCAAGCCGCCGCAGCCCGCCGTCGCCTCCTCCTCCGCCGCCGCCGCGTCGAGCCTCCCGCCGTCCCCGGACTCCTCCTCCTCCACCGTCTCGCCCCTCTCCCACTCCCTCTCCGACTCCGACGACGACGAGAACAAGCACCTCCACGCGCTCGACCACTCCCGTCGCGCCCGCGTCCGCGGCCACGCGCCGCCCCCGACGACGCAGCACCACCGCCACCACATGAGGAACTCCGCCACCGTGCCCACGGTGGTCTACGAGGACCCCTACGCCGAGTACGCCGAGGGCGCGGCCAGCTACGGCTACGGGTCCGCCTACACGTACGGCCCCTACGGCGAGCCGGTCGCGGAGGAGGCGAGGCCGCGCGGCCCGCCGCCCACGCCGCCGCCCCCGGAGGCCTCGCCGTGGGACTTCTTAGACCTCTTCACGCCCACGCCCTACGACCAGTTCCTGGAGGACTACCCGCGCGGCATGCCCGGCGAGACCGCCGACGCGAATCGGAATCTGCCCACCAGCAGCCCCAATTACGCCAATTACGCCGAGCTGAGGAGGATGGAGGGGATCCCGGAGCTTGAGGACGAGTCTAAGCTGGAGCCGTCAACCTCGGCCGTCGTTCAAGATCAGAACGTGAAGGGGAACAGACCAGCTCCTGGTCCTGCCACCAATGCCGCCCCTCCCAAGGGCACCTCCTCCACTGAGGTGAAGCTGCAGAGCAAGGGATCACCTGGTGCCAATGCTGAGGCGAATAAGCCGCTCTCAAGGAACGATTCAGTGCCGAGCAATGCCGGCTCCGATACGAACAGCAAGAAAGGGGGCAGGAGCGATGCAGTGAGCTTGAACGGCGCCAACTTTGGTGACATTGCTGGCGGCAACTCCTCCGAGAACAACAAGAAGAAGAAGGGTGTACCATTTGGTGAGAATGGTGACAACATTGTCGGCAGCAGCTCCACCGGGAAGAAGGGTGCTGCGGTTGATGAGGCCGGGTCGATTGTCGATGCAGATGGCGCTGGGGGGAGCCACGGCAAGTCAGTGCGGTCGGCCATGACAGTGAGCAGCGAGTCCTTCTCGCCGTTGCACAATGGGGAGAGAGATGTCGTGGAGGCGATGGAGGAGGTCAAGGAGCGATTCGAGGAGGCGCTGCATTGCGGCGATGAGGTCTCCAGGATGCTCGAGGTGGGGAAGGTGCCTCACCGGACGGCGCCTAAAGTTCTTAGATGTGGGTAATGGAAATATTTCATTGGAGCAACACATGTCTGAAATTTTGTTATATATGTGCAAGTGCATTGAAAGGTGACTGACATATTATGTTGTTTCTGCAGATTTCTCCTCCAGGGTGATGGAGCCTATGTCGCTTAGTGTGCCGTCCTCTTCTTACTGCGTTCCAAAGCGGGAAAGGCGCTCAAGGTTACCGAGCACTTCAGCTTCATCGGCCAATGGCGGAGGAAATCGCAACGGAAGTCTCTGTTCAACTCTGGAGAAGCTCTGTGTATGGGAAAAGAAGCTATATCAGGAGGTTAAGGTGAGAACATTTGAGGCCACATCAACAAGCTACAAGCGTCCATTCATATTATCTCTTTATTTACTGCCAAAATATGTGTTGAAAAAGGTTAGGTGATTGTTCTAGGATGAAGAGAAGCTGAGGACTCTGTATGAAAAGAAGTACAACAGGCTGAAGTCGCTAGACGAACAAGGGGCAGAGCCGGATGCGATAGAGACGGCCAGATCGTCGGTGCGGGACTTGCGGTCGAAGATCACCATCAACATCAAAACAGCCAAGGCTTTCTCGTCGAAGATAGAGAAAATTCGGGACGAAGAACTGTACCCTCAGCTCGTTGATCTTATCCAGGGGTATGATGAAGTTCCCCTCCTGGTTCTAGTTGTTGCACAACTTCATTGTCTGACAGAACAAAACCTTTAAACTGACCACACTCATTGCTGCTCTTGTTTTTGTTCAATCAAACACAGATTGCGGAGGATGTGGAAAGCAGTTCTGGAATGCCATGAGAAGCAGCTGTCGGCCATAAGGGACAGCAGGCTGCACCTGCTCAAGGCGAGGACCGTGAGCCAATCCGCCGCCGCCACATTGGCCACGCTGGAGCTGGAGAGGGAGCTCACGAAATGGTACCGCTGCTTCAACAAGTGGACCAGCTCGCAGAGGTCTTATGTGGAGGCACTGAATGGATGGCTGAGGAGATGGTTCCCGGAGGTGCAGGACGAGCAAGACGCGCCGGACGGCGCCCCGCCTTTCTCCCCGGGCAAGCTCGGCGCCCGGCCGATATTCGTCGTGTCGAACGACTGGTTCCGGGCCATCGATCTGGTGCCCAAGAGCGACGCGCTGAAGTCGATCGACTACTTCTACAAGCTCGTCCATGAGCTCAGGAAGAGGCAGGAGGACGAGGACCGGCAGAAGAGGAAGGTCGACCACGCCTCCAGGGACTACAACAAAAGGCGCGAGGCCCTGCAGCGAGAGCTTGGCCCGGGCACGGGCACCGACATGGTCACCCTCCCGGAGAACCGTGGTGATCACACCGTCGATCTGCACAAGATGAGGAGGAAACTGGACAACGAGATGGCCAAGCACGACGAGGTGGTGAGGCATGTCCATTTTGCGGCGTCGGCCACTCTGCCGGTCGGCTTCGTCCCCGCGCTGGAGCAGATCGTCGGCTTCTTCCATGGCAACCTGCAGGTCTACGCGCGCATCAGGACCAACGGCGCCGGAGCTCACGGGGCGCCTACAGAGGTTCGCCGGCCACACCTTGGCTGATGGCATTGTTTTAGCAGACAGTTTTGTTGTGACTGGGGTGGTAGAGGAGGAGAGGGGGTAGTGCTGGAGAGAGATTTTGTGTATAGATGATCATTGGTTCATTCTGGGGATTAGGCCTTAGTTCCTACGAACGATTATGGTGGTAGATTAGATAGAATGTTAGTGTTTTGCAGAGGTTTTTACTGATGGTGCCTGGCTCACCCATTGCTCAGTTAGAGGGAAGCTGCAAATGTTTCAGTGGTGCTCCAACTCCAATTAATACTGTACATCGTTACATGATACTTCATCAACTTACTAATCGATCTTCATCTCAGCAATGTGTTTGAGAGAGCTAATAGTTCACATTGTGTGACTAAGAATGCGCTACTTCGCACTATGTTTTTAATTAACTGTGAATCCTAATGACAACTCCCATGAAACACAAACGGCATGGCTTCATTGCATTATTCCAGGATCTAAAAAACACGAATGTATATATATGTACACAAAAAACAGCGAGCGTCGGTTCATCGTCGTCGCCTTTTCCTTTACATTCGTGCCTACTACTGACCCCTAAGCGCGACGGATCCTCCATGGTCTCCTCACTGGACCCAGCATTACAAATAAGCTTCAGTCATCCACATGCCTGAAACTGAAAACTGTGGCAGCACCACCTACCCCTCCCGCCAGGCCATCTAAAAGAGGTGGATGTCCAGGTATAGCACATGCATTCTCAGCATCTCCTGAACAATTCCGCTGCGTTCCAGCTACCTCGCCCGTGAGATTCTATTTCGTCGTGGGGCACACTGCCCCGCGAAACGCAACTTCTGTTGATAGGGTCCCGGTTCGGTTGCCTGTAGCAGTCACAGCCAGGGGTGCATGCAGTTACGCGGTGCTGGCATGAACCGCCTCGTCTGAAGAATCGTCCGCCTTGGCATTGGCATTGGCGTTGGCCCTGGCCGCGGCGACGGACCTCATCATTTCTTGTTGTCGCTTGTACTCAGCCGCGCGGCGGGTGCTCTCCATCGAGATGAGGAGAACCGTCATGTCAGCTGGGCTCACGCCACCGATCCTGCCAGCCTGGCCTAAGGTTTGTGGCCTTACCTGCAGATTCATCATCCAAATAAGAGTTGTATCGGACGCAATCGTAAAACCAGAACGCCCTGCTTAGAATAGCACAGCGCTGCAGTCGACAGGTTTTAACCACTTGGTTCAGTGTGTGTGTGCATGACAGAGAAGTTCAGGCAGGATGTGGTCAAGCAGATCAAATTTGCAGCGCTGAAATCTTGAGGAAATGTTGGGCAAAAAAGGAAGGCATCTTAAGATTCCCACACCATCGATTATATCACACAAGACTGAAGTGCACACAACATGTGTGTTGTTGCTAAATTTTTTTTTGAGTCGATGTTGTTGCTAAATTAAGGACTGAATAAAAAAGTGCATGCCCCTGGGTTATTATTGGCAGGTTATCTTATGTAAGGCTCTTGAACATATTCTAAATACTACTCCAGAAAGAGCAAATATACTGTAGAAGCAGATGCTTCTCATACCTTGGAAAGTTTCTCACGAGCTTCAAGGGATAGATTTAGCATCGAGTGGTAATCCAAGTCTTCAGGAAGTTTCCTGTGTTCCTGATTTATAATCTGAAGAGGAGGTTTTTCAAGTAGCAATAATGACAGGATTAAATAACTGAACCTATCAAAGTCAATGGAGCTGGTCTTTTTCTTAAGAAAAGCAAGAATAAAAAACTTAAACCCCTGACATTCTATATTACAACGGAGAAAGGTACAGAATCAGCTACAGTTACAAAAGAGCTAAAAACAAGTTCCTCAACAGAGAAAAAGAACATGCATAGCACGACAGATACTTGCACAACAAGTGCAATATGCATCACTGCCAGGCTTCTTAAACATGTATTTACCATTTCTCTTGCACTTGAAAGAAGTTCCCTTGCATATTTAATTCGAACAAAATGACATGACCATAAGCAAATTACCTGTTGTAATTGACTCTGCTGTCGTGCTATGAAACCTTCGTACTTGATATCAATCTCTACGCAGTCTTTCTCAATGGAAGATAAATGCTCATTTCCATATCCGTGCTTGTCCAGAAGTTTATACTGTACATGTGGCTTTTTCAGTATGGCTTCAAGTGTCGATGACTCCTTTACAGGTTGGTTTGATACTGCAGTAACTTCGGCAGCAAATTCAACTCCTGCAAACGGAATACTTGATTATAGAACCAGAAACCATGCTTGTAAATACACGAAGAGAATAGATCTTAACAATAATAATATAATATTTCTGAACTCCGCATAAAATATGTGGCAATGCAGCTTCGAAAGTATATAAAGCTTACCCGATACTCTTGTATGCTTCAATCGTTCTTTTTCTTCTTTAATGCGGGCTTGCTTTGACTTATAAAGCTCCCAGCGTCTATCATCTATTAAACCAATCTCTCTCCCAAAAGGGGTCAACCGACTATCGGCATTATCGGATCGAAATAGTAGACGGTGCTCTGAACGACTGAATGTACACAAGTGCCAACAACAAAAATTATCAGTCAAACTGTGATTCAAAGAGTCATTAGATTATTTAAATGGTAAGTTCATTGATTCCTTCTAATTGACAATATTAGACAACATAAAACATCACAGCATGCTGTCAGTAAAGTTCTTCTGGCTTGTTCCTTCAGAAAACAAGTGATTTGTAATTATGGCTCTATTTTTCTTCATAATGAATGAGCAGTGCTCATGCTGAGTTTCTCGAAGATCTATAACATCTTTCGAGCATAGTTTTGTAACTTTTGTCTAATTTTATGCTCTGCATTTAACTAGCCCTTTCTGATGCAGTCCTTGGTGAGAATCATGGCCGTTACTCTATGGTTAACAAAACTTGCCACTACAATCCTTGGCACACAAGGGTTTGCCACTTCATATCTCATTGAAATGTGGCCCCTGGACCCACGTGTTTGTGAGACATCAATTTGCAACTCCATGAATGCCAACAAATTGAGTGGCAAACCCTAAAAGTTGGCATGGAGCCTTGTAGAATTATACAGATTCTAATATTCACTGTTAAATACAAATACTATGTCACATTGCTTTGTCTTAATATTTATGAGCCTGCAACTATGTTTTTTCCATCAGACCATTTAAGCATTAATACCAAGAGCTGTTGTATTGATAACCCATACCTTGTTAACATGCGATAAGGCTCCCTAAGATCTTTTGTAACAAGATCATCAATCAGAGTCCCAATGTAACTGCTTTCCCTCTCAAGAACGATTAGTGGCTTTCCATCAGAATGTCTAGCTGCATTGATTCCTGAAACTATACCCTGTAATAAAAGTGAGCAAGATTAGGATCCAGAAAATCAGGTTCAATCAACCATATGTCCTGAAATGGGCATATCAGAAGCGATGAACACACCTGAGCCGCGGCTTCTTCATATCCTGTTGTTCCATTAATCTGACCAGAGAAGAACAAGCCCTCGAACCTTTTTGTCATAAGCGATCTTGAGCACTGATAAGCAGGCAAGTAATCATATTCAACAGCATAAGCTGGCCTTAGCATCACACAGTTCTCCAGTCCTGGCAGTGTTCTCACAAGTGGTAATTGCAATCTCTCAGGAAGACCAGTGGAAAAGCCCTGTATGAGGTGTATAAATGGTCTAAGTTGTAGATTTTGAGTAACACAATGATTCAGAAAATATCGTTTTTACACAAAAATTACATAGATAAGAACAAGTGATACCAAATCTCAAACTGAAAACAATTGGTGAAAAAGGAAAAATATACAGAATTGGGGGGGGGAGAGAGAAACCTGTAGATATAGCTCAGGGACATCTCTACCCTCCGGTTCAAGAAACACCTGATGAGATTCTTTATCTTTGAACCTTACAATCTGTAACAAACAAATATACGGTTATGTTTTGGACTGTGATCAGCAAAAAAGTTAATCTATATAGGAAAAACTAGTTTTTCTTTCCATGATCTTTTCAAGTTTAGGTCGATTACACATAATAGGTCAAAACATAATCTTTTGTCGAACAAAGTCACAGAACAAAAATGTCCATGATATAATACCTTGTCTTCAATTGCTGGGCAGTACCTTGGTCCCTTTGCTTCAACCCAGCCACCATACGTTGGTGTTTCATCCAAGTTGTCTGTAACAATCTGGTGTGTCTCTTTTGTAGTTCGCGTTAAATAGCAGCACATTTGTTCCCTCTCAACGTGAAGTTCAGGATCAAAACTAAACCAGCCTACCTGTTTCAAGAGGCACCATCAATGCAGATAACCAAGAAAATATAATCACAAGAAAACAATATTTTCACATGTTCTACACACCTCTTCATCACCATGCTGGGCTTCCAATCTAGAAAAGTCAACTGTTCTGCGATCAATTCGTGGTGGCGTGCCAGTTTTTAAACGGTCAGTTTCAAAACCCAGATGCTGCAAGTTTTCAGTAAGTCCCTGAGAAGCTGACTCTCCAGCTCGCCCTGCAGGCATTGATGTCCTACCAACCCAAATCTTACCACTCATAAATGTCCCGGTGGTAAGTACAACAGATGGTGCATAAAAGTCCATGCCGAAGAAAGTGTGAACACCCTCAACACTATCATTCTTGCCTATCATAACTTCTGTAGCCATTGCCTCTCTAATGAAAAGATTTTGTGTGCTGAAAATAGCATGTGCAACAATAAGTAAGTAGCATGAAAAGATACCAGACTAATAAATATGCCGGCAACAACAATAAATATATAGATTAGATGTCATAATAGCCTTGACATTGCTTTTTTCAGTTGATAATGAGAAAAATCTGCACAACAGGTTCACCTTTACGATTCTGGGAGTCAATATGCGGGAGAAAACATTCATCTACTCAAATAGTAATACCTACATAGTCTTTGGTCAGGAGTAACACTACGACATGCCAAATTAGGGAGGTTGATATGTTTTGTAGCTTATAAATAATAATAAGATCGTGATTCTGTCAGAAGCACCTAAGAATATACATATGAAATATGTGATTTAGTTGAGAGACCAGCAAAATGAATATTCATCTTTACATAGCACTAACCACTTACTTTGTCAACAGAATGAATATTTTTGGCTAAGTGTGCAAGTTATGACAAGTTTGTTTTGTATATACTGACCTTTCTACAACTTTCCTCATCTCCATTGCATACTCCCTCTTATCGGTCTGAGCACGCAGTGCACGGACAGCAGGACCTTTTGAGCTGTTCAGCACACGCTTTTGCAAATAGCACCTATCAGAAGAAGAGGTAATGAGTATATACCAAAAGATCTCTGTTGATTTGGTAGCATTGCAAGTTTCTCTCAGCCCAAAACCCCAGCCACAAGCACAAAAGGCATGAAATGATTTGTCTGTGTAAACAGGAGCAGATTTAACTTCCTACCTATCTGCAATCTTTCCAATATCACCGCCAAGGGCATCTACCTCATGGACAAGTTGAGACTTTGCAGGCCCGCCCACGGCGGGGTTGCAAGGCTGTATAACATATCAGGGAGAAAAATGAGTCAGCAGAAATGCATTTTTGGTGCCTGGAATGTCGCAAAACTGACAGACAGCTCCTTGACTAAGGATCCTTCCTTAGCTCTTTATAGCATATACTCCCTCTGTTCCTTAATATAAGTCTTTTTAGAGATTCCACTATGGACTATATACGAAGCAAAATGAGTGAATCTACACTCTAAAATATGTCTATATACATCAGTATGTAGTTTGTAGTGGAATCTCTAAAAAGACTTATATTTAGGAACGGAGGGAGTAGAAATTTGCAACCGCCATATTGAAGTTCCCTTCTACTGCAAATTCAAACAGCTTTGTCTTATGTAGTTATCTAGCCCTTGATCAGATACCCACCAACATCAAAATTTGTAACAGAACCTGTGTGCTGCAGCCTACAGATACACTAACATATCACAGTGTTGCACATTGTTCAACTCTTACAGCAGCACATGGTTTAATGGCTCGATTCTGGGTGCAAGGAACTTCATTACAGACCTGAACTACAGTACATCGCAAGGATTCGATGCAGGGACGGAGCCAGGAAAGAGCCATTGGTGTCAACTAACACCTATGCTTTCTCGTGTTGCTCTTAGAAATGTCCATGCATCACAGCTTTTGACACCATTGATTAGCACATTATATGGTAAGATTACTGCACTGGATGTATGCTAACCCCCCCATTGAACATTATTCCTGGCTTACTCGCATCCATCCATCCAGCACATGAACTCGGTTGCATATTTTTCTTATGAGCTATTATGGATAGAAAGATGAGAAACTAAAAATTTACACGAATCAAAAGGATATGCCAGCACGCTACTGCAGAAACCTGAACTGAGAACTGTAACGGAGCTCGGCCGAGCGCAGCAAACCTGCCAGGCGATGCGGTCGATGTTGAGGGTGAGGAGGAGGGTGCGGGCGCCGAGGCGGGCGGACGCGAGCGCGGCCTCGCAGCCGGCGTGGCCCCCTCCGACCACGATGACGTCGTACCGCTCCCGCAGCGACTCCAGCCTCCCTCCCGGACCTGGCGCCACGGCTTAAACGCGTCAATGGCAACCCCTCGTTCCTCGAACCGTTCGGGGGCAGGGGAGTGCGGGGAAGGGGGGCGTTACCGTTGGGGGCGGAGGAGGAGGCGGCGGCGGCGGCGGTGGAGAGGCGCGGGCGGCGCGGGCGCCAGGACGGCGAGGGGAGGGGGCGGGTGAAGGGGCCGGAAGAGAGGAAGGACGAGAGGCCCGCGGCGGTGGCCGGCGGGCGGAGGCGGAGCAGCATCGCCGGAGACGGTGAGGGGGAGAGGGAGCGGCCTATCTGCGCTCTGCTCTGCTCGCGGCTGTGGCTCTCGCTCCGGATGCAGATTGAAAGGGAGATCTTGCAAAAAGGACCCTCAGAATATGGGAGTGTGGTAAATTCATCCTCCGGCATTTATTTTTAAGTCCTATGTTATTTCAGTAAATTATACTAGTAGAAAGTCACCGCATACCACATAACCACTTTGTGAAGATTCTCAAAACCCCACCATATTTGAGACAGCTCGTCTCTTGCAGCAGTGTTTATGTTTGTTTGTATTTTGACACAATCGCCCGTAAAAAGGGCCCGCACGTCAAGGTCGGCATGGCCAGTCGTGACTCGTGACAATCATCCGAGAGGGGGCCAATTTCAAACAGAAAACATAACATATGCATGAATACACAATCAATAATAGCTGCTTCATTCTTCTTCTTTTTGAAAAAGGACTGCATGCATGATATGTACCTGAAACGAAATCCAAATATCGTTCACACTTTTCCAACTCAAATTTCGTTAATCGACGCAATCAGAACATGACTGACTGAGTGAGTGAACATCTGAATCAAGTCTTACATAAACATCATCTGAACATCTCTGAAACAATTTTCTTTAAGAACATTTGGAAAATACCTTGCTCTGCTTCTTTAGTCCTCAGAAGCACTTCATTGTTCAGCTCATTGACAGTCGTCACATTGGGCCGTGCAGGTCCGCAACTGTGACGGCATCAAGCCGCCGATGATGATCGGTGACGAGCAACACACAGCGGCAGCACCATATGAAGAGAAGGGAATCAGAAGCGGTGGCATGTAGAAGTAGCCATTGCTAGTGCAGCAGCAAGCAGGCGGCGCAGCGAAGGTTGGAAATTAAAGAATCGATGGAGTGGACGAGAAGGGAAAGAACAAGATTGAGGATTGAGACTTGGGGGGAAGGCCTGGAATTTCACTAGCCATGGTGGTGAGTCATGGAGAGACACACGGTTTCAGTTGATTTGAAGAAGGCATGGATAATTGTGAGATGTTGAGACCAATGCTTAGTAGAGTCAAATAATATAAAACTTTTGGAAGGGGGGTCGCAACCCTGTTTGGCCTCCGTTAGGCTCTGCCAATGGACATGGCGTGCCTCAATGGAAAAATATGATGCGGTGGACAGCAGCCCACAAGGCGGGTCGCCTTCTTCTTCCTCTGTGTCCAGCGTCCTCCTGCAGTCACCGCCTCACCCTCCCGTCTAAGGCCAAGGTAGTGAGCGTGTTGGTGTTGGCATTGAGACTTGAGAGGTGGGACCCATGTAAACCTCATCATATTTTTCACAGTGGCAGGTCATGTTGGTCCTCACGAGTGGTCTCCTTTTGTTACATCTCGTATTAAAATGCTAACAACAGTCAGTGTCTGTAACCTAGATGCCTCAAATACATAGATTTTTTAGAAGTCATAGTAGTGGCGTTTTTCTTAAAATTTTGATAGAGTGGTTTTACAAAAAATGAAATCTCAATGCACTTTTTTCACGATAGCAAAGAAACTTTTAATTTGGGGTTCTTTTCACAATCGTAATGCAACAATGGCAGATACGGCAATAAACTTTGTCACACAAAATAAGGGTTGGCACATGGAAAACCGCTTTGGGGCAGCCAGCACAATGGTCGGGCAAACAGGCGATCATTCTATGTTTCAAAATATAAGAAGATTTTTACTTTTGACAGTTTTCAACACACGACTTTGGCTAAGACGTATAGCTAAAAAAGTGAAAATGTGCATGAAATAAAAGGTATTTTGCAAGATAAATATTGTGACATCATTCTTATGTGTTCAATCTGTATATATGTGTGCATATTAGTGCTCAAAGTTCTAAAAGATTGACAACATGCAAATAACGTGACATAATTTGGGAAGGATGGAGAAGTAGCCAATACACTATTAGTTACCAGGTGATACTCCACGCAATGCTGCAGCAATTAGTTGCAATATATTCAATACAATTTGGTTGTATGGAACATGGATATTTGAACTAATAATATGATAGCTGGAATAGGAATTTATTGTACACAATTTGATTATTGTGTAGTTATAAAGCAATTATTGAATATAAATAACATAATATAATGGAAATGGTTGGGCTTTTCCCATGCATGGTTACTTATTGAGGTGGGCATTTCCGTGCATGTTGAAAGAAATAAGTTCGTGGAGATCAACTATTTAGTTATATAGGATTGTGTATATAAGATATCTAATGGAAAACAAAGTCCAATTCGTAGAAGAAAGTTCACACAACGTACCAAAGTACTCCCTCCTTTAGGAAATACAGACGTTGTTTTAGTAGGTAGTAGCAATAGAGACAAAACAACAATCTAATTGATGTGTCTGTTAGTTTAATTAGGTTGCTATTCTCTTTATCTTTTTTTTCAGATATGCTATTTGCTTGGGCTTAATCATACTCTAGAACCCGATGTCAAGATATTTCTCAAACCATACAATTTACACATAAATATACACTATAGTTTACACAATTATCATAATATTAATCCATAAAGACATGTAAATTTGTTCTTTTTATTTTTCATGTTTAATAGTGACATCTTGTTATAAAGAGAAAATAACTAATGCTACAAGATATAGCACAAACTTAGCATTGTGTGCGTGTATTCTTTTAAGTATGAATGTTTAAACTATATACATAATAAAGAATCGTACAACTAATATTTAGCAACATTGTTATGTGGTTAAGTATATAAATATAAATATATATTATTTAGGGTTGTAAATTTATATAAACAAATTATATAAACTAAAAATATTTAGTATAAATATTAGATTTTTAAATTCATGGCAATTAAATATCGTCTAGTATGAGCTATTTATTGTTAGGTTCGAGCATAGATCTGCCATGCGATCCGGTTGATGTGGAGGGTGAGGAGGGGGGTGCCGGCGCTGAGGTGAGCCAAAACGAGCGGTCTCGCAGCCGGCGTGGCCCCTCCTATCATGGGCGGAGATAGGCCCCAGGCAGCCCGGGCGGCGGCCTGGGGCGTGAGGCCCATCTCCTTCGAGCACTGTAGCAACTACTGTAGACCTGGACGAAGGCGGCCTTGGGCTTGGCCCAATTCGCCTGGGGCCGGCTTTGCTTCGTTGCCTGCCTGGGCAGCCATTTCTGACTTGGGCGAACCAACCGGCCGTCCGCCGCCTCTTCGCCCTACTTGGTCGAACACTAGGCGTGGTGCGTGACCTGCGTCCCTGCTCGCCGGCGCTGCCCACCGGCGCTGCCTGCCGTCTCCTGCCCACCCAGCCGCCCAACTCTTTCCAACGCTGTCCCATTTCAATCCCCTTCTGTGAATCCGAGTGAATTTAGTTCCTGCTTAGTTACATAAATCAGTGGGTTGCTTGTTCCCTTGCATAATAGAAGGTCTTGTCCTATATTAGATTCATATTTCTTGTTCAATTTCAGAGAAAACCAAATAAAATTAGTGTCATGTGTGTTCGTGCGTGCACTTGTCTGAACTTTTGTGCTGCTGTTTTATTTTATTTTCAGTTTCGTCAGAGTTCTGTCTAGGTTGGCTGAGAACAAGCAAGATCTTCACCTTCCTATGCTTGTCTTTAATTTCCTTGTTGTTTATTCCACTAGCTACAAAATTACTTTTGTATTTTAGGAGAGATCTTTCACCCTGCTTCAGAGTAGCTTGCTTTAGGAAATTGCATAGTAAATTGTTAATAATCTGGAGGTGTAGCAGCCTCATAGGTCATGCGTCTGCAACAGTTTCTGAAGTTAGTCATATAGCTTGCAGTTTTCATAAATTTTTTGATAATGATTTACTGTAATGCACTGTTAGATAATGATGAAACATGCCAGCGCAGTCCAATTTTGACTACTTTGAATGGGCTCGATTTTATCAAAGAGGGGCATGTCCTTTAACACAGTACTTATTATTTCACATATTAGTCATTCTTCCAAGTTTATTTAGAGAGGTAGTAGAAACAGGCCAAGGTTTAGCTTCTTCAGCTATTGAAGATGTAGTCATGGAAGGCTCAGGTCAACCAATCCTTTGAGTTGGTATCAATCTTTTGTATCATCTATGCTACATATGGTCTTTTGATTTGTCTTGCTTTTTTAGTTGATCCATCATGGAACAAATATTTCCTTTGAATATTATGTTTGGGTTTTTATTAGTTATGCAACATAGATTGACTTTTTATATGCCTTGCAATGGAGTTTTTTGGGGTGTAGTTTTATCCCTTAGTTTCTCGCCTGGGGCGTAGGCCAATACTGGCTCCGCCACTGCCTCTGATCATTATGAGTTTATGATTGTACCGACTAAGTGACGTCTTCCGAGAAACTAAGACTAGACCTAGACATCGGACAAAAGGAACCGGTCCTCCTCACACTGTTGCCGCCACTGGAGCGACATGCGAGGTGCAGGTGAGCCGGTTTAGGCAAAGGATCTACTCCTCACAGAGAGGCGAGAGATAAGAAAACTACTCATGGTCACTTTTGGTTATGTTCATCATGCTGCATTTTTTAGTTTCAGAAATGACCTTGCCACAGTAGAGCATATCCCACATCCGTTCTAATGATGTAGAGGGAAAACTAACTATGTACTAAGATAGTAGTCTTTGGTGAATTGACACTCCTATCTTTGCAAATTCATGATTGTTTTTCACTCTAAATAAATACCTTCCTTTGATTAGTTATTTGGCATTCCAACATTTGTTTTTTCACTGTAGGTGCAACAATGACAAACCTTGTGACGAATAACAAACGGCGAGCACGTTAAACGAGAAATGCAAAGTGGAAACCACTCCAGTTGACTTTTGTGAGAACTTCCTCAACTTCTCAGTTTCAACGGAAACAACAACATACTACATGGTTTGTGATGTGAAGATATAATCATATAGATCATACTATAACTCAAGTTTCATACTCCTCCTACTTATGCTGCTGCTACTGCTACTATTACTACTCCTGCTACTGCTACTGTTACTACTGTTGTTGCAATGGTAAATTTGGTCAAACCTTGTAAAGTTTGACTTGACACAAATCTAACATGCAGAGTAAAAAAGGACCAGAGGGAGTATATCCTTGTATTTCCAACCTCTTGCTCCTTAACCATGTTTTGGTGTTTCATGAAATGGCCGATCCTTCAACTTCTAGAATGCAGTACCATCTTCACGAGAAAGCCTCACACACACGGTGATCGGGGCACGATACATGGGGCAGGTCGGTAGTTGGATCACATCTACTATATCACTGAGCTCCCTAGGATTGAAGGCCTCTCATTCAATTGAGGTCACCAATTTGGAATTGGGTCACCTATTTTGACCGGGTCAACAACCTCGCACTTAATTCTTTTAATTCACTATGCTATCTCCCTAGGATTGGAGACCTCCCATTGAACTGAGGTCATCAATTTGAAATTGGGTCACTGATTTTGGCCGGGTCAACAATCTCTCACTCAAAACTTTTAATTCACTATGTCTACTATATCACTAAGAGCAACTCTAGCAGACCCCGCAAAAAGCCCCGACCCGTAAAATAACCGCCAAAATGCGGGTCAGCGCAGAAAATCCCGCCCGAACAGACCTCGCAAACGCGGACGGCCCACACAAAATTTTGAGGGGCGCGGCAAAATCTTGACCCCAACCCGCGAATACGCGGGTGCCCCCCCGGCCCGTCGGTGCCCTGCATTTAGCGGGAGCGGTTGGTGGGGAGGACATTTCAGCCCACGCTTTTCCTCACCAACCACCTCCCCTCTCCCCCTCGCCAGGCCGCCGCCCAAGATTCTGGCGAAAGTAGCTGGCAGGAGCATGCCGAAAGGTCGCTGCACGCACGAGGTTGCCCTCCGCCCCCCTCCTGCGCCGGCCGGCCGGAAAGTTCCGGATCTATGACCCTTCGTCGCGGGCAGCCGGATTTGGCTTTTTCGGCCGCCAGTGGCTGCACTAGGCGATGGAATGGTCGGGGAGCATCTCGCACAGCCCTGGCAAAGTCGCATCGCTGCATGCAGGTACGGGTTCGTCCTGTCGCCGCCGTCGATGGTTTGCAGGCATGGATTCGGCCGGCCGTCCGCTGGGCTCGATGCTCGCGCAGAGGCTTTGTGGCTCGCCGATGCTGCTCATTCAGTGCGATGACTGCGCGCAGACAGTGCTGCGGCTAACTTCGAGGATACCGAAGCACCCCGAATGGGTGTTCTTCAAATGCGAAAACGAGAGGGTACGTGCTGTTTTCATTTGGCTCATTTCGATAGCTCATTCTTTGGTTCAATTGCGATAACTCATTTCGAACATCATCATGTGTGTAGGAAGATGGATGCTCATTTTGGTTTTGGGAAGGCGAATACATTGATTTATTGATAGAAAGAAACTTCATAGACGTTCGTGCACTCCTTAGTAGAATCGAAGGCAATGATGCGGCTGCATGTGTGATATGTATCCGTCGTATCTACTTTTCCAAACTCTTTTGCCCTTGTTTTGGACTCTAACTTGCATGATTTGAATGGAACTAACTCGGACTGGCGCTGTTTTCAGCAGAATTGCCATTGTGTTATTTTTTTGCAGAATAAAAGGTTCTATGAATGACCTGAAACTTCACGGAGGTAAGTTTTAGAATTAATAAAAAATATTGGCAAAAGAATCAACAACAGGGGGCCCACACCCTAGCCACAAGGGTGGGGGGCGCGCCCACCCCCCTGGGGCGTGCCCTCCGACCTTCTAGGCCCCCTGGACCTCCACCGACCTCAACTCCAACTCCATATATTCTCTTTCGGGGAGAAAAAAAATTAGAGAGCAGGATTCATCGTGTTTTACGATACGGAGCCGCCGCCAAGCCCTGTTCTTCCTCGGGAGGGCAGATCTGGAGTCCGTTTTGGGCTCCGGAGAGGGGAATCCGTCGCCATTGTCATCATCAACCATCCTCCATCACCAATTTCATGATGCTCATCGCCGTGCGTGAGTAATTCCATCATAGGCTTGCTGGACCGTGATGGGTTGGATGAGATTTACCATGTAATTGAGTTAGTTTTGTTAGGGTTTGATCCCTAGCTAGTATCCACTATGTTCTAAGATCGATGTTGCTATGACTTTGCTATGCCTAATGCTTGTCACTAGGGCCCGAGTGCCACGATTTCAGATCTGAACCTGTTATGTTTTCATGAATACATTTGTTTTCTTGATCCGACATTGCAAGTTATAGTCACCTACCACGTGTTATGATCCGGCAACCCCGGAGTGACAATAGTCGGGACCACTCCCGGTGATGACCATAGTTTGAGGAGTTCATGTATTCTCTAAGTGCTAATGCTTTGGTCCGGTACTCTATTAAAAGGAGGCCTTAATATCCTTAGTTTCCAATAGGACCCCGCTGCCACGGGAGGGTAGGACAAAAGATGTCATGCTAGTTCTTTTCCATAAGCACGTATGACTATATTTGGAATACATGCCTACATTATATTGATGAATTGGAGCTAGTTCTGTGTCACCCTATGTTATAACCGTTGCATGATGAATGCCATCCGACATAATTATCCATCATTGATCCATTGCCTACGAGCTTTTCACATATTGATCTTTGCTTCATTACTTTTCTGTTGCCACTGTTACCGTTACTTCCATACTACTTTGCTACTAAATACTTTGCTACAGATATTAAGTCTTTCAGGTGTGGTTGAATTGACAACTCAGCTGCTAATACTCAAGAATATTCTTTGGCTCCCCTTGTGTCGAATCAATAAATTTGGGTTGAATACTCTACCCTTGAAAACTGTTGCGATCCCCTATACTTGTAGGTTATCAAGACCCTTTTCTGGCGCCGTTGCCGGGGAGCATAGCTCTATTCTTTGAGTCACTTGGGATTTATATCTGTTGATCACTATGAGGAATTTGAAAGATCAAAGAACCAAGATTTTCCCCTCAACTACGAGGGGAGCTAAGGAACTGCCATCTAGTTCTGCACTTGATTCTCCTTCTGTTTTGAGAAAACTTGCGACACCTACACCTGCTATTGATTCCGATATGTTGCATGTTATTGATGATGCCACTTCTACTATGCATGATGCTTATGATGAAACTACTTCTGTGCTTGATGATACTGTGCCACTAGGTGAATTTCTTAATGAACAACTTGCTAGGGTTAGAGAGAATGAAATTACTGAAACTAGTGATATTATTGAAAATGATGATTATGATTCTCCCCTTAGATATGAATTGCCTGTCGTTCCTGAGGGTTATGTTATGGATGAAGAAACTACTAGCGACTTCTTTGCTTGCAATGATAGAGAAGAAACTGTTAGCTAAGCTGAAAGAAAAATCCTTGAATGCTAGAATGAAATATGATCCCGCTTTTTCTACTTCACCTATCTTTGTTACTGATAAGGATTATGAATTCTCTGTCGATCCTAAGTTAATTACTTTGGTTGAATCTGATCCTTTGTATGGTTAAGAATATGAAATTGTTGTAGGACATCTTACTAAATTGAATGATATAGCCACCATATTTGCTCATGAGGAAAAAAATCGCTATTACTATATTCTCAAGTTGTTTCCTTTCTCATTAAAGGTTGATGCTAAGATATGGTTTAATTCTCTTGCTCCTGATTGTGTGCGTAGTCCTCAGGATATGATTTACTACTTCTTTGCAAAATATTTCCCTGCTAATAAGACACAAGCTGCTTTAAAGGAAATATTTAATTTTGTGTAAATTGAAGAAGAGAGTCTCCCACAAGCTTGGAGGAGGCTTCTCCCATTACTTAATGCTTTGCCTGATCATCCTCTCAAGAAAAATGAAATACTTGATATCTTTTATAATGGACTAACCGATGCTTTCAGAGACCACCTGGATAGTTGTGTTGGTTGTGTTTTCAGGGAAAGAACTGTTGAGCAGGCTGAATTGCTATTGAATAATATATTGACTAATGAAAATGATTGTACACTGCTACCACTTGAGCTTGCGTTGGTTTTTCCCTTGAAGAGGAAAGGGTGATGCAGCTAAGTAGCGTAAGTATTTCCCTCAGTTTTGAGAACCGAGGTATCAATCCAGTAGGAGACAACGCGCAAGCCACCGAATACCTGCACAAACAAACACCAAGCTTGCACCCAACACGATAAAGGGGTTGTCAATCCCTTCACGGTTATTTGCAACATGAGATCTGATAGAGATGGATAAAAGGTAAAGTAATATTTTTGGTATTTTGGGTTTATGGAACGGAAAGTAAAAGATTGCAAAATAAAGTAAATAGGAAACTAGAATTCTAGATCGGAAACTTATATGATGGAAAATAGACCCGGGGGCCATAGGTTTTACTAGAGGCTTCTCTCAAGATAGAAGATATTACGGTGGGTGAACAAATTACTGCCGAGCAATTGATAGAAAAGCGCAAAATTATGACGGCATCTAAGGCAATGATCATGAATGTAGGCATCACGTCCGTGTCAAGTAGACCGAAACGATTCTGCATCTACTACTATTACTCCACACATCGACTGCTATCCAGCATGCATCTAGAGTATTAAGTTCATAAAGAACGAAGTAACGCCTTAAGCAAGATGACATGATGTAGAGGAATTAACTCAAACAATATGATGAAAACCCCATCTTTTTATCCTCGATGGCAAAATACAATACGTGTCGGTTCCCCTTCTGTCACTAGGATCGAGCACCGCAAGATTGAACCCAAAGCTAAGCACTTCTCCCATTGCAAGAAAAACCAACCTAGTTGGCCAAACCAAATCGATAGTTCAAAGAGACTTGCAAAGATATCAAATCATGCATAAAAGAATTCAAAGGAGATTCAAATAATATTCATAGATAAGCTGATCATAAATCCACAATTCATCGGATCTCGACAAACACACCGCAAAAGGAGTATTACATCGAATAGATCTCCAAGAACATCGAGGAGAACATGGTATTGAGAATCAAAGAGAGAGAAGAAGCCATCTAGCTACTAGCTATGAACCCGTAGGTCTGAGGTAAACTACTCACGCTTCATCAGAGAGGCAATGGTGTTGATGTAGAAGCCCTCCATGATCGAATCCCCATCCGGCAGGATGCCGGAAAAGGCCCCTAGATGGGATCGCACATGTACAGAAGGTTGCGGCGGTGGAAAAGTGGTTTCGTGGCTCCTCTGGAAGTTTTTGGGGTATAAGAGTATATATAGGAGGAAGATCTAGGTCAGGAGGCCACCGAGGGGCCCACAAGGTTGGGGGCGCCCTACCCCCCTGGGCGCGCCCTCCCCCCTTGTGGCCACCTCGTGGCTCTTCTGACTTGCACTCCAAGTCTCCTGGGTGTCTTCTGGTCCAAGAAAAATCATCGCGGAAGTTTTATTCCGTTTGGACTCCGTTTGGTATTCCTTTTCTGCGAAACTCTAAAACAAGGAAAAAACAGAAACTGGCAATGGGCTCTAGGTTAATAGGTTAGTCCCAAAAATCATATAAAATAGCATATTAATGCATATAAAACATCCAAAATAGATAATATAATAGCATGGAACAATCAAAAATTATAGATATGTTGGAGACGTATCAAGCATCCCCAAGTTTAATTCCTGCTCATCCTCAAGTAGGTAAATAATGAAAACAGAATTTTTGATGTGGAATGCTACCTAACATATTTATCCATGTAATTATCTTTATTGTGGCATGAATGTTCAGATCTGTAAGATTCAAAACAAAAGTTTGATATTGACATAAAAACAATAATATTTCAAGCATACTAACAAAATAATTATGTCTTCTCAAAATAGCATGGCCAAAGAAGCTTATCCCTACAAAATCATATAGTCTGGCTATGCTCCATCTTCATCACACAAAATATTCAAATCATTAACAACCCCGATGACAAGCCAAGCAATTGTTTCATACTTTTGATGTTCTCAAACCTTTTCAACTTTCACGCAGTACATGAGCGTGAGCCATGGACATAGCACTATAGGTGGAATAGACGGTGGTTGTGGAGAAGACAAAAAAGAAGGAGATAGTCTCACATCAACTAGGCTTATCAACGGGCTATGGAGATGCCTATGAATAGATATCAATGTGAGTGAGTAGGGATTGCCATGCAACGGATGCACTAGAGCTATAAGTTTATGAAAGCTCAAAAAAAACTAAGTGGGTGTGCATATCCAACTTGCTTGCTCATGAAGACCTAGGGCGTTTTGAGGAAGCCCATCGTTGGAATATACAAGCCAAGCTCTATAATGAAAAATTCCCACTAGTATATGAAAGTGATAACATCGGAGACTCTCTATCATGAAGATCATGGTGCTACTTTGAAGCACAAGTGTGGCAAAAAAGGATAGTAACATTGTCCCTTCTCTCTTTTTCTCTCATTTTTTTATTTTTTTATTTTCCATTTTTTGGGCCTTCTCTTTTTTTGGCCTTTCTCTTTTTTTATTTCCTCACATGGGACAATGCTCTAATAATGAAAATCATCACACTTCTATTTACTTGCAACTCAAGAATTACAACTCGATACTAGAACAAAAATATGACTCTATGTGAATGCCTCCTGCGGTGTACCGAGATGTGCAATGAATCAAGAGCGGCATGTATAAAAAAATGATGAACGGTGGCTTTGCCACAAATATGATGTCAACTACATGATCATGCAAAGCAATATGACAATGATGATGTATGTCATAATAAACGGAATGGTGGAATGGCTATGGAAATGCCATAATAGGTAGGTATGGTGGCTGTTTTGAGGAAGGATATGTGGTGGGTTTATGGCACCGGCGAAAGTTGCGCGGTACTAGAGAGGCTAGCAATTAATGGCGGAAAGGTGAGAGTGTGTATAATCCATGGACTCAACATTAGTCATAAAGAACTCACATACTTATTGCAAAAATCTATTAGTCATCGAAACAAAGTACTACGCGCATGCTCCTAGGGGGATATATTGGTAGGAAAATACCATCGCTCGTCCCCGACCGCCACTCATAAGGAAGACAATCAAAAAACATCTCATGCTCCAACTTCGTTACATAACGGTTCACCATACGTGCATGTTATGGGACTCACAAACCTTAACACAAGTATTTCTCAAATTCACAACTACTTACTAGCATGACTCTAATATCTCCATCTTCATATCTCAAAACAATCATAAGGAATCAAACTTCTCATAGTATTCAATGCACTCTATATGAAAGTTTTTATTATATCCCTCTTGGATGCCTATCATATTAGGACTAATTTTATAACCAAAGCAAATTACCATGCTGTTCTAAAGACTCCCAAAATAACATAAGTGAAGTATGAGAGTTCATCAATTTCTATAAAATAAAACCACCGCCGTGCTCTAAAAAGATATAAGTGAAGCGCTAGAGCAAAATTGCCTAGCTCAAAAGATATAAGTGAAGCACATAGAGTATTCTAATAAATCACGATTCATGCGTGTCTCTCCCAAAAGGTGTGTACAGCAATGATGATTGTGGAAAACTAAAAAGCAAAGACTCAAATCATACAAAACGCTCCAAGCAAAACACATATCATGTGGCGAATAAAAATATAGTCTCAAGTGAAGTTACCGATAGACGAAGACGAAACAGGGGATGCCTTCCCGGGGCATCCCCAAGCTTAGACTTTTTTACATCCTTGAATATTACCTTGGGATGCCTTGGGCATCCCCAAGCTTAGGCTCTTACCACTCCTTATTCCATAGTCCATCAAATCCTTACCCAAAACTTGAAAACTTCACAACACAAAACTCCAACAGAAAATCTCGTAAGCTCCGTTAGTATAAGAAAATAAATCACCACTTTTGGTACTGTTTTGAACTCATTATTTATTTATATTGATGTAATATCTACTGTATTCCAACTTTCCCATGGTTCATACCCCCCGATACTAGCCATAGATGCATCAAAATAAGCAAACAACACGCGAAAAACAGAATCTGTCAAAAACAGAACAGCCTGTAGCAATCTGGATATTTCAAATACTTCTGCAACTCCAAAAATCCTGAGAAATTAGTAAGTACTAGACAATTTGTTTATTAATCCTCTGCAAAAATAATCAGTATTTTATCATGCTTCTGTAAAAAATGAAAACTAATCTCCTGGGCGCAAAAGTTTTTGTTTTCAGCAGGATCAAATCAACTATCACCGTAAGCTATCCATGAAGGAAATATGCCCTAGAGGCAATAATAAAGTTATTATTTATTTCCTTATATCATGATAAATGTTTATTATTCATGCTAGAATTGTATTAACTGGAAACTTGATACATGTGTGAATACATAGACAAACAGAGTGTCACTAGTATGCCTCTACTTGACTAGCTCGTTAATCAAAGATGGTTATGTTTCCTAGCCATAGACATGAGTTGTCATTTGATTAACGGGATCACATCATTAGGAGAATGATGTGATTGACTTGACCCATTCCGTTAGCTTAGCACTCGATCGTTTAGTATGTTGCTATTGCTTTCTTCATGACTTATACATGTTCCTATGACTATGAGATTATGCAGCTCCCATTTACCGGAGGAACACTTTGTGTGCTACCAAACGTCACAACGTAACTGGGTGATTATAAAGGTGCTCTACAGGTGCTTCCAAAGGTACTTGTTGGGTTGGCGTATTTCAAGATTAGGATTTGTCACTCCGATTGTCAGAGAGGTATCTCTGGGCCCACTCAGTAATGCACATCACTATAAGCCTTGCAAGCATTGTAACTAATGAGTTAGTTGCGGGATGATGTATTACGGAACGAGTAAAGAGACTTGCCGGTAACGAGATTGAACTAGGTATTAAGATACCGACGATCGAATCTCGGGCAAGTAACATACCGATGACAAAGGGAACAACGTATGTTGTTATGCGGTCTGACCGATAAAGATCTGCGTAAAATATGTGGGAGCCAATATGAGCATCCAGGTTCCGCTATTGGTTATTGACCGGAGACGTGTCTCGGTCATGTCTACATAGTTCTCGAACCCGTAGGTCCGCACGCTTAAAGTTAGATGACGGTTATATTATGAGTTTATGTGTTTTGATGTACCGAAGGAGTTCGGAGTCCCGGATGAGATCAGGGACTTGACGAGGAGTCTCGAAATGGTCGAGACGTAAAGATCGATATATTGGACGACTATATTCGGACATCGGAAAGGTTCCGAGTGATTCGGGTATTTTTCGGAGTACCGGAGAGTTACGGGAATTCGTATTGGGCCTTAATGGGCCATACGGGAAAGGAGAGAAAGGCCCCAAAGGGTGGCCGCACCCCTCCCCATGGACTAGTCCGAATTGGACTAGGGAGGGGGGGCGCCCCCTTCCTTCTTTCTCCTTCTCCCTTCCCTTTTCCTACTCCAACAAGGAAAGGAGGAGTCCTATTCCCGGTGGGAGTAGGACTCCCCCCTTGGCGCGCCCTCCTCCTAGGTCGGCCGCCTCCCCCTTGCTCCTTTATATACGGGGGCAAGGGGGCACCCCATACACAACAATTGATCATTGATCTCTTAGCCGTGTGCGGTGCCCCCCTCCATCATATTACACCTCGATAATATCGTAGCGGTGCTTAGGCGAAGCCCTGCGTCGGTAGAACATCATCATCGTCACCACGCCGTCGTGCTGACGAAACTCTCCCTCAACACTCGGCTGGATCGGAGTTCGAGGGACGTCATCGAGCTGAACGTGTGCTGAACTCGGAGGTGCCGTGCGTTCGGTACTTGATCGGTCGGATCGTGAAGACGTACGACTACATCAACCGCGTTGTGTAACGCTTCCGCTTTCGGTCTACGAGGGTACGTGGACAACACTCTCCCCTCTCGTTGCTATGCATCACCATGATCTTGCGTGTGCGTAGGAATTTTTTTGAAATTACTACGTTCCCCAACAGTGGCATCCGAGCCTGGTTTTATGCGTTGATGTTATATGCACGAGTAGAACACAAGTGAGTTGTGGGCGATATAAGTCATACTGCTTACCAGCATGTCATACTTTGGTTCGGCGGTATTGTGAGATGAAGCGGCCCGGACCGACATTACGCGTACGCTTACGCGAGACTGGTTTCACCGTTGCGAGCACTCGTTGCTTAAAGGTGACTGGCGGGTGTCTGTCTCTCTCACTTTAGTTGAACCGAGTGTGGCTACGCCCGGTCCTTGCGAAGGTTAAAACAACACCAACTTGACAAACTATCGTTGTGGTTTTGATGCGTAGGTAAGAACGGTTCTTGCTAAGCCAGTAGCAGCCACGTAAAACTTGCAACAACAAAGTAGAGGACGTCTAACTTGTTTTTGCAGGGCATGTTGTGATGTGATATGGTCAAGACATGATGCTGAATTTTATTGTATGAGATGATCATGTTTTGTAAACCGAGTTATCGGCAACTGGCAGGAGCCATATGGTTGTCGCTTTATTGTATGCAATGCAATCGCCATGTAATTGTTTGACTTTATCACTAAGCGGTAGCGATAGTCGTAGAAGCAATAGTTGACGAGACGACAACGACGCTACGATGGAGATCAAGGTGTCGCGCCGGTGACGATGGTGATCACGACGGTGCTTCAGAGATGGAGATCACAAGCACAAGATGATGATGGCCATATCATATCACTTATATTGATTGCATGTGATGTTTATCTTTTATGCATCTTATCTTGCTTTGATTGACGGTAGCATTATAAGATGATCTCTCACTAAATTTCAAGATAAAAGTGTTCTCCCTGAGTATGCACCGTTGCCAAAGTTCGTCGTGCCCAGACACCACGTGATGATCGGGTGTGATAAGCTCTACGTCCATCTACAACGGGTGCAAGCCAGTTTTGCACACGCAGAATACTCAGGTTAAACTTGACGAGCCTAGCATATGCAGATATGGCCTCGGAACACTGAGACCGAAAGGTCGAGCGTGAATCATATAGTAGATATGATCAACATAGTGATGTTCACCATTGAAACTACTCCATTTCACGTGATGATCGGTTATGGTTTAGTTGATTTGGATCACGTGATCACTTAGATGATTAGAGGGATGTCTATCTAAGTGGGAGTTCTTAAGTAATATGATTAATTGAACTTAAATTTATCATGAACTTAGTCCTGATAGTATTTTGCAAATTATGTTGTAGATCAATAGCTCGCGTTGTTGCTTCCCTGTGTTTATTTTTGATATGTTCCTAGAGAAAAATTATGTTGAAAGATGTTAGTAGCAAAGATGCGGATTGGATCCGTGATCTGAGGATTATCCTCATTGCTGCACAGAAGAATTATGTCCTTGATGCACCGCTAGGTGACAGACCTATTACAGGAGCAGATGCAGACGTTATGAACGTTTGGCTAGCTCAATATGATGACTACTTGATAGTTTAGTGCACCATGCTTAACGGCTTAGAATCGGGACTTCAAAGACGTTTTGAACGTCATGGACCATATGAGATGTTCCAGGAGTTGAAGTTAATATTTCAAGCAAATACCCGAGTTGAGAGATATGAAGTCTCCAACAAGTTCTATAGCTAAAAGATGGAGGAGAATAGCTCAAGCAGTGAGCATGTGCTCAGATTGTCTGGGTACTACAATCGCTTGAATCAAGTGGGAGTTAATCTTCCAGATAAAATAGTGATTGACAGAATTCTCTAGTCACCATCACCAAGTTAGTAGAACTTCGTGATGAACTATAGTATGCAAGGGATGACGAAAGTAATTCCCGAGCTCTTCGTGATGCTGAAATCGACGAAGGTAGAAATCAAGAAAAACATCAAGTGTTGATGGTTGACGAGACCACTAGTTTCAAGAAAAGGGCAAAGGGAAGAAGGGGAACTTCAAGAAGAACGGCAAGCAAGTTGCTGCTCAAGTGAAGAAGCCTAAGTCTGGTCCTAAGCCTGAGACTAAGTGCTTCTACTGCAAAGGGACTGGTCACTGGAAGCGGAACTACCCCAACTATTTGGTGGATAAGAAGGATGGCAAAGTGAACAAAGGTATATTGGATATACATGTTATTGATGTGTACTTTACTAGTGTTTATAGCAACCCCTCGGTATTTGATACTGGTTCAGTTGCTAAGAGTAGTAACTCGAAACGGGAGTTGCATAATAAACATAGACTAGTAAAAGGCGAGGTGACGATGTGTGTTGGAAGTAGTTCCAAGATTGATATGATCATCATCGCACACTCCCTATACTTTCGGGATTAGTGTTGAAACTAAATAAGTGTTATTTGGTGTTTGCGTTGAGCATGAATATGATTTGATCATGTTTGTTGCAATACGGTTATTCATTTAAATTAGAGAATAATTGTTGTTCTGTTTACATGAATAAAACCTTCTATGGTCATACACCCAATAAAATGGTTTGTTGGATCTCGATCATAGTGATACACATATTCATAATAATGAAGCCAAAAGATGCAAAGTTAATAATGATAGTGCAACTTATTTTTGGCACTGCCGTTTAGGTCATATTGGTGTAAAGCGCATGAAGAAACTCCATACTGATGGGATTTTGGAATCACTTGATTATGAATCACTTGATGCTTGCGAACCGTGCCTCATGGGCAAGATGACTAAAACGCCGTTATCCGGAACTATGGAGAGAGCAACAGATTTGTTGGAAATCATACATACAGATGTATGTGGTCCGATGAATATTGAGGCTCGTAGCAGGTATCATTATTTTCTGACCTTCACATATGATTTGAGCAGATATGGGTATATATGCTTAATGAAACATAAGTCTGAAACATTTGAAAAGTTCAAAGAATTTCAGAGTGAAGTTGAAAATCATCGTAACAAGAAAATAAAGTTTCTACGATCAGATCGTGGAGGAGAATATTTGAGTTACGAGTTTGGCCTACATTTGAAACAATGCGGAATAGTTTCGCAACTCACGCCACCTGGAACACCACAACGTAATGGTGTGTCCGAACGTCATAATCGTACTTTACTAGATATGGTGCGATCTATGATGTCTCTTACGGATTTACCGCTATCGTTTTGGGGTTATGCTTTAGAGACAGCTGCATTCACTCTAAATAGGGCACCATCGAAATCCGTTGAGACGACGCCTTATGAACTATGGTTTGGCAAGAAACCAAAGTTGTCGTTTCTTAAAGTTTGGGGTTGCGATGCTTATGTGAAGAAACTTCAACCTGATAAGCTCGAACCTAAATCGGAGAAATGTGTCTTCATAGGATACCCAAAGGAGACTGTTGGGTACACCTTCTGTCACAGATCCGAAGGCAAGACATTCATTGCTAAGAATGGATCCTTTCTAGAGAAGGAGTTTCTCTCGAAAGAAGTGAGTGGGAGGAAAGTAGAACTTGATGAGGTAACTGTACCTGCTCCCTTATTGGAAAGTAGATCATCACAGAAACCAGTTTCTGCAACACCTACACCAATTAGTGAGGAAGTTAATGATAATGATCATGAAACTTCAGATCAAGTTATTACTGAACCTCGTAGGTCAACCAGATTAAGATCCGCACCAGAGTGGTACGGTAATCCTGTTCTGGAGGTTATGTTACTAGACCATGACGAACCTACGAACTATGAAGAAGCGATGGTGAGCCCAGATTCCGCAAAATGGCTTGAGGCCATGAAATCCGAGATGGGATCCATGTATGAGAACAAAGTATGGACTTTGGTTGACTTGCCCGATGATCGGCAAGCCATTGAAAATAAATGGATCTTCAAGAGGAAGACGGACGCTGATAGTAGTGTTACTATCTACAAAGCTAGACTTGTCGGAAAAAGGTTTTGACAAAGTTCAAAGTGTTGAATACGATGAGATTTTCTCACTCGCAGCGATGCTTAAGTCTGTCCGAATCATGTTAGCAATTGCCACATTTTATGAAATCTGGCAAATGGATAAACAAAAATGCATTCCTTAATGGATTCATTAAAGAAGAGTTGTATATGATGCAACCAGAAGGTTTTGTCAATCATAAAGGTGCTAACAAAATAGGCAAACTCCAGCGATCCATCTATGGACTGGTGCAAGCATCTCGGAGTTGGAATATACGCTTTGATAGGTTGATCCAAGCATATAGTTTTATACAGACTTGCGGTGAAGCCTGTATTTACAAGTAAGTGAGTGGGAGCACTACAACATTTCTGATAAGTATATGTGAATGACATATTGTTGATCGGAAATAATGTAGAATTATTCTGCAAAGCATAAAGGAGTGTTTTGAAAGGAGTTTTTCAAAGAAAGACCTCGGTGAAGCTGCTTACATATTGAGCATCAAGATCTATAGAGATAGATCAAGACGCTTGATAAGTTTTTTCAATGAGTACATACCTTAATAAGATTTTGAAGTAGTTCAAAATGGAACAGTCAAAGAAAGAGTTTCTTGCCTGTGTTACAAGGTGTGAAATTGAGTAAGACTCAAAGCCCGACCACGGCAGAAGATAGAAAAAGAATGAAAGTCATTCCCTATGCCTCGGCCATAGGTTCTATGAAGTATGCCATGCTGTGTACCAGATCTATTGTATACCCTACACTGATTTTGGCAAGGGAGTACAATAGTGATCTAGGAGTAGATCACTGGACAGCGGTCAAAATTATCCTTACTGGAACAAGGATATGTTTCTCGATTATGGAAGTGACAAAAGGTTCGTCGTAAAGGGTTACGTTGTTGGAAATATGCCCTAGAGGCAATAATAAATGGTTATTATTATATTTCTGTGTTCATGATAATAGTCTATTATTCATGCTATAATTGTATTGTCCGGAAATCGTAATACATGTGTGAATACATAGACCACAACCTGTCCCTAGTAAGCCTCTAGTTGACTAGCTCGTTGATCAACAGATAGTCATGGTTTCCTGACTATGGACATAGGATGTCATTGATAACGGGATCACATCATTAGGAGAATGATGTGATGGACAAGACCCAACTTAAGCATAGCATAAAAGATCGTGTAGTTTCGTTTGCTAGAGCTTTTCCAATGTCAAGTATCTTTTCCTTAGACCATGAGATCGTGCAACTCCCGGATACCGTAGGAGTGCTTTGGGTGTGCCAAACGTCACAACGTAACTGGGTGACTATAAAGGTGCATTACGGGTATCTCCGAAAGTGTCTGTTGGGTTGGCACGGATCGAGACTGGGATTTGTCACTCCGTGTGACGGAGAGGTATCTCTGGGCCCACTCGGTAATGCATCATCATAATGAGCTCAATGTGACTAAGGCGTTAGTCACGGGATCATGCATTGCGGTACGAGTAAAGAGACTTGCCGGTAACGAGATTGAACTAGGTATTGGGATACCGACGATCGAATCTCGGGCAAGTAACATACCGATTGACAAAGGGAATTGCATACGGATTGATTGAATCCTCGACACCGTGGTTCACCCGATGATATCATCGTGGAACATGTGGGAGCCAACATGGGTATCCAGATCCCGCTGTTGGTTATTGACCGGAGAGGCGTCTCGGTCATGTCTGCATGTCTCCCGAACCCGTAGGGTCTACACACTTAAGGTCCGGTGACGCTAGGGTTGTAGAGATATATGTATGCGGAAACCCGAAAGTTGTTCGGAGTCCCGGATGAGATCCCGGACGTCACGAGAGGTTCCGGAATGGTCCGGAGGTGAAGAATTATATATAGGAAGTCCAGTTTCGGCCACCGGGAAAGTTTCGGGGGTTATCGGGTTGTACCGGGACCACCGGAAGGGTCCCGGGGGTCCACCGGGTGGGGCCACCTGTCCCGGAGGGCCCCGTGGGCTGAAAGTGGAGGGGAACCAGCCCCTAGTGGGCTGGGGCGCCCCCTTGGGCCTCCCCCCATGCGCCTAGGGTTGGGAACCCTAGGGGGGAGTTCCCCCTTGCCTTGGGGGGCAAGGCAACCCCTTCCCCCCTTGGCCACCGCCCCCCCCCTTGGAGATCCCATCTCCTAGGGCTGGCGCACCCCCCCAGGGGGCCTATATAAAGGGGGGGAGGGAGGGCAGTATGCTACAGCCTTTGGCGCCTCCCTCCTCCCCTGCAACACCTCTCTCTCTCTCTCGCAGAAGCTCGGCGAAGCCCTGCCGGAGAGCCGCTACATCCACCACCACGCCGTCGTGCTGTTGGATCTCCATCAACCTCTCCTCCCCCCTTGCTGGATCAAGAAAGGAGGAGACGTCGCTGCACCGTACGTGTGTTGAACGCGGAGGTGCTGTACGTTCGGCACTCGGTCATCGGTGATTTGGATCACGGCGAGTACGACTCCGTCATCCACGTTCATTGGAACGCTTCCGCTCGCGATCTACAACGGTATGTAGATGCACTCCCTTCCCCTCGTTGCTAGTAGACTCCATAGATGCATCTTGGTGAGCGTAGGAAAATTTTAAAATTATGCTACGATTCCCAACAGTGGCATCATGAGCCAGGTCTATGCGTAGTTACTATGCACGAGTAGAACACAAAGTAGTTGTGGGCGTTGAGTTTGCCAATTCTTCTTGCCGCTACTAGTCTTTTCTTGTTTCGGCGGCATTGTAGGATGAAGCGGCCCGGACCGACCTTACACGTACTCTTACGTGAGACAGGTTCCACCGACTAACATGCACAAGATGCATAAGGTGGCTAGCGGGTGTCTGTCTCTCCTACTTTAGTCGGAACAGATTCGATGAAAAGGGTCCTTATGAAGGGTAAATAGAAATTGGCAAATCACGTTGTGGTCATACGTAGGTAAGAAACGTTCTTGCTAGAAACCTACAAACCACGTAAAAACTTGCAACAACAATTAGAGGACGTCTAACTTGTTTTTGCAGCAAGTGCTATGTGATGTGATATGGCCAGAAGATGTGATGAATGATATATGTGATGTATGAGATTGATCATATTCTTGTAATAGGAATCACGACTTGCATGTCGATGAGTATGACAACCGGCAGGAGCCATAGGAGTTGTCTTTATTATTTTGCATGACCTGCGTGTCATTGAATAACGCCATGTAAATTACTTTACTTTGTTGCTAAACGTGTTAGCCATAGAAGTAGAAGTAATCGTTGGCGTGACGACTTCATGAAGACACAATGATGGAGATCATGATGATGGAGATCATGGTGTCATGCCGGTGACAAAGATGATCATGGTGCCCCGAAGATGGAGATCAAAGGAGCATGATGATATTGGCCATATCATGTCACTATTTGATTGCATGTGATGTTTATCATGTTTTTGCATCTTATTTGCTTAGAACGACGGTAGCAAGTAGGATGATCCCTTATAATAATTTCAAGAAAGTGTTCACCCTAACTGTGCACCGTTGCGAAGGTTCGTCGTTTCGAAGCACCACGTGATGATCGGGTGTGATAGATTCTTACGTTCGAATACAACGGGTGTTGACGAGCCTAGCATGTACAGACATGGCCTCGGAACACACGCAATACACTTAGGTTGACTTGACGAGCCTAGCATGTACAGACATGGCCTCGGAACACGGAGGACCGAAAGGTCGAGCATGAGTCGTATAGAAGATACGATCAACATGGAGATGTTCACCGATCTTGACTAGTCCGTCTCACGTGATGATCGGACACGGCCTAGTTGAGCTCGGATCATGTTTCACTTAGATGACTAGAGGGATGTCTGTCTGAGTGGGAGTTCATTAAATAATTTGATTAGATGAACTCAATTATCATGAACTTAGTCTAAAATCTTTACACTATGTATTGTAGATCAAATGGCCAACGTTGCCCTCAATTTCAACGCGTTCCTAGAGAAAACCAAGCTGAAAGATGATGGCAGCAACTATACGGACTGGGTCCGGAACCTGAGGCTCATCCTTATAGTAGCCAAGAAAGATTATGTCTTAGAAGCACCGCTGGGTGATGCACCAATCCCACAGAACCAAGACGTTATGAACGCTTGGCAATCACGTGCTGATGATTACTCCCTTGTTCAGTGCGGCATGCTTTACAGCTTAGAACCGGGTCTCCAAAAGCGTTTTGAGAAACATGGAGCATATGAGATGTTCGAGGAGCTGAAACTAGTTTTTCAAGCTCATGCCCGGGTCGAGAGATATGATGTCTCCGACAAGTTCTTCAGCTGTAAAATGGAGGAGAACAGTTCTGTTAGTGAGCACATACTCAGAATGTCTGGGTTGCACAACCGCTTGTCTCAGCTGGGAGTTAATCTCCCGGATGACGCGGTCATTGACAGAATCCTCCAGTCGCTTCCACCAAGCTACAAGAGCTTTGTGATGAACTACAATATGCAGGGGATGGAAAAGACCATTCCCGAGGTATATTCAATGCTGAAATCAGCGGAAGGGGAGATCAGAAAAGAACATCAAGTGTTGATGGTGAATAAAACCACCAAGTTCAAGAAGGGCAAGGGTAAGAAGAACTTCAAGAAGGACGGCAAGGGAGTTGCCGCGCCCGGTAAACCAGTTACTGGGAAGAAGTCAAAGAATGGACCCAAGCCCGGGACTGAGTGCTTTTATTGCAAGGGAAGTGGTCACTGGAAGCGGAACTGCCCCAAATATTTAGCGGACAAGAAGAAGGCCGGCAACACCCAAGGTATATGTGATATACAAGTAATTGATGTGTACCTTACCAGTACTCGTAGTAGCTCCTGGGTATTTGATACCGGTGCGGTTGCTCATATTTGTAACTCAAAACAGGAACTACGGAATAAACGGAGACTGGCAAAGGACGAGGTGACGATGCGCGTCGGGAATGGTTCCAAGGTCGATGTGATCGCCGTCGGCACGCTACCTCTGCATCTACCCACGGGATTAGTTATAAACCTCAATAATTGTTATTTAGTGCCAGCTTTGAGCATGAACATTGTGTCTGGATCTCGTTTAATTCGAGATGGCTACTCATTTAAATCCGAGAATAATGGTTGTTCTATTTATTTGAGAGAGATGTTTTATGGTCATGCCCCGCTGGTCAATGGTTTATTTTTGATGAATCTCGAACGTGATGTTACACATGTTCATAGTGTGAATACCAAAAGATGTAAAGTTGATAACGATAGTCCCACATACTTGTGGCACTGCCGCCTTGGTCACATTGGTGTCAAGCGCATGAAGAAGCTCCATGCAGATGGACTTTTGGAGTCTCTTGATTACGAATCATTTGACACGTGCGAACCATGCCTCATGGGTAAGATGACCAAGACTCCGTTCTCCGGAACAATGGAGCGAGCAACCAACTTATTGGAAATCATACATACCGATGTGTGTGGTCCAATGAGTGTTGAGGCTCGCGGAGGATATCGTTATGTTCTCACTCTCACTGATGATTTAAGTAGATATGGATATGTCTACCTGATGAAACACAAGTCTGAAACCTTTGAAAAGTTCAAGGAATTTCAGAGTGAGGTTGAGAATCAACGTGACAGGAAGAATAAAATTCCTACGATCAGATCGTGGTGGAGAATATTTAAGTCACGAATTTGGTACACACTTAAGGAAATGTGGAATAGTTTCACAACTCACGCCGCCTGGAACACCTCAGAGAAATGGTGTGTCCGAACGTCGTAATCGCACTCTATTGGATATGGTGCGATCTATGATGTCTCTTACCGATTTACCGCTCTCATTTTGGGGCTATGCTTTAGAGACTGCCGCATTCACTTTAAATAGGGCTCCGTCGAAATCCGTTGAGACGACACCGTATGAATTATGGTTTGGGAAGAAACCTAAGCTGTCGTTTCTAAAAGTTTGGGGATGCGATGCTTATGTCAAGAAACTTCAACCTGAAAAGCTCGAACCCAAATCGGAAAAATGCGTCTTCATAGGATACCCTAAGGAAACTATTGGGTATACCTTCTACCTCAGATCCGAAGGCAAGATCTTCGTTGCCAAGAACGGGTCCTTTCTGGAGAAGGAGTTTCTCTCGAAAGAATTGAGTGGGAGGAAAGTGGAACTTGATGAGGTGATAGTCACCCCTTCCGAACCGGAAAGTAGCGCAGCGCGGGAAAATGTTCCTGTGGTGCCTACACCGACTGGAGAGGAAGTTAATGATGATGATCATGAAGCTTCGGATCAAGTTGCCACTGAACTTCGTAGGTCCACAAGGACACGTTCCGCACCAGAGTGGTACGGCAACCCTGTCCTGGAAATCATGTTGTTAGACAACGGTGAACCTTCGAACTATGAAGAAGCGATGGCGGGCCCGGATTCCGACAAATGGCTAGAAGCCATGAAATCCGAGATAGAATCCATGTATGAAAACAAAGTATGGACTTTGACTGACTTGCCCGATGAGCGGCGAGCCATAGAAAACAAATGGATCTTTAAGAAGAAGACGGACGCGGATGGTAATGTGACCATCTACAAAGCTCGACTTGTCGCTAAGGGTTATCGACAAGTTCAAGGGGTTGACTACGATGAGACTTTCTCACCCGTAGCGAAGCTGAAGTCCGTCCGAATCATGTTAGCAATTGCCGCATACTATGATTATGAGATATGGCAGATGGACGTCAAAACGGCATTCCTTAACGGCTTCCTTAAGGAAGAGTTGTATATGATGCAGCCGGAAGGTTTTGTCGATCCTAAGAATGCTAACAAAGTATGCAAGCTCCAGCGCTCAATCTATGGGCTGGTGCAAGCATCTCGGAGTTGGAACATTCGCTTTGATGAGATGATCAAAGCGTTTGGGTTTACACAGACTTATGGAGAAGCCTGTGTTTACAAGAAAGTGAGTGGGAGCTCTGTAGCATTTCTCATATTATATGTGGATGACATATTATTGATGGGAAATGATATAGAATTCTTGGAAAGTATAAAGGCCTATTTGAATAAGTGTTTTTCAATGAAGGACCTTGGAGAAGCTGCTTATATATTAGGCATCAAGATCTATAGAGATAGATCAAGACGCCTCATTGGTCTTTCACAGAGTACATACCTTGACAAGATATTGAAGAAGTTCAGTATGGATCAGTCCAAGAAGGGGTTCTTGCCTGTATTGCAAGGTGTGCAATTGAGCACGGCTCAATGCCCGACCACGGCAGAAGATATAGAAGAGATGAGTGTCATCCCCTATGCCTCGGCCATAGGGTCTATTATGTATGCCATGCTGTGTACCAGACCTGATGTAAACCTTGCCGTAAGTTTGGTAGGAAGGTACCAAAGTAATCCCGGCAAGGAACACTGGACAGCGGTCAAGAATATCCTGAAGTACCTGAAGAGGACTAAGGATATGTTTCTCGTTTATGGAGGTGACGAAGAGCTCGTCGTAAAGGGTTACGTCGACGCTAGCTTCGACACAGATCCGGATGACTCGAAGTCACAGACCGGATACGTGTATATTTTGAATAGAGGAGCAGTAAGCTGGTGCAGTTGCAAGCAAAGCGTCGTGGCGGGATCTACATGTGAAGCGGAATACATGGCAGCCTCGGAGGCAGCACAGGAAGCAGTCTGGATGAAGGAGTTCATTACCGACCTAGGGGTGATTCCCAATGCGTCGGGCCCGATGACTCTCTTCTGTGACAACACTGGAGCTATTGCCCTTGCGAAGGAGCCCAGGTTTCACAGGAAGACCAGGCATATCAAGCGTCGCTTCAACTCCATTCGTGAAAGTGTTCAAAATGGAGACATAGATATTTGTAAAGTACACACGGACCTGAATGTAGCAGATCCGTTGACTAAACCTCTCCCTAGGGCAAAACATGATCAACACCAGGACGCAATGGGTGTTCGATTCATCACAATGTAACTAGATTATTGACTCTAGTGCAAGTGGGAGACTGTTGGAAATATGCCCTAGAGGCAATAATAAATGGTTATTATTATATTTCTGTGTTCATGATAATAGTCTATTATTCATGCTATAATTGTATTGTCCGGAAATCGTAATACATGTGTGAATACATAGACCACAACCTGTCCCTAGTAAGCCTCTAGTTGACTAGCTCGTTGATCAACAGATAGTCATGGTTTCCTGACTATGGACATAGGATGTCATTGATAACGGGATCACATCATTAGGAGAATGATGTGATGGACAAGACCCAACTTAAGCATAGCATAAAAGATCGTGTAGTTTCGTTTGCTAGAGCTTTTCCAATGTCAAGTATCTTTTCCTTAGACCATGAGATCGTGCAACTCCCGGATACCGTAGGAGTGCTTTGGGTGTGCCAAACGTCACAACGTAACTGGGTGACTATAAAGGTGCATTACGGGTATCTCCGAAAGTGTCTGTTGGGTTGGCACGGATCGAGACTGGGATTTGTCACTCCGTGTGACGGAGAGGTATCTCTGGGCCCACTCGGTAATGCATCATCATAATGAGCTCAATGTGACTAAGGCGTTAGTCACGGGATCATGCATTGCGGTACGAGTAAAGAGACTTGCCGGTAACGAGATTGAACTAGGTATTGGGATACCGACGATCGAATCTCGGGCAAGTAACATACCGATTGACAAAGGGAATTGCATACGGATTGATTGAATCCTCGACACCGTGGTTCACCCGATGATATCATCGTGGAACATGTGGGAGCCAACATGGGTATCCAGATCCCGCTGTTGGTTATTGACCGGAGAGGCGTCTCGGTCATGTCTGCATGTCTCCCGAACCCGTAGGGTCTACACACTTAAGGTCCGGTGACGCTAGGGTTGTAGAGATATATGTATGCGGAAACCCGAAAGTTGTTCGGAGTCCCGGATGAGATCCCGGACGTCACGAGAGGTTCCGGAATGGTCCGGAGGTGAAGAATTATATATAGGAAGTCCAGTTTCGGGCACCGGGAAAGTTTCGGGGGTTATCGGGTTGTACCGGGACCACCGGAAGGGTCCCGGGGGTCCACCGGGTGGGGCCACCTGTCCCGGAGGGCCCCGTGGGCTGAAAGTGGAGGGGAACCAGCCCCTAGTGGGCTGGGGCGCCCCCTTGGGCCTCCCCCCATGCGCCTAGGGTTGGGAACCCTAGGGGGGAGTTCCCCCTTGCCTTGGGGGGCAAGGCAACCCCTTCCCCCCTTGGCCGCCGCCCCCCCCCTTGGAGATCCCATCTCCTAGGGCTGGCGCACCCCCCTAGGGGGCCTATATAAAGGGGGGGAGGGAGGGCAGTACGCTACAGCCTTTGGCGCCTCCCTCCTCCCCTGCAACACCTCTCTCTCTCTCTCTCGCAGAAGCTCGGCGAAGCCCTGCCGGAGAGCCGCTACATCCACCACCACGCCGTCGTGCTGTTGGATCTCCATCAACCTCTCCTCCCCCCCTTGCTGGATCAAGAAAGGAGGAGACATCGCTGCACCGTACGTGTGTTGAACGCGGAGGTGTTGTACGTTCGGCACTCGGTCATCGGTGATTTGGATCACGGCGAGTACGACTCCGTCATCCACGTTCATTGGAACGCTTCCGCTCGCGATCTACAACGGTATGTAGATGCACTCCCTTCCCCTCGTTGCTAGTAGACTCCATAGATGCATCTTGGTGAGCGTAGGAAAATTTTAAAATTATGCTACGATTCCCTACATACGTCGATGCAAGTTTTGACACTAATCTAGATGACTCTAAGTCTCGGTCTAGATACATATTGAAAGAGGGAGCAATTAGCTATAGTAGCTCCGTGCAGAGCATTGTAGACATAGAAATTTGCAAAATACTTACGGATCTGAATGTGACAGACCCGTTGACTAAAATTATCTCACAAGCAAAACATGATCACACCTTAGTACTCTTTGGGTGTTAATCACATAAGCGATGTGAACTAGATTACTGACTCTAGTAAACCCTCTGGGTGTTGGTCACATGACGATGTGAACTATGGGTGTTAATCACATGGTGATGTGAACTATTGATGTTAAATCACATGGCGATGTGAACTAGATTATTGACTCTAGTGCAAGTGGGAGACTGAAGGAAATATGCCCTAGAGGCAATAATAAAGTTATTATTTATTTCCTTATATCATGATAAATGTTTATTATTCATGCTAGAATTGTATTAACTGGAAACTTGATACATGTGTGAATACATAGACAAACAGAGTGTCACTAGTATGCCTTTACTTGACTAGCTCGTTGATCAAAGATGGTTATGTTTCCTAGCCATAGACATGAGTTGTCATTTGATTAACGGGATCACATCATTAGCAGAATGATGTGATTGGCTTGACCCATTCCGTTAGCTTAGCACTCGATCGTTTAGTATGTTGCTATTGCTTTCTTCATGACTTATACATGTTCCTATGACTATGAGATTATGCAACTCCCGTTTACCGGAGGAACACTTTGTGTGCTACCAAACGTCACAACGTAACTGGGTGATTATAAAGGTGCTCTACAGGTGCTTCCAAAGGTACTTGTTGGGTTGGCGTATTTCGAGATTAGGATTTGTCACTCCGATTGTCGGAGAGGTATCTCTGGGCCCACTCAGTAATGCACATCACTATAAGCCTTGCAAGCATTGTAACTAATGAGTTAGTTGCGGGATGATGTATTACGGAACGAGTAAAGAGACTTGCCGGTAACGAGATTGAACTAGGTATTAAGATACCGACGATCGAATCTCGGGCAAGTAACATACCGATGACAAAGGGACAACGTATGTTGTTATGCGGTCTGACCGATAAAGATCTGCGTAAAATATGTGGGAGCCAATATGAGCATCCAGGTTCCGCTATTGGTTATTGACCGGAGACGTGTCTCGGTCATGTCTACATAGTTCTCAAACCCGTAGGGTCCGCACGCTTAAAGTTAGATGACGGTTATATTATGAGTTTATGTGTTTTGATGTACCGAAGGAGTTCAGAGTCCCGGATGAGATCAGAGACTTGACGAGGAGTCTCGAAATGGTCGAGACGTAAAGATCGATATATTGGACGACTATATTCGGACATCGAAAAGGTTCTGAGTGATTCGGGTATTTTTGGAGCACCAGAGAGTTACGGGAATTCGTATTGGGCCTTAATGGGCCATACGGGAAAGGAGAGAAAGGCCCCAAAGGGTGGCCGCACCCCTCCCCATGGACTAGTCCGAATTGGACTAGGGAGGGGGGGCGCGCCCTTCCTTCTTTCTCCTTCTCCCTTCCCTTTTCCTACTCCAACAAGGAAAGGAGGAGTCCTACTCCCGGTGGGAGTAGGACTCCCCCCTTGGCGCGCCCTCCTCCTAGGCCGGCCGCCTCCCCCCTTGCTCCTTTATATACGGGGGCAAGGGGGCACCCCATAGACACAACAATTGATCATTGATCTCTTAGCCGTGTGCGGTGCCCCCCTCCACCATATTACACCTCGATAATATCGTAGCAGTGCTTAGGCGAAGCCCTGCGTCGGTAGAACATCATCATCGTCACCACGCCGTCGTGCTGACGAAACTCTCCCTCAACACTCGGCTGGATAGGAGTTCGAGGGACGTTATCGAGCTGAACGTGTGCTGAACTCGGAGGTGCCGTGCGTTCGGTACTTGATCGGTCGAATCATGAAGACGTACGACTACATCAACCGCGTTGTGTTAACGCTTCCGCTTTCGGTCTACGAGGGTACGTGGACAACACTCTCCCCTCTCGTTGCTATGCGTCACCATGATCTTGCGTGTGCGTAGGAAATTTTTTGAAATTACTACGTTCCCCAACAATCCCAAAGGTCTTACTTGGCACAAACACTAATTAAAACACAAAACCATATCTAAACAGAGGCTAGATGAAAAATTTATTGCGAAACAGGACCTAAAAAACAAGAACAAAAATAAAATTGGGTTGCCTTCCAGCAAGCGCTATTGTGTAACGCCCCTAGCTAGGCATAAAACACAAATAGATCTAAGTGTTATCATCTTTGCATTGGTATGCAATCCATAAGTGGCTCTCATAATAGATTCATAAGGCAATTTAATTTTCTTTCTAGGGAAGTGTTCCATGCCTTTCCTTAACAGAAACTGAAATCTAATGTTTCCTTCTTTCATATCAATAATTGCACCAATCGTTCTAAGGAAAGGTCTACCAAGAATAATAGGACATGTAGGATTGCAATCTATATCTAGAACAATGAAATCCACGAGCAGAACATAATTAATCCTTCCCATAGGTTTCTTAATAGTGGAATCCGCAAGATGCAAATTTAAGGAACAATCATCAAATTCACGGAAACCTAACACATCACATAAAGTTTTTGGAATCGTGGAAACACTAGCACCCAAATCACACAAAGCATAGATTCATAATCTTTAATTTTAATCTTAATAGTAGGTTCCCACTCATCATAAATTTTTCTAGGGATAGAAACTTCCAATTCAAGCTTTTCTTCAAAAGATTGCATCATAGCATCAACGATATGTTTAGTAAAAACTTTGTTTTAATTATAGGCATGAGGAGAATTCAACATGGATTGCAACAAGGAAATACAATCTATTAAAAATCAATTATCATAATTAAATTCCTTGAAATCCAAAAGAGTGGGTTCATTGCTACCTAAAGTTTTGACCTCTCCAATCCCACTTTTATCAATTCTTGCATCAAGATCTAAAAACTCTGAATCATTGGGACGCCTTCTAACTAAAGTTGACGCATCTCCAGTCCCATCTTTATCAAGATTTACATTGGAAAACAAAGATTCAATAGGAGTCACATCAATCACTTTAAGATCTTCATAATTATTTTCACGAAAACTGGAAGAACACGCTTTTATAAACCAATCTTTCTTATCACGCATCTTAGCGGTTCTTTCTTTGCACTCATCAATGGAAATTCTCATGGCTTTGAGAGACTCATTGATATCATGCTTAGGTGGAATAGATCTAAGTTTTAAAGAATCAATATCAAGAGAAATTCTATCCACGTTCCTAGCCAAATCATCAATCTTAAGCAATTTTTCTTCAATCAAAGCATTGAAATACTTTTGCGAACTAATAAATTCTTTAACACTATTCTCTAAATCAGAGGGCATCTTATTATAATTTCCACAAGAATTGTTGTAGGAATTACCATAATTATTAGAGGAATTACTAGGAAACAGCCTAGGATTAAAATTACCTCTATACGTGTTATTACCAAAATTGTTCCTACCGACAAAATTCACATCCATAGATTCATTATTGTTTTCAATCAAGGTAGATAAAGTCATATCATTAGGATCAATAGGAGCACTCTTATTAGCAAACAATTTCATAAGCTCATCCATCTTTCCACTCAAAACATTTATTTCTTCTATCGCATGCACCTTTTTGCTTGTGGATCTTTCAGTATGCCATTGAGAATAATTAACCATAATATTATCTAGGAGTTTAGTAGCTTCTCCTAAAGTTATTTCCATAAAAGTGCCTCCCGCGGCCGAATCTAAAAGATTTCTAGAAGCAAAATTCAATCCGGCATAAAAAAATTGTATAATCATCCACAAATTCAAACCATGAGTGGGGCAATTTCTAATCATCAATTTCATCCTCTGCCATGATTGTGCAATATGTTCATGATAAAGTTGCTTAAAATTCATAATATTGTTCCCAAGGGAGATGATCTTAGCGGGAGGAAAGTACTTGGAAATAAAAAGCATCTTTACACTTATTCCATGAATCAATACTATTTTTAGGCAAAGATGAAAACCAAGTTTTAGCATGATCCCTAAGCGAGAACGGAAATAGCTTCAATTTAACAATATCATTATCCAGATATTTTTTCTTTTGCATATCACACAAATCAATGAAATTATTAAGATGGGATGCGACATCTTCATTGGGAAGGCCGGAAAATTGATCTTTCATAACAAGATTCTGCAAAGCGGTATTAATTTCACAAGATTCCGCATTAGCATCAGGAGCAATCGGAGTACTATTAAAATCATTGTTGTTGGTATTGGAAAAGTCACACAATTTGGTATTATCTTGAGCCATCGTGACAAAGCAAGCAATCCAACACACGAGTACACAAAAAGTAAACGACAAGACGAACGAAAGAGGGGCAAAGAAAAGGCGAATCTTTTCGAAAATTGTTTTAGAAGTGGGGGAGAGGAAAACGAGAGACGAATGGCGAATAATGTAATGCGAGGGATGAGAGTTTATGATGGGTACTTGGTATGTCTTGGCTTGGCGTAGATCTCCCTGGCAACGGTGCCAGAAATCCTTCTTGCTACCTCTTGAGCTTGCGTTGGTTTTCCCCTTGAAGAGGAAAGGGTGATGCAACAAAGTAGCGTAAGTATTTCCCTCAGTTTTGAGAACCAAGGTATCAATCCAGTAGGAGACAACGCGCAAGCCACCGAATACTTGCACAAACAAACACCAACCTTGCACCCAACGCGATAAAGGGGTTGTCAATCCCTTCACGGTTATTTGCAACGTGAGATCTGATAGAGATGGATAAATGGTGAAGTAATATTTTTGGTATTTTTAGTTTATGGAACGGAAAGTAAAAGATTGCAAAAGAAAGTAAATAGGAAACTATTGTAGATCGGAAACTTATATGATGGAAAATAGACCTGGGGGCCATAGGTTTCACTAGAGGCTTCTCTCAAGATCAAAGATATTATGGTGGGTGAACAAATTACTGCCGAGCAATTGATAGAAAAAGCGCAAAGTATGACGATATCTAAGGCAATGATCATGAATATAGGCATCACGTCCGTGTCAAGTAGACCGAAACGATTCTGCATCTACTACTATTACTCCACACATCGACCGCTATCCAGCATGCATCTAGAGTATTAAGTTCATAAAGAACGGAGTAATGCCTTAAGCAAGATGACATGATGTAGAGGAATTAACTCAAACAATATGATGAAAACCCATCTTTTTATCCTCGATGGCAACAATACAATGTGTGTCGGTTCCCCTTCTGCCACTAGGATCGAGCACCGCATGATTGAACCCAAAGCTAAGCACTTCTCCCATTGCAAGAAAAACCAATCTAGCTGGCCAAACCAAATCGATAGTTCGAAGAGACTTGCAAAGATATAAAATCATGCATAAAAGAATTCAGAGGAGATTCAAATAATATTCATAGATAAGCTGATCATAAATCCACAATTCATCGGATCTCGGCAAACACACCGCACAAGAGTATTACATCGAATAGATCTCCAAGAACATTGAGGAGAACATGGTATTGAGAATCAAAGAGAGAGAAGAAGCCATCTAGCTACTAGCTATGGACCCGTAGGTCCGAGGTAAACTACTCACGCTTCATCGGAGAGGCAATGGTGTTGATGTAGAAGCCCTCCGTGATCGAATCCCCCTCCGGCAGGATGCCCAAAAAGGCCCCTAGATGGGATCTCACGGGTACATAAGGTTGCGGTGGTGGAAAACTGGTTTCGTGGCTCCCCTGGAAGTTTTTGGGGTATAAGAGTATATATAGGAGGAAGATCTAGGTCAGGAGGCCACCGAGGGGCCCATAGGGTTGGGGGGCGTGCCCTCCCCCTTGTGGCCGCCTCGTGGCTCTTCTAACTTGCACTCCAAGTCTCCTGGGTGTCTTCTGGTCCAAGAAAAATCATCGCGAAAGTTTTATTCCGTCCGCGCCGGCCTACAAAACCGTTTTTTCGCGAACTGCAAACGCGTTTTGCGGGTCGGCGGGATGCGGGGTGTGCTAGAGATGCTCTAAGCTCCCTAGCATTGGAGGCCTCTCATTCAATTGAGGTCACCAATTTAAAATTGGGTCGCCAATTTTGACCGGGACAACAATCTCTCACTCAATTCTTTTAATTCCCTATGCTCTCTAATTTTGGAGCTCTCTCATTCCATTGAGAAATTTCATATTGAATTTGTTGGACCGGGACAACAATGATTTTGACCGGGTCAATAATTTTTCAAATCAATCGGAAGCATCCGTCCTATAAAACCATACCAATCCCGTGCACCCTCTCATCACCTAGAAAAATGAAGTGATACTGTAGAGACACTATAGTACATGCAGCCACCGATGCAAAAAAAAAATCTCACATAAGTACAACTTGATTAGCAGACAATACAAAATCACACCACAAAAGTCCCATCAAAACACCGCATTATATGAATAAAAAATAAAACACACTCCATCATCTTCCCCACTAACCAAACCAAATATTCTCTCTATTCCAAAATATAAGGTATATTACTTTATTGAAAAGTCAAATTCTTTTGACCAAGTTCAGAGAGAAAAAAAATTAACGACATCCACAATACTAAATAAATAAAATATGAAAATTCATTTCATGATGAATCTAAAAATCCGATTTGATATTATGGATATTGATATATTTCTACACATATGTGGTCAAACTTACAGAGGTTTGACTTTTCAAAATCTAATACACCTTATGTTTTGAAATAGATGGAGTAATAAAATTATGAAAAATCTAACAACATCAACGGCGCAGCAAAGCACGCACAACCCTCCTGCTTCTTAGCATGTCTTTTGGGGCATACATTAGTCGTGTTTGCTCAGCGTACTCATACAAGAAAGGAGCCAGTACTACACTGTATCTGAATTTAGTCATGAGCATCCTAGTAAAATTACATTTCATCAAGTCACAGAAGAAGTACAAAAATTCCTTCTATTGTTGGTGGAAATAAAAAATTTCCTCTTTTTTTGTGGGAAATACAAAATTTCCTTGCAAGAAGTTAAAATGGAAAAAGAAAAAACAGCGAGTGAATACTTACCATCATCGAATCCAAAGCATGGTATCAAGTCATCATCATCATCAAAAGGTGATAGTGTTCGCACAATAATAAAAATGGCTTGCTCATATGGATTTGGGGTGCGACTAATGGCACTGGATTGGCGGCGGTGCCGGCAGGGGGCAGAGAAACCCTAGACGGTTGGGAGTCTTTCTTTCTAGGAAAGAAAGGAAACGTGGAATCACTCCTCTCAATGCGTCGTGGGGCAGTGGGCGGAGTGACGCGCGAGGATGACCACAACCAAGAGCACAACTAGCAGGGCGCTGTTTTAGTTTGGGTTCACCGAATCGGACAGCGAATCCGAACTGATCGAAACAACCTAGTCTCAGAAATGCCCGCACAGAGTATTTCAACTCGCTGCACTGACTATGTGTCAATAGTAGTCTTTCGTGAATTGACAACCCTAGTTCTGCAACCCATATTTTTTGGATCCGTATATCTAGCGAACGTCAGATTTTTAGGCATGGCAAAACAAACGTTTTTCATGGCAACTTGTGTTGGCCGGGATGGTAAGTTTAGTTGGCGAGCATAGCAAATCCGGCTCAGTTCATTTTTTGTCAGAAAATTGCCATGCTTCAAACTAAATTTGCCGTCCTGACGCTAATATAATTTGCCATGAAAAATGTTCAATTTGCCATGTCCAAAAATTTGACTTCAGACCTTTAGCATTTTCATAATTTTTCCGCTCTAGCTAAAACATTTTCATTTGATTGATTACTAGTCCATTCGTCTCCCATGATTTTTCATAAGAAACAACAGCTACATGGCAAGTACCTATGCAAGCGGAACCCGCGAAAGCTCGAATGTGAGCATGCTGAAAGTCAACCTTATGTTAATGCCGAGGGAGGGATTACACTGGTTGACTTTGTGCAAACACACGAAAATGCTTCGCGGGTTGCCCGCTTTGCATCCTTAATGGTGGAAGTATCAGGTCCGTGATATGAAGATAAGAGTCATGCAGATCATACTGTAACACAGTTACTGGTATTCCATTCAGGTTTTACCAGAAAAAACACAGTTAACTACCACTGCAACTTTGTACATGATGACAGTAATAAACGGTGCAATCAACAGGTCACTGGAAGTCTGAAATACAGTTGGTTCTGGACATATAAAGTACAGTTCTATTCATATATATCTGTCTTTTCAACCTTTTTTTGAACGGATTGTCTTTCCAACCTCTTGCTCCTGAATTACTCATACCAAATTGGATGGAACGGCAGATCCTCCGCTTCAGAAGGCCGCACCCTCTTTACGAGAAGAGCCTCATGCGTGATCGGGACACGGCACACGGGGCAAGTCGATAGTGTCGGACCGCATTCCCTGCATGTCTTCGGACAGCAAAAAGAAGGCAAAAGGAGGTTAGATCAGGCACTAATCCGAGAAAAGGGCTACTACTTCATTGTATCTGGATTTAGCCGTGTTTGTTCATAGTATAGTCGGGTTTTCATTGCAAGTTCACAAGTCGAGTTTGTCCGGCGCTAGACTTACCAGATGACCGCACTGGAAAGCCATGTCCCTCGGATTCCTTAAGCAGATGGGGCATACCTACAAGTTTTACAAAAACAGAGTTTAATAAGAGGCCATGACTGTAAAAAAAATGAATATGGTGCAGACTTACTACTAGCCTGAAGGTACCAACCTGTTCAACTGAAGCGTCATTGCCAACGTCGGTTGGCAGGAAGGTTGCGGCTGGAGCATAGGTAGCTGCAACAGCATCGTCACGTTCAAGGACTTCAATTGGTGGCGGAAGGATCATCCAAGGATCAGCCATTTCTTCGTGCCACCTGAGAGATTAGTTTAGGATAAGACAATAAGTACAACGCCGGCAAATGAGAATATGACAAGGATGCCAAGGATGACTAATGCAGGGACTCCAAGAATGAAGAAGAGCGAGTACTCTGGGGGGTAGAGGCCTTGGGCCGCTTTGTATTGAGTGGGTATTTCCATCAGAGCTGCAAAGGCAAATGCAGCCTCCTTCTTCGCCATATCCTTGCTTGTTGACATGATGTCAGTAAAGTTCACAAACTGCAGTAGTTTATCAACAAGGTTATAACTGCATCAATAGATATATGAATGCAACACAAATCTGAAATTCTTCTAATCAGAGAAGGCAACAGCACAAAGTAAATTGATCTCAACATAGTTTGTTATTTTATTTCTTATTGGAATCATCAGCCTTCCCACATCATTAAGTCCAAGAAACACAGCTAGAATCATTAGCATTGAAGGTAGCACTGTTTTTAGTGTGGGCACAACAAAAAATTTGGAACTGAAGCAACGTAATAGCATTGTTAAATCACCTGGAAATTGTAAAAAGCCCTGGCAGGAATACATTCATCAGCAGGCTGCATTTCCTTCCATGGTCCATCGCCCACTCCCACCATCACAATTGAAAGAGGATAGAAGCTAGCAAACAAAAAGGCTTTAGTTAGTAATACAACAACACCAAGTCGAATAACAATAGATGAACTGCATTTACCTAGCATCAATAAGTGCTTGTATAGTTGCCTCTTCTTGTGGACTTACGATGCTGTAAGACTTTGAGGTGGCTACCTGCAACTTTTGCTCAAGTGAGACTCACGCTAAAGGGATGAAGTTCCATTGAAGAATTTACTGCTACAATGAACACATTACCTGTCCATCAGCTATGATGACGAGGACATGATGTTGGTAGTTACTGTTTTCAACAACTGAAATCGCCGCGTAGATAAGAGGTGCAAAGGAAGTTGGTCCTACAGTCACCAGCTCAACCAAATTATGGATGAAACAAAAGATTTAAGTATTGCTAGTGAAGTATTCAGCTGCCCCTAGACAGAGACGGCGTCATAGATACAAAATTATTCAGTCAAAACACAATACATGAGTTATACTGCAAATACCTTTGTCTTTGTCAAAATAATGTGTGTAATCATGATGCAACGATCGCAAGGATATAAACCTTATCAACAAGTGATGTCAGAAACTTAAAAGATGCACTAAATAGAACTATTTGCTGTGTGCTATCCTAGGGTAATCTGGGAACATTATCAAATAAGTTCTTTTTCTCAAATAAGCACCAAAGTGCGCGTTATTTTGTATTAGGAGGAGGTATCAAGATGACGCGACCTGTACAGGCGACCAACTGAAAACAAAGCAAGGCAAAGCCAACAAAATTAAACAAAGGGAGGCCTGGAGTAAATGAAACAAAAAACAGAAAACTGTACGGCTAGGTATCCATCAATGCAGGGAGGGGTCAGGAGGTCTGGCGTGCACGCCATCAAATAAGTTGAAGCAAGGAAACAGAGCACAGCACTATATGGCTACCTAAAAACATAACTTGTCCTAAAAACAGTTCATCGATTAGAAAAAGATTGTCTCCACTGTCAAAGTTACTGAGACAGATAAAACTCAGATTTGTTATGGTTTTACAATCCCAGAATCTCTACTGAAGAAAAAAAGGGGAATAAGCCTTCATTACCTGAAAGGTCCAAATATGGAATCATTTGTTTGTATCTGTCAAGAACCTCCTCAAAACCACAACAAGGACGGTAATCTTTGTAAAAGCTGAAGACGGAATGATCACATGTAGAAACTACAGGTTTGAATTACATTCCATCAAGTCACAGAAGAAGTACAAAATTTCCTTGAAAGAAAGTTAAAATAGAAAAGGAAAAAACAGTGAGCGAATACTTACCATCACCAAATCCAAAGCATGGTATCAAGTTATCATCATCAAAAGGTGATAGTGTTCGCCCAATAATAGAAATGGCTTGCTCATATGGATTTGGGGTGCGACTAATGGCATGCAGAGATTCTCCTCCGAAGGAATGCTGACCTACAGAAATCCAGCAGGATACTTATTCAGTTAAACGACAGGGACCCTGTTGGGTAAAACGGCAGATCTGACGGTGACAGTGATACAGAAGTAACATTACCTGACCAATCGTTGCTTTTGGTGAAGTCAATGCCAAAAATCAGATTTGATGATTCAAGCCCAGCTTCTCTCAGTGCAGTAATGACCTTCATATATCGAAATTAGTACCAAATAACACTGTGGTAGTCTAGAGAAGGCAAGCGCACGACAACATGATGTGGATGCGATTTATGTACTTATAATTTCAAAATGGAGATAAAGTAGCTGAAAATATTTTAAACAGAAAGTAAATGTGTGGCTCGGAGAAACAGTTTACGTTATGCAGATTTGGCCATGTAGCATACAGGTTAAAACATTTTATACCCTGCCAGGATATGACATTTCGCAACGTTTATCAAGAAGACCGCGCCGAAGATTGAATAATAGAGACACATAATTTGAGCAACACGCTGAGGTTTTAACCAAGCAAACACTGGAATGAGCTGGGTGACCGCCTCTGGTCTGACTTTTCGCTGAAGTAACTTATGCTCAACGAACAGCGGTAGGATTCAGAGCAAAGAGTGTACACATAAGTAGCAGAGGAATGTAGCTACACTTGATAGGCATGAGGAAACAGAGAGTGACCATACTGGGACAATGTCTGCTTGTGACTCACCTCATCCACCGTGCTGTAATTGTACATGGGCTCCCCTTCCTCGGAGCTCCCGGAGGGAACTTCCTCGGAACTCCAGGAAGGAACGTCGTCAGAACTCCCGGAGGGAACGTCCTCGGAACTCCCGGAAGGAACGTCCTCATCATCAGTATTTTCGTCCCACGATGTCGGCGGCGATCTGCAGAACCACACGAATTCCGAGTGAGCGCCAGCAACCGTGGACCAACGCACTATGCAGAAAAATAAAAATGCTTGGGAAAAATGATTTCTCTTAGTTTCCGAGAAATTTACCGGGTGTCCTCCTCGTCATCAGTCTCCTCCTCTTCGCCCCACGTTATCGGCCACGACCTGCAGAACCACAGGAATTTCGCCTGGGCGTCAGCGACCCTGGATGAACCCACTATGCAAAAAAAAATGTTGGGAAAAACGATTTCTCGCAGCTTCCGAGAAATTTACCGGGTGGCATGCTCGTCATGAGCCTCTTCCTCTTCATCTTCCTCTTCGCCCCAGCCCCACATTCCGGGCGACGATCTGAATAACCACACAGGAATTTCGCCTGAGCGTCAGCGACCCTGGATCAACGCGCTATGCAAGAAATAAAAATGTTTTGGAAAAATGATTTCTCTCAGTTTCCGGGAAATTTACTTGGTGTCATGAGCCTTTTCCTGTTTGCCCCAGCCCCACATTGTCGGCGGCGATCTGCAGAAGCACAAGATGAATTTCGCGTAAGCGTCGGCGACCCTGGATCAACGCAGCACGCATGCAGAAAATAAAAATGGCTGGGAGAGATGATTTTTATAGACTTGCGAGAGATTTAGTGGGCGGCAGCGCGCCCTAGCACGCCGGAAAACGCGTGGCGTGAGGTAAACAAGGACGGCGACCGGGGCGGTGTGGGATCCAGATCCCTCCCAATAGATAAAATACAGTGATAAAATAAGACCGAACACGAACAGAGCATGAACAGAACTAGTACTAGTAACGAGTAAGCGTCAGATGAGGGACAGCGGGCACAGCATCGATGAATCAATCAATCAATCAATCAATCGGCGCTCGCTGCCGTCAGGCCAGATCGGGCGGAACCCCCGATCGCGCCCACCACGACCAGAGCGGGGACCGATTCCCCGCTGCCGCCGGCGAAGGGCCGAGGAGGGACGGGGAGCGGCGGCGTGCGTGCGTACGTACCGCTGCGGCGCCGAGGGCCGGGCCGCGACGGCGACGGCGAGCGGGGAAGGAAGGAAGAGACGCCGCCGCGCGGAGGCGGAGGGAGACCCCGGCCTTGGGCTGCTGCTGCTTGATTGATTGCTGGAGACGCCAAACGAGCGGCAGTTTCCCGTGGGTGCGGGCGGGCGGGCGGCTATTTCGACCAGCGTTGCGCAGCCAGCACAGCGCGCGGTGGCAGCCTGGCAGCGGCGGCGACCTTCACTTCTTTCCTTTTTCTTTTATTTTCTTTTATTATTTACTCGTTTTGTTTTATCGGTGGTCCGGAAATTCCTTCTCAAGTCTCGGTCACGTCAACGTCTCTGGTGAGACGCGGAAAAAAAAAAGTCAACGTCTCTCCGTCACTTTTTAGAATGAGAGCATTCTTTTTTCTAAATACTTTACTTGCGCCTACTATATATATGAGAAAAGTTTATAGCCGGCAAGCAGTCCGGCGAGTGTTCGGCCAGACGGACGCGCGCACGCGAATCTCTACCGCTTGTCGCTCAGCCGTCTTCTCTCCCACACCATCGCCTTCTACCCCTGAGCACGCGCTGAAGACGACACACCTGGGCTGCTGTGACGCGGGCGGCATTTTTTTAGTCATCTTTGTGGTGGCCTTGACGCACTTGAGATATCGACGCAACGGTCACCATGGATGTGCCCATACAAAAGCCTCACCTCTTTTATTGAGAAATTATGAATTGGTATAATGGCTCTTTCTTACATTACAACTTACAATACAAGAGTTTCTTACATGAGTGAAACAAAACTAAAGAAAAAGATTAAAGAATAACGTTTGACAAAATGATTAATGCAAAATGATCCATTAATGAAAAGAATTGATACAACAATATGATTACTTAATCAAGCAATACGTAGAGTAACTCCCAATATAGGAGTAAAAACAAGACGTAATAAAAAAGGATCGACGCGGAAAGTTCCGATTGAAATAGGATCTAAACAAGGAAGAACACTTGCCATTCGTTGGTTATTAGAAGCATCCCAAAAGCGTCCGGGTCGAAATATGGCTTTCAAATTAAGTTCCGAATTAGTAGATGCTGCCAAAGGGAGTGGGGGTGCCGTACGCAAAAAGGAAGCGACTCATAGAATGGCAGAGGCAAATAGAGCTCTTGCACATTTTCGTTAATCCAGAATCTATGTATGTAGACACATGGATCCGTACATCTCGATCGGAAAAGAATCAATAGAAGGAGAATCAGACGATATCTTTCTCGAAACAAACAAAAAGTTGTAACTGTCGGTGCTTTTTGCTACGACCGACAATTTTTTTTTGCTACATTCGTTTCATGGTGTGACTGCTGGCCGTTGTTCACGGAACTCATGCAGGCTGCGAGGGTGGGGGACGCACCAGAGTGTTGCGACCATGGAGTGTCGACGGCAGGAGTTGCCATCAGTCGACGAGGAAGTTGCAACCTGTCGACAACGGGATCTACAACAAAAATTGAGAGCGGGGGAGGTCCAGGGTGCGACCGGCCCAACTTTGGGCTGGCGCACCAGCGTCTAGTACTCGCCTGCGCCTATACTACGATATTTCACCCCAAGTTTTCTTCGGCCAGAAATATATTTCACCGAATTTGCATGCATCATATGGTGCGATTTCAGGACTAGGTATACTCATTTTTGGTACCCGCCATCAAGGCAATTTATTAAGTGTTTGGCAGATTTGCATCTGATTGTACAACGCCAATCAGAAATTCAGGGACAACATCGAAACCAAACAAGCAGCATCTACTGTACTACCCTACACGCTGCCCTTGCACTCATATGGGCAGCCACATTTACTTCTCTCCACATGTTGTAGCTCATCAATTATCTGCATGGATTTCATAGGCTGATACTTTATCTTATCTCTTCATGAACATATTTGTTTTGGTTGGACCAAATCGCCCCACATGACCGAAACTGCAATCGCTGCCTTGTCTTTGGATATAAAACTTGCGTCAAGGAGATCCTTTGCTAGTTATACTCCGCTATGCGATTTTTAGGTGATCGAGATTTGCCAAACACCGAGAGCGCTCAACATTTCTAAAGTGCTCCTGCCTGTTTTATTTTTCCTAACGGAGGTTAAAGGTTTGCTCATCTATTGATGATTAAGCATACGTAAGAGAATTGCTCGGTGCGAACTAACCTGTCTGTGGTTGGATAGTTAGAAGGACAGTTGTATCTCTAGCTCATCAGACTCCAAATCCCGGTGCTCGTATTTATTCTGGATTTATTTCCAGGATTGCCGGTAATGAGCGTTCAGTGGGAAAATACGTTTCCATCGACTACGAGGCGCCTATGATGACTCTGTAAAATCTAAAGATGATACGTCAGCTCAGTCTTTCGGAGGGGTGTACGTGTGTGCATTCATAGGAGAGAGTATATGCACGTATATATGAGTGCTTGCATCTGTATTGTGTTCAAAAAAAATTGCACAGTTGATTAGCGGAAAACCGATTGCTCTAGCTTGTGGATCAGCTGGTTGTTGAAATAAACAGGTATGGCTTGGGCGATTGCTTTTAACCGTACAATCACCCTAAAAGCGTTAGAGGATAAATCCGCCTTTCCTCCTCTAACCAGCACCTAACCGATCCTCAAAAGCTTTAGAGGAGGATGATTTTTACTCCAGCCCCTCTCGATCCTTAAATACACTTGCCCATGGCCGGCTGGAGTAAAAAAATTCGCTCCAAAGACGCCCCCACACCTCCAAATCCGCTCCAACCTATGAGGATGGTGATACGAAGATGCAAATTTTATTGAACCACAATTATTGCTAGTATTGATTCATTTAGGTTTTACGAGAAAACATCATTTTCTACTACTACTGCTGCTACTGCTACTACTTTTTACAAGATGACAGTAATAAACTGTACAAGAGGTGATGGAAATTATCCATCGGACAGCCAAAACAGTTGGCGCTGGACATATACAGTAAAGCTTTATGAACATTTACATATCTCCTTGCCCTTCCAAACTTCTTGCTCCTTGATTAGTACCGATACCATATTGCACGAATGGCCGATCCTTCACTTCCAGAAGGCTGCATCATCTTTACGAAAAGAGCCTTACACGGACAGTAATCGGCGCACGGCACAAGGGGCATGTCGATAGCGTCGGCCCGCATTCCTTGCATGTCTTGCGACAGACATAAAGAGAGACAGAAGGAGGGTTAGATCAGGGTACTCATCCAAGAAAGGAGATGTATCGGAATTTTTAACAGTGTTGTTTCACAGTAAACTGCTTCATTATATGTTTAGAGGTTGAGTTAGTTTTGGCGCTAGAGACTTACCAGATGGCCACATTGGAAAGCCATGTCCTTTGGATTCGTTAAGCAGATGGGACATACCTTTCAAGTTATACAAAAAAGAGAGTTAAGATCATACTGCAAAAAGAATATGGCGCAGACTTACTGGCCTCAGGGTGCACCAACCTTTTCATCCGAAACGGTGTAGCCAATGTCGGTTGACTGCGAGGTTGCGGCTGGAGTATGAGAAGCTGCGACAATATTGTCATATTCAAGAACTTTGCTGGGAGGGGGAAGGATCCTCGGAGGGTTGGCGTTTTGTGCATGCCTCCTGATAGATTAGTTAGGTTAAGATGATGAGTACAAGATCGTAAAGTGCACACTTTCATAAGGATGCCAAGAATAACTAATGCAGGGCCTCAAGGAATGAAGAAGAGCAAGTACTCTGGAGGTCGGAGGCCTTGAGTCGCTTTGTATTGAGTGGGTATTTCCATCAGCGCTGCAAGCGCAAATGCGGCCTCCTTCTTCGAGATATCCTTGCTTGCTGACATGAGACCAGTAAAGTTCACGAACTGCAGTAATTTCCCAACAAGGTTGTAAGTACAGCAACAGACAGATAAATGCAACGCAAATCAGAAATTATTCCAAGTCCAAGAACAAAGTAAATTAATCTCAATGCAGTATGATATTTTCTTTTTATTGGAATCATGAGTCTCCTCGTATCATTTACTCCCAAGACACACTGCTAGAATCATTTTTCTTGGCACTGAAGAAATTTAGAACGGAAGCAACATAATAGTATTGTTAAATCACCTGGAAATTATCAAAAGCTCTATCAGGAATACAGTCATCAAAATGCTGCATTGCATCCCATGGCCCATCGCCCACCCCCACCATCACAATTGAAAGAGGATAGAAGCTAGCGAACAAAAAAGGCTTTAGTAATAATACAACACCAAGTTGAATAACGATATATGAACTGCATTTACCTAGCGTCAACAATTGCTTGTATAGTCGCCTGTTCTTGTGGACTTAATCTTCCACCTGAAGTTGAGGTGGTCACCTACAACTCTTGCTAAAGTGAGGCTCACGCTGAATGGCTGCAGTTCCATTGAAGAATTTACTGCTACGATGAACACATTACCTGTCCATCAGCTATGATGACGAGGACATGGTATTGGCAGTTACTGCTTTCGACAACTGACATCGCCGCGTAGATAAGAGGTGCAAAAGAAGTTGGTCCTACAGTGAGCAGTTCCACAAAATTGTGAGGGAAACAAAAGATTTGAGTATTGCTGGTGAAGTATTCAGCTGTCCTCAAACAGAGACGGCATCATAGATAAACTATTATTCAGTCGGAACACAATACATGAGTTATACTGCGAACACCTTTGTCTTAGTCAAATAGCTATTGCATCATGTTCACAGATTACATAATGTATGTAATCATGATGCAAGAATCACAATGATGCAAATCGTATCAACAAGTGATGTAAAAAACTTACAGATGCACCGAATAGTTGAGCACCGACAGGGCTATTTGGCTATTTGCTATGTGCTATCGGACGGCAATCTCGGGACATCATCAAATATCTTTTTTTCTCGAACAAACACCAAAATGTGTGTCATTTTGTATATTAGGAGTGAGTGTCAAGATGACGCAAACTGTAGAAGCGACCCAGTGAAAACAAAACAAAAACTACCTAAGCTAGCCGAAAGAACTGGTAGCGAGACAGAAAACAGAACCAGAAAATAAAAAACTGTACAGCTAGCTATCCATCACAGCAGGGAGGGGTCGGGAGGCCTGGCGTGCACGCCATCAAATAAGTTGAAGCAAAGAAACAAAGCATAGCACTATATGGTTACTTTAAAACATAAGTCGTCCTAAAAACAGTTTGTTGATTAGAAAAAGACTGTCTCCACTGTCAAAGTTACTGGGGCAAATAAAACTCATATTTGTTATCGTTTTACAATCCCAGAATCTCTACTGGAGGCAAAAAGGGAATAAGCCCTCATTACCGGAAAGGTTCAAATGTGGAACAATTTGTCGGTATCTGTCAAGAACCTCCTCAAAACCACGACAAGGGCGGTTTTCTTGGTAAAAGCTGAAGACTGAATGATCATGTGTAGAAGCTACAGGTTGAATTGCATTTCATCAAGTCATGGAAGAGGTGCCAAATTCCTTTAAGGAAAGTTACAATGGAAAAGCCAAAAACAGTGAGCGAATACTTACCATCACCAAATCCAAAGCATGGTATCAAGTTATCATCATCAAAAGGTGATAGTGTCCGCCCAATTATAGAGATGGCTTGCTCATATGGATTTGGGGTACCACTAATGGCATGCAGAGATTTTCTTCCAAAGGAATGCCTACCTGCAGAAATTCAGCAGAACATTTATTCAGTTAGAACGACAAGGGCCTTGTTGGGTAAAACAGCAGATCTGATGTGACAGTGATACAGAGGTAACATTACCTGACCATTCATTGCTTTTGGTGAAGTCGATGCCAAGAATTAGATTTGATGATTCAAGCCCAGCTTCTCTCAATGCAGCGATGACCTTCATATATATCGGAACAGTACCAAATTACATCGTGGTAGAGAATGCAAACGATAAGATTACTTATTTTTTAAAGGAATTGAGGTAGCTCAAAGCACTTCAACAATGTTTACTGTGAGCAACAATACAGAAGGGAAATCCGTGGCTCGGAGAAACAGTTTATGTTATGCAGATTTGGGCATGTAGCATACGGGGAAAACAGATTATACCCTGTCAGGATTTGACATTTCTCAACTTTTATCAAGGAGACTGCGCCGAAGATTGAATAACAGAGACACATAATTTGAGCAATGCCCTGAGGTTTTAATACTAAGCAGATACTAGAGTAACAAGCCGGGTGATGGCCTCTATCTGATTTATTTTTCTGCAGTAACTGATGCTCAACAAGCAGCAGCAGGATTCAGAGCAAACAGGAGTAGCAGAGAAATCTGTCAACACTTGATATGCATGAGAAAAGGAGAGACCGAGAGAGGACACTCACCTCATCCACCGAGCTGTAGTTGTCTGCTATGAACTTGGGCTGCCGGTCCCTGGAACCCCCGGACGGAACGTGGTCGTGATGGTGCCCATGCCTGTGATGAGCCCTCTCGCCCCACATTGTCTGCCGGCGACGATCTGCAGAAGCGCACGAATTCCGGTCACGCGTCAGCAACCTGGATCAACGCACTATGCAGAAAATGGCTGCCGCGAAAAACAGTTTCCTCCTCGCCATTTAACTGGGCGGCAGTGCGCTCTAGCTACTACACGCCAGGAAATCCGCGCGTGGTGTCACAAGAGCAGCAACAGTGTGGACTGGACTGGAATCTAGATCCGTCCCGGTGAAATAACAGCAGAGCAGAGCAGACAGGGCGTCGGTTTAGGCGGTTGCAAGGTTGCAGTGCGCCGGCTGACGGACGGATTCGCCGGGCCGGGCAGGCAGGCAAGCAAGCAAGCATGAGCAGAAGGGCTGGCGCGGGTGATGCGTGCGGTGCGGGCCATGGAACGGACCGCAGCCACAGTGGATGAGCGTCAGGGGCTCCGTCGGTGGTGAATCGATCGGTCGGCGCTAGCTACCGTCGGGCCGAATCGGCCGGAACCCCTCCCCCGCCCCGCCCGCCTGAGCAGGGGCCGAGTCCCCGCCGCCGGCGACTAAAGCGGGACGAGCGGGCGAGGAATTCGGCCCGCCCCCTGGGGTGGCGCGGAGAGGGAGGGCGTAGGTTCACAGGGAGAGGCACAGGGATGCGTACCAGTGACGGCCGGAGGGCTGGACCGTGAGGACGACGGCGACGGGGAAGACGGCGGGGAGACCCCTTGCTGCCTGCTTGCTTGCTGGATGGGATTGGGGAAGCGTGCGTGCGTGCGTGAAGGTGAAGCAGAGCACGGCGTTCACTCCATTCTTTCCTCTCTTTTTTTTTTTCCTTTTTTATTCGTTTTGAGTTGCTGCCTTTGCTTTCGACGTGACCCATTCCACGTGTGATTTTTGCCTTACTAAAGTACACTTGAGTAGGTTTCCATCCTGACCTCAGCGCTAGATAGGTTCAGCGAGTTGTACCTTAGTACTCCCTCCCTTTATTTTCATATAAGCCGTTTTAGACAACTGATTTTGAACAGTTTTAGGAGTTGTCTGAACTTTCTAAAACGTCTTATAAAAATGAACAAAGGGAGTAACTTTTTATTAGGAGGTTGTCTCATCGTTAGTTGTCTGGAAATTACTCGAGTCCCGATGTTTCCGGTCAATAGGTCAGCAACTCCAATCATGACTTTAGGGGACCGATATTTACCCAAAAAAAAAGCAACGTTCAGCAAAAGCGGGGACAAAATCGGTAATCCGACTTGTTTTATTTTCCTTAACGGAGATAAAAGGTTTTACATCCATCCGTTGATTAGGTAGAAGATAATTTTCCGATTAATTAGCAAAAAAACAAATGCTCTTTTTTTAGCAACAAAGGGACCTTATTCCCCTCCAATTTCATACAAAGAGATTAAAGCGCCATCAACAAATATTCAGGACTAAGTCTATTACAAACTGGAGGTACGAAGACCTACCATCACATCAAGAATAGAACATGATCCAGGACCAAAGGCCAGACAAGACTGGAAACCCTCCAACAAGTAAAATTGACTCCGAGAAAACATCACATTAACAAAGCTAAAACATGGGACTAAGGAAGAAAGCGGGGGAAGCCGGGCGCCAAGTCAGGAACTGGAGTATCTCCATATGTTAGCTACCAATCCAAATAACTCACGGCCTCCTTGTTTCTGGCTGCTTTGTCTGCAAAATTGACCAATCAGCGATCCACGAACACAACAACCTCACAAGGGTTTTTCTTTCAAATATAATGTCATTTCTACATCTCCAGATAGTCCAAAACGTGGTTGCAACACCAACCAAAACAAGTTTCTTGTCATGTTTAGGGAATAATCATATCCATCTATCCAAGAAATCAGTGAGACAATTAGGAATAGAGTTTAGGTCAAAAGCACATTTCCTCAGGCTCCACATCAACCTAGCAGCCGGACAAGTAAAAAACTGATGGTCAATAGACTCATCCTAACCACGGAAGGCACAATTTTTAGTACCTTTCCAAACCCTTTTAGGCAAATTATATTTAGTTAAAATGCTTTTTCTAGTTATGAGCCACAAAAGGATTTTGATCTTAGCTGGGACATTAGTTTTCACAAAAAATTCTGTGGAAAGCCAATGTCAGATTTAACCAAAAACAAATACAAAGATATAACAGTAAATTTTCTGTCAGTTGTCAGCGACTCAACATCCACTTAATGTGATGCTTACCCCCATTCATTTGAATTTCATCAGATTTAACCAAAGGTCAAGGGATTCACCATACAAAGTTCTTCGAAAAGTAAAAGTACACTTTGATCGCTTTCATTTTAGCGACACTTTTCACCCTATTTTGATCTTGTAACTCTCTTACGAACTGTCACTCTCTTAACCTCCACCTCTATGCACTGCATCTTTGTGGTCTTTATTGTAGGCTCCCACACCCATGATGTTAATCCTACCGTCGCCCAACACCATCTCTTACATATGGCGGTGTTGTGTCATGCCTCGTTCAGCACCCACACACACACACCCCCTTTCATCTGCCATTGCCACGTCTAGATAACATAGTGTTTGCCTTCGAAGCGAGTGATCCACCAGCATTTCCAAGACAAGCATGACAAAGGAAGAGTGCCATGAAAAAAAAGATGGAAGATAGTTCTAAAACTACCGTTGTCGTTTCATCCTAAATCTGGTGTATTTTGTTTTGCAAATTGGAGGGCGGCGGAGCCTCACCAATCGACCTCCCTCCCTTCCTCCTCCATCATTTATCTTCCTTCTGCTCCTACATGTTGTGTCGTAATACCAAACTTCTAATGGTCGTCCTCACAAATTTTTAAGCACATCTTTGTTGTTCTTCCGAGCTCCGTCACTTTTCGTGTGCGTAAACATAAACAGTAGGATTTTAAATCGCCGATGATGAAGCTGGCACCCAGGTAATTTTTGCCTCGGGTGTGGACACGTGAAAGCAACAAGAGGGATGATTCTCGCACATGATTCTCGAACATGAGACAGATTTTTTAGCTAGGCGGGCAACTTTCTTTGACTCAAAAAGATTCGAGTATGTGCTCATGCTCACCCAACAGATGGGATAGAATTTGCAGCCCAGAGTCAGTGTCGACGATGCATAGCTCGACATATATATTTTCACAAGAAGAAGAAAAAAAACGCACGAAAAATGAAGTGTTTGCAAAACGTTAAAAAAAATTAGAAGCACCGGGCGAGGTGTTTGCAAAACGTTAGGAAAACAAAAGCACGCCCAGCGGGACTCGAACCCACAATCGCCTGATTAGAAGTCAGACGCCTTATCCATTAGGCCACGGGCGCTGTTGCGTTCACATAAATAATATCGGCTTATTTAATCAGTGGGCCGACCGAAAGCACACAAATATCGGGGACAACCTGTATACGTTCAGGACTTAGCATGCGATCGTACGATCAATACATCTGAACCATCTAATGGCGATCCCATGGTACAGATCGAGCAAGGTGGAGAGGTGCTACACATTTTGCACGAAACACCTCGAAGTGCCGAAATATAGCAGTCCGAGCTCCTCTCACCACATGATTCAGCAGCCAACCCCAAAATCAAGCCATTCTCAGCGCGAGCAGCCGGAGTGCATCGTCGTGAGCCGCTCCGACGTGCGCCGCTGACCTCGCTGGATCAACCATGCCTGAGCCTCACAGCCACCCAGATTCGCCCGTCCCAATCCTTCATGTCGCTGGATCTGATGGTTCGAAGGCACGCTGCCTCCGTCTCCGGCCATCACGAGACCCGCCGCCACCATCCTGTGCAATCCAGCTGCTAGAAAGCGTCGCTCCCTCTTCCAAGACGTCATCGAGTTCCTGCCACCCGCCTTCGTTGGCTATGGCGTTCCGATACCCTCGGCTGCGGATCTGGCCGCAGCTCTGTTGTTCCCCTTTTGCCTGATGAGATGGAGTATATATTTTTTACATTTCCAAAAAAATTGTTTCATGCATATATTGTACTTCACGCAATCCATTTTATGCATACCAGGTACAAAATCAAAGTGAGGGAGCTGCTAAATGCAATATTACGAAAGGTTAGGGGGCTGAATGTATAATTTATTATCCAAACCCACCTCATCATTTGTACCGTACGACAACCATCTGATGGCCCAAGATCGCATGATCGCATATGAAGCTCCGATCTCATTCTAGTCTCCCCCCACAAATGTCCGCTTGCACAAAATATACAAATTCTCATTTTAGATACAAGAAGAAATACATGGATCAACGCTATGTTCACATCAAAGAGGCGGAGGGATATCGGTTCATATGATTGGAAGAAATAATGAAGGATCTCCTTCAATTGAATCCTATGAGATATTTTCCCCGGAGCTTCTTCCATAGGATTGATTCTAAAGGATTGTATTCCTACGAGTTAATTGCAAAAAATCACCACATTTGGGGCATTGATTGCAGAAAACCACCCAATCCCTAATTTTGTACAAAAATCACTGTGTTTATAGTAAACTCTTTGAAGAAAGCACTGATCAGAGGATTTAGGCCATTTAATCACTTTCTGACACATGGGACCGGACTGTAAGGAGCTGACTTGGCAAACATTGACATACACCCCCCTGGATCAAAAAGAAAAACGCAATCCAACCCAGCCGGTGGCGTCCCTCCTCCCTTCGATCCTGCAAGCCGTCGTCGCCTTGAGACCTCCGCTGCCCAGCGCCATCGATGGATGGAGCTCCACCGCGCCGCCTAGCTTGCCTGCACCCCCACCTCCGGCCACCTTCGCTCATCGCCGTCCCATTCCCGTCCAAATTCGGTTAGTGGGCCGCCGCGGAGACGGCGATGGCGCATAGGTCGCAGAGGTTGGCGATGGAGCTGTTGGGCTCCGCGACGAGCTGCACAGGGCGCGTACCGCCGGTCCCGGTGGCACGGCTTCCCTCCTCCCGCGAGCATGTGCCCCGGCGAAGAGAAGGACCGCGTGACATCTCCGGTGAGGCGGCCTCCCTCCCCCGCACGACCACGTGCTCCGGCGAGGGATCCTCCCTCATCTCCCTCCACCCGCGGGAGCACGCGCCCATGCCCTCCGGCGAGGCGACGTACCTCCTCCCCGCGGCCACGCGCCCTGAGCTCCGGCGAGCACGCATAGGAGGGATCCTCTCCCCGCGTGTCGCAACTCGGCCCTAGCAGGATGACGTGGGAGAGAGAGGTGGGGCGAGAAGATCACGACGGCGACGTGCTTGTCAGCGGCGACGACATCGCCGGAGTGGCGCCGGGGGTCGGCCAGCTCGGGTTCTCTCGATCCGATGGGATCGAGGCAGCGGGCTCTGTCGGGCATGGTCCGGGGGGCTGATTGCTTTTTTCTTAAATCTAGTAGGGGTCTCTGTGTGATTATTTTGCCAAGTCAGCTCCTTACAGTCCGGTCCCATGTATCAGAAAGTGATTAAATGGGCTAAATCACCTGATGAGTGCATTTTGCAAAAAGTTTACCAGAAACATGGTGATTTTTCACAAAATTAGGGACTAGGTGGTTTTCTGCAATCGATGCCCCAAATGTGGTGGCTTTTTGCAATTAACTCGCATTCCTACAAAATCAAACACCTATAGAAAAAAATTCCATTGGATGACAATACTATGAAAATCCTATGAATCAACGTATTTGGGTTAGTTATAACTGGATTTGTTTGCTAACGGGAGAATGGTGCCGGTCTACAAAAATACTCCATCCTTCACGAAATATAAGGCGCCGGTTGACTTTTCTAGTCTTTGTTGCACAATTTTGACTATGATTTTCACATATTATCTCTATACTACTTAAAAAAATGTAAGGTTCTCATTTCACCTTTTTTTTACTACCCCTTTGTCCAACCTTTCATGTATATGATAATCAATCACCTTAATTTATTTATCTTCTGAACCAATTCTATTTTAATTTATTTACCAAACTTCTAATCAAAATACAAGGTAATTCACTGGCAGAATTTGATGAACATTTATTTACACAATCACATTATTATTGACAGATAAATGACAAGCTAACCTACTAGAATATTTATATCCCGTTGCAACGCACGGGCATTGTTCTAGTATATCTATAAAATTAGTATACATACATATGAAATAAAATTATTTTGCAAGATAAATATGATGATGCCATTTATACGTGTTCAATCCATGTACTTTGATATATATATTAGTGGTCAAAAAGTCATGCATCAAAGACTGTGCAAAGTCAATCACGCCATATATTTTGGGAAGAAGGGAGTACCACCCATGAGTGCTTTAACATTGAACACATATTTGATTTTGCCTACAAAAAAGAACACTTATTTGATTGATGACCAAGAAGTGGTATGTGGGAGAACCAATGCACTATTCAATTATTTACGTGGTGTTACAAAGAGGGGGTCCACTTTGGTGCAACATTTACGATAAAAATATACCATGGAACACTCATATAAACTATCAAGAATATGGTCGTCACGTTCGAGGCAATTGACAGTGGTAATGGTTCAACGGACAACAAGAAAACTTCCTTCTCTTTATCTTCTCATCTCTTCGCAGGACATCGGGAACTAATCTTTTTCACATAGTAGGTTTCGGATCAACATGAATAGCCCACTTTCTGAAGGAAAACTCATATTTATTATAGTACATGACTTTGTATGTGGGGGGGGGGGGGGGGGGGGGGGGGGGGGGGGGGGGCATGGGGACCAATGTTGGGGTACGTAGTAATTTTAAAATTTTCCTACGCACACACAGGATCATGGTGATGCATAGCAACGAGAGGGGAGAGTGTGTCCACATACCCTCGTAGACCGAAAGCGAAAGCGTTAGCACAACGCGGTTGATGTAGTCTTACGTCTTCACGATCCGACCGATCCAAGTACCGGACGTACGGCACCTCCGAGTTCAGCACACGTTCAGCTCGATGACGTCCCTCGAACTCCGATCCAGCCGAGCTTTGAGGGAGAGTTCCGTCAGCACGACGGCGTGGTGACGACGATGATGTTCTACCGACGCAGGGCTTCGCCTAAGCACCGCTACGATATTATCGAGGTGGACTATGGTGGAGGGGGGCACCGCACACGGCTAAGAGATCCAAGGGATCAATTGTTGTGTCTATGGGGTGCCCCCTGGCCACGTATATAAAGGAGTAGAGGAGGGGGGACAGGGCCGGCCCCTATGACGCGCCCTGGAGGAGTCCTACTCCCACCGGGATTAGGATTCCCCCCCTTCCAAGTAGTAGGAGTAGGAGTCAAGGCAAGGGAAGAGAGAAGAGAAGGAAGGAGGGGGCGCAGCCCCCCCCCCCTAGTCCAATTCGGACTAGGCCTTGGGGGCGCGCGCAGCCTCTCCTCTCCCTTTCCCCTAAAGCCCAATAAGGCCCATATACTCCCCGACGAATTCCCGTAACTCTCCGGTACTCCGAAAAATACCTAAATCATTCGGAACCTTTCCGATGTCCGAATATAGTCGTCCAATATATCGATCTTTACGTCTCGACCATTTCGAGACTCCTCGTCATGTCCCCGATCTCATCCGGGACTCCGAACTACCTTCGGTACATCAAATCAGATAACTCATAATACAAATCGTCATCGAACTTTAAGCGTGCGGACCCTACGGGTTTGAGAACTATGTAGACATGACCGAGACACGTCTCCGGTCAATAACCAATAGCGGAACCTGGATGCTCATATTGGCTCCCACATATTCTACGAAGATCTTTATCGGTCAAACCGCATAACAACATACGTTGTTCCCTTTGTCATCGGTATGTTACTTGCCCGAGATTCGATCGTCGGTATCTTAATACCTAGTTCAATCTCGTTACCGGCAAGTCTCTTTACTCGTTCCCCCGTAACTAACTCATTAGTTACAATGCTTGCAAGACTTATAGTGATGTGCATTACCGAGAGGGCCCAGAGATATCTCTCCGACAATCGGAGTGACAAATCCTAATCTCGAAATACGCCAACCCAACAAGTACCTTCGGAGACACCTGTAGAGCACCTTTATAATCACCCAGTTACGTTGTGACGTTTGGTAGCACACAAAGTGTTCCTCCGGTAAACGGGAGTTGCATAATCTCATAGTCATAGGAACATGTATAAGTCATGAAGAAAGCAATAGCAACATACTAAACGATCAAGTGCTAAGCTAACGGAATGGGTCAAGTCAATCACATCATTCTCCTAATGATGTGATCCCGTTAATCAAATGACAACTCATGTCTATGGCTAGGAAACATAACCATCTTTGATTAACGAGCTAGTCAAGTAGAGGCATACTAGTGACACTCTGTTTGTCTATGTATTCACACATGTATTATGTTTCCGGTTAATACAATTCTAGCATGAATAATAAACATTTATCATGAAATAAGGAAATAAATAATAACTTTATTATTGCCTCTAGTGCATATTTCCTTCAGTCTCCCACTTGCACTAGAGTCAATAATCTAGTTCACATCGCCATGTGATTTAACACCAATAGTTCACATCACCATGTGATTAACACCCATAGTTCACATCGTCATGTGACCAATACCCAAAGGGTTTACTAGAGTCAATAATCTAGTTCACATCGCTATGTGATTAACACCCATAGAGTACTAAGGTGTGATCATGTTTTGCTTGTGAGAGAAGTTTAGTCAATGGGTCTGCCACATTCAGAGCCGTATGTATTTTGCAAATATTCTATGTCTACAATGCTCTGCGCGGAGCTACTCTAGCTAAATGCTCCCACTTTCAATATGTATCCAGAGACTCAGAGTCATCTAGATCGGTGTCAAAGTTTGCATCGACGTAACTTTTACAACGAACTCTTTATCACCTCCATAACCGAGAAATATTTCCTTAGTCTACTAACGATAATTTTGACCGCTGTTCAGTGATCTACTCCTAGATCACTATTGTACTCCCTTGCCAAACTCAGTGTAGGGTATACAATAGATCTGGTACACAGCATGGCATACTTTATAGAACCTATGACTGAGGCATAGGGAATGACTTTCATTCTCTTCCTATCTTCTGCCTTGGTCGGGCTTTGAGTCTTACTCAATTTCACACCTTGTAACACAGGCAAAAACTCTTTCTTTGACTGTTCCATTTTGAACTACTTCAAAATCTTGTCAAGGTATGTACTCATTGAAAAAACTTATCAAGCGTGTTGATCTATCTCTATAGATCTTGATGCTCAATACGTAAGCAGCTTCACCGAGGTCTTTCTTTGAAAAAACTCCTTTCAAATACTCCTTTATGCTTTGCAGAATAATTCTACATTATTTCCGATCAACAATATGTCATTCACATATACTTATCAGAAATGTTGTAGTGCTCCCACTCACTTTCTTGTAAATACAGGCTTCACCGTAAGTCTGTATAAAACTATATGCTTTGATCAACTTATCAAAGCGTATATTCCAACTCCGAGATGCTTGCACCAGTCCATAGATGGATCGCTGGAGCTTGCACACTTTGTCAGCATCCTTTGGATCGATAAAACCTTCAGGTTGCATCATATACAACTCTTCTTCCAGAAATCCATTCTGGAATGCAGTCTTTACATCCATTTGCCAAATTTCATAAAATGTGGTAATTTGCTAACATGATTCGGACAGACTTTAAGCATCGCTACGAGTGAGAAAATCTCATCGTCAGTCAACACCTTGAATTTTGTCAAAAACCTTTTTCGACAAGTCTAGCTTTGTAGATAGTAACACTACTATCAGCGTCCGTATTCCTCTTGAAAATCCATTTATTTTCTATGGCTTGCCGATCATCGGGCAAGTCAACCAAAGTCCATACTTTGTTCTCATACATGGATCCCATCTCAGATTTCATGGCCTCAAGCCATTTTGCGAAATCTGGGCTCATCATCGCTTCCTCATAGTTCGCAGGTTCATCATGGTCTAGTAACATGACTTCCAGAACAGGATTACCGTACCACTCTGGTGCGGATCTTACTCTGGTTGACCTATGAGGTTCGGTAGTAACTTGATCTGAAGTTTCATGATCATCATCATTAACTTCCTCACTAATTCGTGTAGGCATCACTGGAACTGATTTCAGTGATGAGCTACTTTCCAATTCGAGAGAAGGTACAATTACCTCATCAAGTTCTACTTTCCTCCCACTCACTTCTTTCGAGAGAAACTCCTTCTCTAGAAAGGATCCATTCTCAGCAACGAATATCTTGCCTTCGGATCTGTGATAGAAGGTGTACCCAACAGTTTCTTTTGGGTATCCTATGAAGATTTACTTCTCCGATTTTGGTTCGAGCTTATCATGTTGAAACTTTTTCACATAAGCATCGCAGTCCCAAACTTTAAGAAACGACAGCTTAGGTTTCTCGCCAAACCACAGTTCATATGGTGTCATCTCCACGGATTTAGATGGTGCCCTATTTAACGTGAATGTAGCTGTCTCTAATGCATAACCCCAAAACGATAGTGGTAGATCGGTAAGAGACATCATAGATCGCACCATATCTAATAAAGTACAGTTATGACGTTCGTACACACCATTACACTGTGGTGTTCCAGGTGGCGTGAGTAGTGAAACTATTTCACATTGTTTTAACTGAAGGCCAAACTTGTTAACTCAAATATTCGTCTCCGCGATCAGATCGTAGAAACTTTATTTTCTTGTCACGATGATTTTCCACTTCACTCTGAAATTCTTTGAACTTTTCAAATGTTTCAGACTTATGTTTCATCAAGTAGATATACCCATATCTGCTCAAATCATCTGTGAAGGTCAGAAAATAATGATACCCGCCGCGAGCCTCAACACTCATCGGACCGTATACATCATTATGTATTATTTCCAACAAGTTTGTTGCTTGCTCCATTGTTTCGGAGAACGGAGTTTTAGTCATCTTGCCCATGAGGCATGGTTCGCAAGCATCACGTGATTCCAAAAGCCCATCACCATGGAGTTTCTTCATGCGCTTTACACCAATATGACCTAAACGGCAGTGCCACAAATAAGTTGCACTATCATTATTAACTTTGATCTTTTAGCTTCAATATTATGAATATGTGTATCACTACGATCGAGATCCAACAAACCATTTTCATTGGGTATATGACCATAGAAGGCTTTATTCATGTAAACAGAACAACAATTATTCTCTAATTTAAATGAATAACCGTATTGCAATAAACATGATCAAATCATATTCATGCTCAACGCAAACACCAAATAATATTTATTTAGGTTCAACACTAATCCCGAAAGTATAGGGAGTGTGCGATGATGATTATATCAATCTTGAAACTACTTCCAACACACATCGTCACTTCACCCTTAACTAGTTTCTGTTCATTCTGCAACTCCCGTTTCGAGTTACTACTCTTAGTAACTGAATCAGTATCAAATACCGAGGGGTTGCTATAAACACTAGTAAAGTATACATCAATAACATGTATATCAAATATACCTTTGTTCACTTTGCCATCCTTCTTATCCGCCAAATACTTGGGGTAGTTCCGCTTCCAGTGACCAGTCCCTTTGCAGTAGAAGCACTTAGTCTCAGGCTTAGGTCCAGGCTTGGGCTTCTTCACTTGAGCAGCAACTTGCTTGCCGTTCTTCTTGAAGTTCCCCATCTTCTCTTTGCCCTTTTTCTTGAAACTAGTGATCTTGTCAACCATCAAAACTTTGATGTTTTTCTTTGATTTCTACCTTCGCCGATTTTAGCATCGCGAAGAGCTTGGGAATTGTTTTCATCATCCCTTGCATATTATAGTTCATCACGAAGTTCTAGTAACTTGGTGATAGTGACTAGAGAACTTTGTCAATTACTATCTTATCTGGAAGATTAACTCCCACTTGATTCAAGCAATTGTAGTACTCAGACAATCTGAGCACATGCTCACTGGTTGAGCTATTCTCCTCCATCTTGTAGGCAAAGTACTGTCAGAGGTCTCATACCTCTCGACACAGGCATGAGTATGAAATACCAATTTCAACTCTTGGAACATCTTATATGCTCCGTGGCGTTCAAAACATTTTTGAAGTCCCGGTTCTAAGCCGTAAAGCATGGTGCACTAAACTATCAAGTAGTCATCATACCAAGTTTTTGTCAAAACGTTCATAACGTATGCATCTGCTCCTGCAATAATTCTGTCACCTAGCGCTGCATCAAGGACATAATACTTCTGTGCAGCAATGAGGTTAATCCTCAGATCATGGACCAAGTCCGCATCATTGCTACTAACATCTTTCAACTTAGTTTTCTCTAGGAACATATCAAAATAAAACAGGGGAGCTAAACGCGAGCTATTGATCTACAACATAGATATGCTAATACTGCCAGGACTAAGTTCATGATAAATTTAAGTTCAATTAATCATATTATTTAAGAACTCCCACTTAGATAGACATCCCTCTAATCCTCTAAGTGATCACGTGATCCATATCAACTAAACCATGTCCGATCATCACGTGAGATGGAGTAGTTTCAATGGTGAACATCACTATGTTGATCATATCTACATATGATTCACGCTCGACCTTTCGGTCTCAGTGTTCCGAGGCCATATCTGTTATATGATAGACTCGTCAAGTTTAACCTGAGTATTCCGCGTGTGCAACTGTTTTGCACCTGTTGTATTTGAACGTAGAGCCTATCACACCCGATCATCACGTGGTGTCTCAGCACGAAGAACTTTCGCAACGGTGCATACTCAGAGAGAACACTTATACCTTGATAATTAAGTGAGAGATCATCTTATAATGCTACCGTCAATCAAAGCAAGATAAGATGCATAAAAAGATAAACATCACATGCAATCAATATAAGTGATATGATATGGCCATCATCATCTTGTGCTTGTGATCTCCATCTTCGAAGCACCGTCATGATCACCATCGTCACCGGCGCGACACCTTGATATCCATCGTAGCATCGTTGTCGTCTCGCCAACTATTGCTTCTACGACTATCGCTACCGCTTAGTGATAAAGTAAAGCATTTACATGGTGATTGCATTGCATACAATAAAGTGACAACCATATGGCTCCTGCCAGTTGCCGATCACTCGGTTACAAAACATGATCATCTCATACAATAAAATTCTGCATCATGTCTTGACCATATCACATCACAACATGCCCTGCAAAAACAAGTTAGACGTCCTCTACTTTGTTGTTGCAAGTTTTACGTGGCTGCTACGGGCTGAGCAAGAACCGTTCTTACCTACGCATCAAAACGACAACGATAGTTCGTCAAGTTAGTGCTGTTTTAACCTTCTCAAGGACCGGGCGTACCCACACTCGGTTCAACTAAAGTTGGAGAAACTGACACCCGCAAGCCACCTGTGTGCAAAGCACGTCGGTAGAACCAGTCTCGCGTAAGCGTACGTGTAATGTCGGTCCGCTTCATCCAACAATACCGACGAACCAAAGTATGACATGCTGGTAAGCAGTATGACTTATATCGCCCACAACTCACTTGTGTTCTACTCGTGCACATAACATCAACACATAAAACCTGGCTCGGATGCCACTGTTGGGGAACGTAGTAATTTCAAAATTTTCCTATGCACACACAGGATCATGGTGATGCATAGCAACGAGAGGGGAGAGTGTGTCCACATACCCTCGTAGACCGAAAGCGGAAGCGTTAGCACAACGCGGTTGATGTAGTCGTACGTCTTCACGATCCGACTGATCCAAGTACCGAACATACGGCACCTCCGAGTTCAGCACACGTTCAGCTCGATGACATCCCTCAAACTCCGATCCAGCCGAGCTTTGAGGGAGAGTTCCGTCAGCACGACGGCGTGGTGACGACGATGATGTTCTACCGACGCAGGGCTTCGCCTAAGCACCGCTACGATATTATCAAGGTGGACTATGGTGGAGGGGGCACCGCACACGGCTAAGAGATCCAAGGGATCAATTGTTGTGTCTATGGGGTGCCCCCTGGCCACGTATATAAAGGAGTGGAGGAGGGGGAGAGGGCCGGCCCATATGGCGCGCCCTGGAGGAGTCCTACTCCCACCGGGAGTAGGATTCCCCCCTTCCAAGTAGTAGGAGTAGGAGTCAAGGCAAGGGAAGAGAGAAGAGAAGGAAGGAGGGGCTGCAGCCCCCCCCCCCTAGTCCAATTCGGACTAGGCCTTGGGGGGGCGCGCAGCCTCTCCTCTCTCTTTCCCCTAAAGCCCAATAAGGCCCATATACTCCCCGGCGAATTCCCGTAACTCTTCGGTACTCCGAAAAATACCCGAATCACTCGGAACCTTTTCGATGTCCGAATATAGTCGTCCAATATATCGATCTTTACGTCTCGACCATTTCGAGACTCCTCGTCATGTCCCCGATCTCATCCGGGACTACGAACTACCTTCGGTACATCAAATCACATAACTCATAATACAAATCGTCATCGAACTTTAAGCGTGCGGACCCTATGGGTTCGAGAACTATGTAGACATGACAGAGACACGTCTCCGGTCAATAACCAATAGCGGAACCTGGATGCTCATATTGGCTCCCACATATTCTACGAAGATCTTTATCGGTCAAACCGCATAACAACATACGTTGTTCCCTTTGTCATCGGTATGTTACTTGCCCGAGATTCGATCGTCGGTATCTCAATACCTAGTTCAATCTCGTTATCGGCAAGTCTCTTTACTCATTCCGTAATACATCATCCCGTAACTAACTCATTAGTTACAATGCTTGCAAGGCTTATAGTGATGTGCATTACCGAGAGGGCCCAGAGATACCTCTCCGACAATCGGAGTGACAAATCCTAATCTCGAAATACGCCAACCCAACAAGTACCTTCGGAGACACCTGTAGAGCACCTTTATAATCACCCGGTTACGTTGTGACGTTTGGTAGCACACAAAGTGTTCCTCCGGTAAACGGGAGTTGCATAATCTCATAGTCATAGGAACATGTATAAGTCATGAAGAAAGCAATAGCAACATACTAAACGATCAAGTGCTAAGCTAACGAAATGGGTCAAGTCAATCACATCATTCTCCTAATGATGTGATCCCGATAATCAAATGACAACTCATGTCTATGGCTAGGAAACATAACCATCTTTAATTAACGAGCTAGTCAAGTAGAGGCATACTAGTGACACTCTGTTTGTCTATGTATTCACACATGTATTATGTTTCCGGTTAATACAATTCTAGCATGAATAATAAACATTTATCATGAAATAAGGAAATAAATAATAACTTTATTATTGCCTCTAGTGCATATTTCCTTCAACCAATGCCCCCCTCCCTAAAGAAAAAACGTCCGATTTTACAACTTATCACAACTATACTTTCCATTTTACAATCACTATGCATATGTTGCCTCCTTGGAAGCTCTATGCAATAATATAGTGATCCAAAAGTGGCCATGGAGAACCAAGAATATGCCCTGAGTGTAGTAGCATCACCCAAAATAGGATCATGGATCGATAGCCTCCTCATTCGCATGGGAAGAGCTCGTGAAGAAAGGCAAGGTTGGGAGACAAACTTTGAAAATGAGTATCATTATTTTTATCTATCTAAGGAACCAAAGAACTGATTTTTCTAGACAGATTGGTCCTTAAGAGGATCACCGGAGACCAAGATAAGTGCATAGAAATAATCAAGCATCAACGGCTTCTCTGGAATATCACAACACCATTGAGCTGCGAGGACTGTTCAGCCATGAATGGGACACGGTTGTGATGCTAAGTAATTCACTCGCAGTTGTGACCAGACTTGTCACTGCTGGGCCTATAGACGACGGTACAAAGCTGCACAATGACATGTCAAGCAATGAGATTGTTGACCAAAAATTTGTTCCATATTTTGGAGGTTGACATTGATGAACTAAATGAAGCCATTGAAATTCTTGTAACATTATCTGCAAGCATGAAACAAATTTTTCTCGAGATGCAGCATGAGAGGCTGCATCACATCGTACTTAAGGATAAGGATATAGAGACAGAACATAATGAAGAGAAAGAGAAGAGTGATTAGAAACGTTGGGGAAGAACTGGTCAGATTGTTTAGGGTCTTAAGTGCAAGAGGCAACAATATTGATCTACTTGGAAGATGGAATCAAACTATTGACGAGGGTAACTCTTTGTCTCTGCATGCACCTAGTTTTAATCTTATTCCCATTTTCTCTAAGGATTCTTAGCAGTTCAAACATGCATAAATGGGTCAAAATGGTTGCTTTTGGCTCCTGGGCATGAGTTATTGTAGGGCGAAATCAGTTGGTAGTTTTTGGTTGCATATACCTGTCATTTTAGTATTCTCCCTCTAATATCATTTTGGAGTTATAAAGATGAGTAATTCTACAAGCAGACTATTCTTGTTGATAAATAATCCTACAAATACTCTATTTTTGTTGATGAGCAATTGTGGGGTACTCTGTTTTTGTTGGCTATTTGCATTGCATTAATATGTATCATTTTCATTGCATCCATATGTATTAGAGTCATATGTGATATGATTAAGCCTTGCAAAAAATGATATCACGATTATAACATTGCTAATAGTCCCTTTATGCTGAAAATATTGTTTTATGTGGTTAGTTAAATAGTATTTAGTTAGGAAGAAAGACTCGGGAAAATAAAGAAGGGAGCAAAATGTTTTCTGCCATGTTATCCCTTATGGTGGTGATATGTAAGAAGATCAATGTAGAGGATTTTAGTAGTGCAATCTTTGACCATTTGCATGCAGCAGTGTTGAAAAAACTCAAGAAGATAATAAAAATGAACAAGGCTAGAGACGTGATCCACTAACAAGTTGGTCCTACTTGTGTCAGTTCCTAAACAATCTTTGTTTATTTCAAATGGTGTCCTTGTTGAGTTTGTCTTGCTGAGTTATGTTTTATGTTGCAGATGATAAAATCTTATTCCAAATGACATATTAAAATTATCGGCTCTTTCATGGATCTAATTAACCTCTTTGACCTGGTGTTTGTACATATTTTATACTAAAATTTTATATTTATCATCCTACCATGTTTTTATTACTTATTTGGCATACTTAACAACATAAAAAGTTAAATATTAATTGTATGATCTATTTATTATATATTTTTAATATATACTGAAAATACTCATGCGTTGCGCTTAATTCAATTTGTACTTTGTAATAAAAATGGTTTTCTAAATAGTGTTTGATACTTATATAAATTATATACATATCTACGTTAGATATATCTCTAAAACATATGGTTTGACAAATTGTAATAGTGGTTGTACTGTATGATTAGGAAACATATATGTAGAAAATTCTAGAGTACAAATTTAATCGTATGTAAAGAACCGCTTCAGATATATTTATTTTTGGAGCATCCATGTACTAATTTAATCATATATTTGCTAAATCATATGGTTTAACAGATGGACCTATATACTATTTTTAAAATAGAAATAATGGGTGTACATACACCCATGTACTGTAACGCCCTAGATTTTAACTCAACCTGGCAGTGCTACCACACTAATCTAATACTACAAAATCTTGGAATATTTAGAAGTTTCGGAAGGGTTTCTCTTGTTTAATCGGACACCCATGTCACACAAATTGACATATATCAGAATAATCAGTAGCATAACTTAAGCGACAAAAGACTTGCAGAAGGTAGATGAATATTATCCAATTGTTATACTACAACTAGTACATAACAATTTGAGTGTCATCTAAGGATTGTATGAAGGTATATGGTGTGCTCAAGTGATGTAGTGATGCTACTCCCTTGCCCATGCATTTTCACTACTCGGTGTACCTTAAATCCAAATAAAATCCAACAAAGAAACAAACAAGAGTGAGTAATGATCACTCAGCAAGTACAATATAGGTCCATAGAAATAACAAGTAGACATAGAAGGTAAATCCATAACAAAAGAACTCCGAACCAAAACTGAATATTTCGGTATACTGAATCATCACATTTGGGGCTCTCTGGAATAGACACATCCTGTGTCGCTCTCATCGGAGACTGAAGTAGACATGACGGACTTTCCACAACGATATTTACCGGAAAAGTCGACCAATGCCTGAACTGGACGCTGAAGGACATAGTGGACTTTCCACAACAGGGTTACCGGAATAGTCGACAAATGTCTGAACTGAACTCTGAATAACATGGCAGACTTTTATCTAGTTTAATATAATCATCCTATAATTTTAGGAGCATGTAAACATAAATTGTTAGCGACAACAGTTGGAGACAATTCATTAGCATGTTTTCTCTTTTTATTTGCCAAACATATAAGACGAGAATGTCTTATCAACCGCTATATACATACGTTCAATGGATGAAGATCTAACAACCGCAGAGACTCACAACTAAGGGGGGAAACAAAGATCGAATGGTTGAAAGAATATGTGGTGTGGCCACCCAGATTTCTCTCCCCTCCTCTTAATTATCCCCTTTCGTAATTTACTTTGGTGCCCATATCCTTGATTGATTGCACTTTGTTTGTTTGAACCCAACTGAAGATAGTACTTGGCGTGTTTCTTTTTCTGTGCCAAACGACCAGGCAAACCAACACAAAAACCATATCCGCTGCAGAACAAATTGTTGGCAGTTTTTTGTTAGTTTTGTAAAAATACCATGAACCATGCTAGAGCAAGTAAAACACCGAAGTTAAAGCAGGTGACTTGTGTCTACAACCATGTTGGTGGAAGTATGCTGGGATGTTGGATGGATTGATGATACTTGGCTGGAGCCCTTGGTTGTTTCATATGCCCAAGTTTTAATTTCGTTGTTGGTTCATCAGTTTGTTTACAACATGCTATGAATTAGTCTTAAATTGCTCTGCTCAACTCGATCAGAAAATTAACACAAACTACTATATCAGACAGAGTCTTGGGCAATCCAAGTTGATGTGCCTTTAGCTGATAACCCTGCTAGACACAAGCAAAATGACTAGATAAGAAAGTTTATCCTCTCTTAAGCCTGTAAAATCATACTCTGCTTGGTATGTTTACTACCTTTGCCCATGTGTCTTCTTGTTTCTCTAGCTTCACAAAGTTAGAGCATCTCTAGCAGACCTCGTATAACGCCGACCCGCAAAATGCGTTTGCAGTTCGCGGAAAAACGTCTTTGCGGGCAGGCGCGTGCGGCCGCAGAGTCAGACCCCGCAAAACGGACCCGTATAAAAGAATATTCGCAGAATATGCTCTTTTACGGGTCGGCTTTGCGGGGTCTGTTCGGGCGCCACTCCCGTCGGCCCGCAAATCCAAAATTTGCAATTTAATTTCACACAAGAAAATACATTTCTTTGCTTTTTCAATGGCATTGGATACATAGGACTTCACCAAATCTTTGCTAGAATAGCAAGACCAAAGAAAACAAGAACCACAATTATGCATTTTAGAAGATATCCAACTTCCATAACTGCTCCCACTAGTTGGACCAATATCTTCTCCATGCATTCGTTGTTGATCTGCGGATTTTTGATTTTGTATTCTTCATTCTTCTTCTTTGGTTCTAAAGAAGTAGACGTTCCTTCCCCTCTACTTTCTTCTCTAATTGCACATGCAGCTGCATCATTAGCTTCGATTCTACTAAGGAGTACACGAACATCTATTAAGTTTCTTTCTATCAATAAATCAATGTATTCTCTTTCCCAAAACCAAAATGAGCATCCATTTTCCTACACACATGATGATGTTCGAAATGAGCTATCACAATTGAACCGAAAAATACGGTGACAAAGCCGAATAAAAATAACACATACCCCGTCGTTTTTGCATTTGAAGAACACCCATCCGGGTGCTTCGGCGTGCCCGAAGTTAGCCGCAGCACTGTCCGCGTGCAGTCGTCGCACTATATGAGCGGCATCGGCGAGCCGCGGAGCCACTGCGCAAGCGCCGAGCCCGGCGGACGGCTGACCGAATCCATGCCGGCAAACCGTCGACGGCGGCGACAAGACGAACCCGTACCTGCATGCGGCGATGGGCCTTTGCCGGTGCTGCGCGGGGTGCTCCCCGACCATTCCATCGCTTGGCGCAACCACCAGCGGTTGGAAAAGCCAAATCTGGCCACCCGCGTCAAACGGACGCAGATCTGCAACTTTCCGGCCCGCCGATGCAGGAGGGGTGGCGGAGGGCAACCTCGGGCACGTGGCGGCCTTTCGGCGTGATCCTGCCAGCTACTTTCGTCGAAATCGTTGGTGGCGGCCCGGTGGCGGGGCGGGGGGGGGGGGGGGGGAGGGGCGGTGGTAGGTGGGGAAAGCGCGGGCTGAAATGTCCTCCCCACCAACCGCTCGCGCTATATGTAGGGCGCCGAAGGGCCAGGAGGGGGGACCCGCGTATCACGGGTTGGGGTCGAGATTTTGTCGCGCCCCTCAAAAATATTTACGGGTCGGACGCGTTTGCGGGGTCTGTTCGGGCGGGATTTTTCGCGCCGACCTTCATTTTGACGGTTATTTTGCAGGTTGAGGCTTTTTGCAGGACCTGCTAGAGATGCTCTTTGAGCGGCCACCAATATTGATAGGGTAGGGAAAACCCTTTTTATAGAAGACAAGAAACCAAACTCTGCACTGACTGCGATCTGCAGTCACAAAAGCATTCTCCATAAACAAATGATGTCAGTACTACGTATATAGCATTAATATAAGAGAGAATTCCTTATCTAACACTAGCTTAATTTTTTTGCCTTATTTGACACTGCAAAACTTGTTCTTCCTTATGTAACACCAATGCTAAAATTTGTTCCCTTTTTAACATTTCCATCCATTTTGACCTCTAACGGTGTGAAATGACACATGAGAAGACGATTTTACCCCTGATGAACTTGTGACCAAAATTCTTCCCATAGTAAAAAGCAACAACTTTTTCACAATTTAGTTCAAAATTTGGGCAGAACCTGTAATAAGTGAATTTTAGTCAAAGTATGTAACAAATTTTAAAGGTTCTGCCCAAATTTTAGCATTGGTGTTACATTAGTTCACAATTTAGTTCAAAACTTGTGACCAAAATTCACTTATGTAACACCAATACTATTTAGCATTGTATGTATAAGTAAATTCTTCCCAATGCATGATCTGTAATTTGATGCACATCCAGATCATGCAATTCACTTATACATACATTTCAACAAATAGTATTCAGATTTGCACATAAACATACAGGCCCCCATCCAAGTACACATATCACTTCCAACATATACATGATCACATATATGAGTCCAATCCCACACATACATCATACTCTACATCATACGAGCAACACAAAAGGATTGTCATCATGTCCAGGTTCGCGTACATAGTCCAAGTCCATACATACATGATATGGACTACACAAAAGTGACCTAAGGTTCACATACATGAGTCCAAGTCCACACAACATGACATGAGCAGCAACAAAAGTGACTCTAACTAAAAGAAATTAAATTTGGTTCACAAGCTAAGTCTTCGTTTGCTTCTTGTGCTCATTGCGTGGCTGGCTGGGTTAGTTTTTTTGCTTCTTGTGCTCATTGCGGGGCTGTCAAATGGCACCATAGGACAAATTTCATCCTTTTTAGCAAGCTCCATCTTCTTCCCCTTCCCTGATCTGCTGCCGAGGCCGATTCAGCAGCGTATTGGCCTGAGCCTACAGCTGCTGTCGAGCCCGAACCAGCCGTGCCTTGGCCTGAGCCTCCAGCCATGCCGGCGGTCGAGCCCTCAGCCCATGCCCCGCCCTGGCCCGTGATTGCTGCAGCTGAGACACCGCCTCCTGCTGAAGCCGTGCGCTGACGCAGCCCCTCCGCAGCCGTAGCCGCGTGCTGGCCCGACCCCTCCGCACCACAGCCGTCGCCAAGGCTCGCCATCGCCGGATCCGCGGGAGCGCCAAGGTCGGACCCCTCCGCCGCCGCGCACTGGCTTTGCTCCGCAGCGCCTTCCCCATCCTCAGCACCACCGCCATCCATAACGCCGAATCTCCGCCGCCGCTAGCAGGTTCTCCGCCGTCGCCGCCGCCCGCAATCGCTAGGGTTTGAGAAAGGGGAAGCGGGGAAGGGGATGTGGATCGTGAGAGAGATGCCCGGTTCGGTTCGGTCCTGTTCTGTTTTCTTTTCTCTCATGCTTATGGGCAGGGGCATTTTTGTCCAGCTAAGAAAAACTGACATCACTCCATGCCTGTTTTAACGGTGTGAGCTAACAGAATTGACGGAAGTGTTAGATAGGGGGAAAAAATTTATGCATGATGTTAGATAAGGAAGAAGAAAATTTCCAGTGTTAAATAAGGAACCAATATTTAAAATAGTGTTATATAAGGAATTTTCTCAAGATATATAAGCTTGTACCTAATCGACAACTTGAGTCTTTGGTGTGCTGCTATACTCAACAGGAGTAGGATCCGGTCGAGCATAAATGGCCACAGTTGGCACCTCAGGGCCCGTCAGATTGCATGGCGTTATTTAACGGCATGCCACTGCAATTGTAAAAGTGGAAAACAGAATTTACAGACGCAAAGCTTGGCAGGTTGGGCCGACTCAACAATCCATCTAGTTAATTTGTTTTATCGCTAAAATAAAAGGGGAGCCATGTGCATGATGTGAACTACCAATTAAGTACGGCAACATCAGCAGAAGACTTCGAGGGATCACCAGATGGCACGTTATCCGAACATGATATTCTCGACCGTTTTCGAGGTTTCTTGACTTGATCACTGAAAAACAGGGAATGATGAGGAAGAGAACATAGCTAAAAGTACCGGTTTTTTTTTTCACTTTTATTGTTTGAAAAGCATTGCAACTGAAATTACTGTACCTTGCAGTGTTCTCATCACGCCTGTCAACTTTCGAGTACACAAGTGATGGGAAGTCACTGGGGCAAATTGCAGGTCGCTCTGTTTCTCTATCAACAAAGTTGGTCTGGAAAATAGTTTTCTTTACTTGATTGGCTGCTATCACTAAAGGTAATTCATCTTGACACAGTCTTTTCCATCGCCTGCAGTCACAAACGGCATAACTATTAGCAACAAAGTTTGTGCTTGCTTTGGTTGGTGGGACAGCTCCTCCATCATGAAGTGCATTATCGATTTGAAGTTTCGAGCAACACATCAGAATTACATCATGTAAAATCTGAAAGAGATGGGTTTATGGTTTACCTCAAGCACATACTATCAGTACGGTGAGGAATCATAGCCCCAGCAATCTTGGACCAGCACGCACCAACCTCATGGACGGAAGCCAGTAACTTGGAATCCTCTTAAGGGCGCCATTCCCCATGATCTATATCCGGATCAAGAACATTACACCACCTGTTTAACGAGGATAAAAACTAGCATCACCATCAAACCATAAACTTCCAACTGACATGGTAAAACTACTACCTTACCTCTCGCTGCTTTGACTTTGTGTGCGGCCAGGTAAAAACTGCGCAATCTTATTCCAGCTGCCAGACCTAAAAAGCTTGACAGATACCATGAGGCGCTTGTCCTCGTCCTCAGACCATCTCCCCGCCCTTTTCCTTTCAGGGTTTAGCGTTTTCCTCCACCTAGTTAAGTTTGACGTAAGGTATGTCAAATATACCCCACCCAAGGAAAGTAAGAGAACATCCACGTAAAACTAAGTGAGGACAAAGATTAAATACCATTAGAAAAGATTACCACGATAAAGAGTGATAACAAAGGTGCCATAATAGAAAGCATGATCCATGTAAAATTAGTGAGGAAAAATATTAAATTCCGTTAGAAAAGGTAACCATGATAAAGAGTCATAAGATATGTACCGTAATAGAAAGACAAGTCAAAGAACAGTACCTGTTAGAGCACTGGTTGCCAACGCGACCAACCAGATTAGCTGATACAAGTTGCCAGTTACAACCAAAAGTTTTGACGGCAACTACAAGTTGAACATCTTCCTCTTTTGTCCAGACCCTCTTCAATATGTGGGGATTAAGACTTCATTGATAACGGGCAAAGCACTGGAAAGGAGTTCTCTGTGTGCCCAACGCAACCGCAATATTAATCCAATTATGCATTCCTCTTTCTTGGACAGTTAGTATAAGTCTTTTCTCCTCACATGCAGTCCAGGCGTTGTGATTAATCAGTGGATCATCATAGTTTAGCCACCTAGAGAATACAATTACAATTTCTTGAATTAGGACTAACCAATTGAAAACACAGATGCAGACAAATACAGCAGAAACGTTAAATAACAATATCAGGAGAGATGGCAAAGTAAGATCTGGTGAAACTTTTGCAAGATGAGCGAAATGAAAATTGCTCCGTGCGCTAGAAGGGAAAAATAACTTGTAGAGGGAAAGTACCTTGATTCGCATTCAGCACCGGATCGACCAGGCAGGTACATAGCAGCAATATAGTCCCAGTTTACTAATGGTAAGACTGACCGGAGAATCTCGTGAGTCGCCTCAAAATTACCCCCAGTGTTCGTCAGTGCATAGGCCATATCTACAGCACTGAAGTCACCACTGGAACTGCAGAACAAAAAAGGAATAGCAGAATAAGATTTCATGTCAAATCTTCTAGCAGAAGACCAAGTAAAATTATATTAAAACCCATAAGTTTGGCATCAAACCCACATCTCAATTTGCGGAAAACAAATACCCCAGTAGCACAACTATAGAGACTGTAAAGACTGCCAATTCATGATTTACTAGCAAGATGCCCGTGCATTGCACGGAACAACAAGATGCATTTTTTTACAAAACATCTGTTGTGATTGACCCATGCAGGAGTAATCCCATGTGTAAAAACTAATGATATCTCGAGAATTTTATCGGAAAAATAGTATCTCGAGAATTTCATCGGAAAAATGATTTCTCGAGAAAGATGAGAGATAAGGTGAGGAGGTGTGGGGCGTGGTGGTGACTGGTGGTCGGACTGGGCGGAGGCATGGGGATATATCTATGTTAGATATATACTGGACGGCGCCGGCAGCGGCCACCATGCCAGATTGTTCCAGAGACTTCCTTTTTTAATTGCTCAACAATGAGGTTGTGGGAGATAAGGATGAACGAGGCAAGGCCTTATCTGTAAATGTGGAGAGAGGTGCGGGTATTTTTTGTAAAATTGTCATGGTTTGCTTTCTATCCATCAGATATAGATCGGACGGTCTATATTACAAGATGGCAGGCACACCATCATCACCAACTCAGTTTTTTATAAGAGTAGAGATAGATAGTTCAGTCAGAAACCCATTGAATTCATATTGATAGAAAACCATCAAGAAAAATGGAAAATAGCTATTAGAACCATATACTCCCTCCGTACCTAAATAAGTGTCGCTGATTTAGTACAAAGTTAGCATAGAGTTGTGCTAAATCAACGACACTTATTTTGGGACATAGGGAGTACAAAACTTTTAACACTCTTGAAGCTTAAAAAGGGGTGCTCTTCAAGTATTAGCAAAGAATAATTGATAAACTATGACAATGGGTTGTTCAATGTGATATTAAGTGATTAAGTCATGATTCAAAATCCATGACCGAAATAGAAGATGAAAATGCTACATTGGTGCAAGAGTTCAATAATTCGACAAACCTTCCATTCTTCATGGAGTCCTTAATTAACATTTCCTGATACTGCTGCTTTATTCCTTTAGCAAGCCTGTCTTTCTCTGTATCTGACCATGAATGCTTCTGAAGCGAAATTGGGAATTGCTTCAGAACTACTTTGTACTTTTCAATATGAGGGTTCTCAGCTGGGCCAAGAAGCAATGGAGACATCTTACATTTATTCTGCAAGAATAGAATACTCTTTTGTAAGTGTCGTATTATCTGTTCCTAAAAATCAAGATAATCACTTGACAGTCATGTTCATGCACATGACAGAGCAATATGTGACTATATTCCCATGATCCGCGAGCTACCTTGTTTTTATGTACCATTCTCTCCATTATGAAACGGAAAACAATGGTTCGGGCAACAGAGGAAGAATATGTAAGTGTACAATAGAAACAATATTTACAATTGATCTGTCTAATAAATAAATTGATTTTAGTGTGATAGAATAGCAATTCAATATCCCTAAAATTAAGAACAGCAATTCAATTAAATTCCACAATATACATACATGTTCACAAGAAAAGGATCTTAAGTAATTTAGTCAACAGACTCGACATGACTAGGATACGAAACCTATTCGCCTTTTCATACAGGTATTTACAACTATCTTATGCAGGAAACAAGCGTTGGTGTAGAAAAATCTGTAATGAAAGTTAATAACTATGTGGCGTTTTCAGAGAACAAATAGGAACATCAACAACAGAAGGTACAAGTGCTCTATAAGTTTATATATCATAAGGTGATTATATATGTTATCTAATATACAATACACAGCTGTAAATACTGACGTTATTACCTTTGCGGATTGTGCGCTTTGTTTTTCAGAGGAAATCAATCGAACACGAGGATCCACCTTCTGGCATAAAAAATTGCTAAACGATCTTCTGCAGCTTAACTGATAGTCCATAAGGCATTTGACGCGATCCCTAAGATCCTTATTTACTTCAATCTTTGCTTCAATGTTAATCATCTTCCTTCTAATAAACTTCTGGCATGCTCTGTTCTTCTTGAGAGCATCCACTAACAATAGTGCAGCTTTGGGGAACCCAGTTTGAGTGAGAGCTTTCGTATTTTTGCTCTGTACATCCTCTTCACCAGGTCGATGTGCAATAAATTCATCGTCCCCTCCTTTTGATGCCTCATTTTTCATGTTTTCCAATGGACCAGTGGAGGTACCTTCAGTAGGTAAATAAATATTAAGGGCCCCTTTATGTATCGACATATATGCCTTTTTACACTATACAGGAATTATGATAACATTGTATATGTTGAGTTTTCGATTATATACTGGTACACGTGTCTTCAAGAGAACAGGGCTCTGCTTACATGTAATAACTCGTGAATCAGAAAATCAACCATATATAGCATCTAATTTGTCAGCAGAGAGTTTGTAATGGGTTATTATAATGCATTGCAATTCTGGTATCAGGATAACACTACATATTGTGTTAGCACAGCCCACAGTTTAACATTCAAAGCTAACACTGTATGGAAGTTACTACAAATGTAGCATGTTTTAGTTACTAGCCTTCATAAGACATCATTGCTACATGAAATTCAGAACAGTAAAAAATCCGAAATACTATAAGAAAATAATGGCCATCCGATAGTTCTTTCCTACCAAACGAAATGCACTTAATATTTTATGGTTAAATGTAATCAAAATTCAGCTTGGAAGTTTCTCATGGTAAAAAAATTAGATATCTACCTAGAATAGGGATTACCAGGCTATATCATACTATCCTAGATGTACCATCAAAGAGACATGTTCATACACAAAAGAAATGCAAACACACACAAAGTCTCGAACAAACCGAAAACACTCACCAGGCGCTTCCAAACTGGAACCGGAAAGAACTGGATTGTGAGTGGACTCACCGGAGTGGTAGTGCGAGAAGCGGCGCTGTATCGCACGGAGCATCTCGAGGTCATCCTCCATGAAGGAAGGCGGCCAGATGCAGATCGGGCGCAGCGAGGAGGGCGAGGCCTTGTTCAGGTGAAGGTTCTCGCGGATGCTGCGAACAAGGGCAAGGTCCTCCTCCTCCTCATCAGACAAGCCATCAGTTGCCGCCACCGCCGTTGTCCAGCTGATGGGAACTTGAGTTGTACCAATTTATGCAAATTACACGCTACAGGTTAACCTTATCTTTCTTTCTCTTTTTCCTTATTTTATCTTTGTTCTAAATCTTAAGCTTTCTCAGTATAATATGCTAATTACAAGTTTGTTTCATTATGTATCTGATAAGCAGAGCTAGATTGGTGGAAGTACAATTTGCAATTTGCAATCTGATAAGACATCATTGAACAAGAAACGGTGAACCTAATGTGATGATCTGCAATACTAGATTGAAGCTTGAGACTGATTTAACACCCTAAAACATGAAGAACACATTAACGAGTGGCTGCTGCATAATAGCATTAGTGTCAGATGCAGTAGTGGCTGCAGAAGACGAGCCAAGCAGAGGGCTGGACGTGAGGGGCGGACATGGAGGACGTCGGGGGCGTGAGACAGGATGGCGGGGCACGGCGGGCGGGGTGTGGCACAGGGGAGCGGCGCGCGCCGGTCCTGGGGCGCTGCTGACCTCCATGGCGTGGGGGAAGGAGCGAGGGAGCAGGAATGCGGGATGGGGCGGAGATGGGGAAGGGGGGGAGGCACCTGCGCAGCCGCCGGTCGCCGCCGGTCTCCCTGCTCGGTCGCCGCTCTCGTTTTTTTTGTTTTTTTTGGAGAGCTTGTCGCCGCTCTCGTCTGCGACCACCTAATCCACGCGCGGGTCGGAGAACACCTACCGAACGCGCACTCCCCTGCGCGATTTGGTCCAGCTCATTACAGGGCGCGGGCGCCATTTTATTTTACGTTTACTTTTTCGGCTTTTTTCGTTTTTTTTATTATTTTCCCTTTTGTTTTCTGTTTTTACTACTTTTTAAAATTTATACAAAATAGAGAAATGATTCCATATTGTAAATTAAAATCGTAGATTCGAAAAATGTCCTTGAAACCAAAAAATGCCCAGCCCATTACGGGGCGCGGGCCCCATTTTCTTCTATTACGTGTATATTTTCCCTTTTCTTTTCTGTTTCTACTACCTTTTATTTTTTATACCAAATATCCTTTCAAAAACAATTATAAAAAAATTAAATTCTTACATATTGTAATAAAATCACAGATTCACAAAATTTCCTCAAAAACAAAATAATTTGTGAACTTAAAAATATTTCAAAATTCAAAAAATGTTCAAAGATTTCAAATAATGACAATGTTTATGAAATTCGTAAAATGATCACGAATTTCATAAATGTTCACAATTTCAATAAAACTCTGGAAAAAAAACAATATTCATAAATTCAAATAAATCACAAATATAAAAAAAATGTTTATAAATTCCAAAAACCTTAGTGAATTAGAAATATAATAAATTTCAAAACTTTCATGAAATAAAAAAGTTCATCAACTAAAAAACACAATTTGAAAAGTGTGACATTTCAAAAAAAATGTTGACGAACTTAAAACGTGTTCAAAATAATCCCAAAATGTTCTGGCATTTAGGTAAAAATGTTCACAAACTGTTAAAAATGTTTTCAGCAAATTAAGTTCATGAAATTCAACATGTATTATTTAATTGTGAATTAATTAAAAGGAAAGGAAGGAAAATGAAAGGAAAAAGCAGAAAAAACCCAAAAAGAAAATTGCAGAAATAAAACCGCTCTTATAGGTGAAACCGGAATAGATTCAGAGTTTTGATCATAAAGATTCCACTGATCCCGTCAAAAGGAGTCCAACACCTGGGATAGGACGGTACATCTAAGAAATTATTCCATGAATCATACTCCCCCTTGATGCAGGAATTGCAAGGATAATGTTTATATCGTATCATATTTCATACGTTTTTTCACTTTGATTTATTTTCTCTTGTTTGTTTCTTATAAGATGTGATATTGCCCTACTTCGGATAATGATTAACATAGACAAATGTTGTTCAAATGAGATACTGGTCTTCGTATTTTAACCGCCATTCCCCAACAGTATGTACACATGATTCATGGTTTTTTTTCTTTTGTAGACACTCTATGAAGTTCTCACTACAAAACTAAGAGTTTGACTTATATGTTCCTACAATTGTCAAAGTGCTAGAATATATGAAAGAAGAAGACAGGGATGACATAAACAGAAGGCAAGCATGTCGTCTTCTTGTTTATTTCCAGTCTTTTGATTTTGTGTTCTACTTAGGGGTTATGTCCACTATATTGCTAATCACAAACGCAATATCATTGGCAGTACAATAGAATAATCATATATTGTGAATGTCATTAAATGTCTGCATTCAACCAAAGCCTCCTTAATGGAGGTAAGGATTGATAGACATGGGACCCCAGGCCATTTTTGTCCTGGGTTCGCCCCCGTCTCTCATGGTGGAGACATGCCAAAAGATCAGTGGAGAAGATTCTAGTGGTGTCATCTCTGACCATGTGAATACATCAGTGGTGAACAAGCTCAATAAGATATTAGAAATGAATAAGGATGCTACCACTCAGTGCTGGATAATTTTGAAGCTTGTATTTGATATATGATCATATCAATGGTTCACCTCAAGCCGAGTTGTACCACTGAGTTCAACCAAAATAACTTTCACGAAATACTCTCCAAGGCTGTTGAGACCATGCCGGGTGTTGATGAACGCATTCTCATGAGTGGCAACCATTGCGAGATATCTGTCAGGCCTCTGCTTCTCTTGTGGAAGAGGAACAGAACGAGCTCGTGGCACAAGGTTATAGACGTGATGCACTAAGAAGTGGGTGTTGGTTGTTTCAGTCGCCAAAAAAATCTTTGTTTGTTGTTAATGGTGTGCATGTGGAGTTTATCTTTCTAAGTTATGTTTTATGTTAGAAATGATAAAATTTTGTTCCAAATGTCATATTAATTTTTTTCATGGGTCCAATCAACCCCTTTGACCTGGAGTTTATACATATTTTATACTAAAATTTTATACTTATCATCCTACCGTGTTAAGGATTATATTTTTATTACTTATTTGGCATACTTAACAATATAACAAAGTTAAATATTAATTATATTATTTATTTATTATATATTTGGAATATATATTACTGAAAAATACTCATGTGTTGCACTGAATTCAATTTGTACTTTGTAGCAAAATTGATTTTGCAAATATTTTTGATACTTATGTAAATTATATACATATCTATGTTACATATATCTCTAAAACATATGGTTTGACAAATATCGTAATAATGGTTGTACTATATGATTAGGAAAACATATATGTAGAAAATTCTAGAGTACAAATTTAATTGTATGTAAGGAATTGTTTCAGATATACTCGGTTTTTGGAGCATCCATGCACTAATTCAATCATATATTTGCTAAATCATATGGTTTAACAGATGGACCTATATACTCTTTTTAAAATAGAGTAATGGATGTACATCCGTACACCCATGTACTGTAGCGCCCTAGATTTTAACTCAACCTGGCAGTGCTACCACACAAATCTAATAATACGAAATCTTGGAATATTTAGAAGTTTCAACAGGGTTTCTCTTGTTTAAACGGACACCCATGTCACGCAAAAAGACTCACATAGGTAGATGAATATTATCCAATTGTTATACTACAACTAGTACATAACAATCTGAGTGTCGTCTAAGGATTGTATGAAGGTATATGGTGTGCTCAAGTGATGTAGTGATGCTGCTCCCTTGCCCATGCATTTCACTACTCGATGTACCTGAAATCCAAATAAAATCCAACAAAGAAACAAACAAGAGTGAGTAATGATTACTTAGCAAGTAGTACAATTTAGATCCATAGAAATAACAATTAGTCAGAGAAGGTAAATCTATAACAGAAGAACTCTGAACCAGAATTGAATATTTCGGTAATACCGAATCATCACATTTGGGGCTCTCCGGAAATAGACACGTCCCGTGTCGCTCTCATCAGAGACTGAAGTAGACATGACCGGCGTTCCACAATGGTATTTAATGAAAAAGTCGACCAAAGTCTGAACTGGACACTGAATGACATAGCGGACTTTCCACAACGGGGTTACCGAAAAAGTCGACAAATGCCTGAATTGAACTCTGAATAACATGGCGGACTTTTATCAAGTTTACTTTAATCATCCTATAATTTTAGGAGCATGTAAAAAATATTAAATTCTTACATATTGTAATAAAATCATAGCTTCAATAAATTTCCTCAAAAACAAAATATATTTGTGAATTAAAAATATTTCAAAATTCAAAAATGTTCGCGGATTTCAAATAATGACAATGTTTGTGAAATTCTAAAATGTTCCCGAATTTCATAAATGTTCACGATTTCAATAAAAACTAGAAACAAACAAATATCCATAAATTCAAATAAATCGCAAATATAAAAAATGTTTATACATTCCAAAAAAGTTGGTGAATTAAAAAATATAACAAATTTCAAAACGTTCATGAAATAAAAAAGTTTGTCAACTAAAAAAACACAATTTGATAAGTCTGACATTTAAAAAAAAATGTTGACAAACTTAATACATGTTAAAAAAATCCCAAAATGCACAAAATGTTCTGGCATTTAGGTAAAAATGTTCACAAATTGTTAAAAATGTTTTCAACAAATTATGTTCATGAAATTAAAATATATTATTTAATTGTGAATGAATTAAAAGGAAAGGAAGGAAAATGAAAGGAAAAAAGCAGAAAAAATCCGAAAAGAAAATTGTAGAAATAAAAACTGCTCTTATAGATGAAACCAGATCAAATCCAGGGTTTTGATCATAAAGATTCCACTGATCCCGTCAAAAAGAGTCCCAACACCTGGGATAGGACGGTACATCTAAGAAATTATTCCATGAATCGTACTCCCCCTTGATGCAGGAATAGCAAGGATAATGTTTATATCGTATCATATTTCATATGATTTTTTTACTTTGATTTATTTTATGTTGTTTGTTTCTTATAAGATGTGATATTGCCCTACTTCGTATAATGATTAACATAGACAAATGTTGTTCAAATGAGATACTGTTCTTCGTCTTTTAACCGTCATTCTTTACTTTTTTTTAACCCGGGTGTCAGTGAAATTGAACAACAATGGTCATTGGAGTGATTGATTGTGTATGTTATTGTCCCTTTTATCCTTTACTGCCCCTTTGGATGTTGATGTTGAAGGCAAGAATTGAATATTGGCATTCAGGTGGCCCCAATATCTCTGTTTTTCGATGGTCAGAACATCAATATGCGTAATCGCAGCTCAATGTTGAGCTTCCTTGGCCAACACTTGCTCGACCCCATCCCGAATTTTTGTTCCCAGTTCTGTGTGGTCAGATATGTATTGAGAGTTGGGACGCCCGCTCCTGCTCACCGCCGACCACCATGGCCGCCGGAGATTGGACGAAGAGGGGCCAGCAAAGGGGTTGGAAGAGAAGATCAGAAGTTGGGGCGGCAAGGGGGCGCAGTCCAGAAGTCTCAGTTCTTGCAAAGGCCTCTGCAGTTCAGGCCTTCTTATTACGTGAATTATGCTACGGACGTGGATGTGCAGAGGATTAGCACCCTACTGCATGTACCTGATGACTCTTCTGAGTTCTACTAGTAAGATCAAGTGGAGAAACTAAACATTGATCTGCCTTGTCGCAACTTGCCTAGCACTCCGGCCAAGTTGCCCTCTGTGATATTTTACACAAAGGAAAGCACAAAATTAAATTATTGAACGATCTCCTCAAATTTGACAGATCCGATCTATGCGCACAGTTTGAATCTCCAACCAATGACAGAAGCCGGGTCCAAATTAAATGTTTTGGATGACGGTTGTGGCCGCAAAATTAAATCGTCATAAGGAGCATGCTTGCGGATGAGGATTTGTGGCTCTCAGGTGCCACACACCCCTATATGAAAATAGCATTAACAAACATATTAGCAAAATTCAAAAAATTCTGAAATTTTGGGATATTAAACTTGGGTGCCCGTTGTACACACGTGTTCAGTTTCGTGGGTAATGGGTACCCGTGGTAATGCCAGTAAAGGACAAAAAGAATCGTATGTGTAGAAAAAAAACTGAATGTAATGTATGTCGGTCCGTAACTCTTACGCCGCGGATACCACGTGCACCTATTCCCCGCGGATAAAAACAGCAGAAACAGATAAAAAAACAGAAATAAACATCATACATAATACTGTGTTGATGTGTGAAAAATCAAATAGTAAACAACTATTTCTCTTTATAAGCATCTACATTATGAATAAAAGGGATACTCATAGCTCGCAAGGCATAAAGCCTTCTACTGGTGATTTAACTGAAATCTCGGCAGTCATAAAGCCCACAGGGTTATTATTACTCACCAGAGCAGGACTTAGTTAACAACAACTGGAGAATACAAAATCCAGTTTTGTCTAATCTAGTTGATATGCTAAGAAATCTTTCTCTTCAATGCATTAATTAAACTAGAAAAAAGAAGAGCAAACATGATGTGTCTAATCTTTCTCCAGTTGTGCCTAATCTTATGCTCGCACCATACACTTTGAGATAAGCGCAATGCACAACGCAGACTATAAAACCTGCAAGTATCAAAGTCGCATCCTGACAACTGAGATGATCAGAATATTTGTGGACAATAGTAAATGACCAAGTTCACAACACATTTTATATTTGAACTAGTTAAGATGCATGTACTCCCTCCGTTCCTAAATATTTGTCTTTTTAGAGATTTCAAATGGACTACCACATACGGATGTATATAGATATATTTTAAAGTGTAGATTCACTCATTTTGTTCCGTATGTAGTCACTTGTTGAAATATCTAGAAAGACAAATATTTAGGAACGGGGGGAGTACTACACTACCAAAGCAAAAAAAAAACCCATATAGAACATAGTTTACTCAAATGATATTCACTCTGGCGTGTTCATTTACCAATTATAGACTATGAACAAAGGAACTGCTATTAAATGCGAGGTAAATTGGTGCAAGGTCTATAGACTGGACGAACCCTGGTAGCCTTCGCTCTCAAGATTCGATGAGCTTTGGCATGAAAAGGTTGTTAGGTTTGAAGTTCAAACGGGGATGGGTAAGGGGCGAACAGACGACCACCAACTCAGATATTTATTAGGGTTGGGAAAGGCTTCATGAAGTGAAAATGTTTGGTTGAGACACAATCATAATGACACTTCTGTGACATGGCAAACACAGTGTCGCACCATAACTTATTTGTGCCTACTTTTGCCCTTCATTTACTATTGACAATGGAACAAGTCGGTTAACAACAGAAAAAAACACACAATCATTATCAGTACCCAAACAACCATATATGCCTATGTTGACCAAACACATGCCACCTTCAGAATAACTGGAAAGCATCTATTGTGATTTTTTTAGTCACTTAGGATGAAAACATCGCAATAAACATGAAAATAAATGCATAACCTACAGAAATCAACTTATGACCGCTAGCAACCACAACAAAGGGCACAGCCTGCCTTTTTAGCAGCAAGAGCAACCATACTCATCCCTACTCACTGCATGCATAATTAAGTTCACAATAAGCAATGCACTACTATACTTGTTACAAGATTCCAGCAGCAGTGATCTCTGATAGATGCCATGCTATTCTGTCAACAAGATTTTGAACATCAGCCATCACCCATAACTCTAATTTAATTAGAACTGCAATAATAGGCTTTCCACAGACCTTTCATAATAAGCACTTGAAGAGACAGTACCTTTACTGATGCAGTGCAGAAGCATCTACAATAACACAAAAGATACATATAAGAGAACATCCCAGAACATTCCAACATGGGGAAAAGCATTGTGCATTTTCAAGATATCAGAACACCTTAGAAGGCAAACGGTAGAGCCAATGCGGGCACCTGAACTCTGGAGCACTATCAAGTAGGCAGGTAGGCATCGTTAGCTTTCTTGAGTAACACAAAAGTAATAAAAAGGATAAACATCTCCAACAATATGTAGCCATATTAAGAAGCATAGACAAGTCCGAAAACTACAATGCAAATCATAGTGCTGGACTTATAAAACACATAATACAAGAATCCAGAAGGCAGCAACCAACAAAAATAATCTCCATGATAGCCACTGAAGCTTGGTTGTAAGCATTGTCCTGTGAGTAAACTGAGATAAGAAAAGCTCATTTCTTTCTCCCACCACGCTCCCTCAGAGCTAGATTGATGGCCACCCCAGGGCCAACATTGTAATAAGCAAGAGAAAGATTGTCCTTGAGGAAACTAGTCCTCACACTCAGCTTCTGCTTATTAGCAGGAAGCTGCAGCTCTCCAGCAATCTGCTCCTTAAGACTGCCGACTGTGTCAGAGAGTGATTGGACAGAGATCTCCAAAACTTGGCCTCGCAAGTTTCCTTCATCAAGGTTGGGCACAGAAACTGAGATGCGAGCAGGGCCCTGCAGGAGGAACAAATAAATTAGCATGACAGCGCAGAATAATAAGAAAGAGAAGTAGGGGATTAGAGTGGAAGTATATGAAAAGAGACATTACCGGATGCTGGGCAAGGAACTGCTCAGCTGGGATCAGAGATGCATCATCTGTTCTCTGCCTCTTAGGTTCTGGTTCCTCAGGTAGAGGTGGCTGCTCCTCCGCAGGTGGTTGTGGAGGCAAAGGTGGTGGAGGCTGGGGAATTCCGATGGGGTTGACCATGGTTGGCATGTTCTGCATGTGCGGGGGAGGGGGCATAGCGAACCGTGGTGGACCAGGCATGAACTGAGTATTATGGCCTGGAGGCGGTGGAGGGATATTACTTGGCATATGACCCATAGGACCTGACATCCTAATCATGTGTTGTTGACCTGGTGGCAGAGGTTGGTGCATGTTGGACATCATATGTGGTGGAACTACTTGCATATGATGGGGGGGTTGGACATGATAAGGCATTGGATTGGGTGTAAATCGGGGAACATTGACCAAGGAAAGTGGTTGGGGAGGCCGGGGCAACAGCATGCCAGGCCGGGGAAGTGGAGCTGGACCAGGAGCATTTGAGGCATCACCCTGTTCTTCTCCACCGACAGACATTGCCTGAGTGGCTGTCCAACCGATGCTCCCAGAATGACCATCCCAAATAACCTGCTTTGGCTGCTCATCCTTTTTCTTTTCAATTTCTGCCTTGACGGCATTAGAAACCTCTTCCTCGGTGGTTCCAAAAATATCTGGCCTTGTACGTGCAAGACCAATAATGTTACGGGAGATCTCATCATCAGGAGCAAGAGTGGTTTCCTTAATCTTGGCCAGCATTCTTTCTTTCTGTTCCTTGTACTTGGGGTCAATGAGCGAGATGCGCATGTGTTCCTCCATCTCGCTGATCGGAATGAGCTCCCCGGTTATTGGTGAGACAACAACCTTGGTCGGGTCCCTCTCCGCAGGGATCCTCTCCTCAGGCCTCTTATAGTTTTTGACAATTCTCATAGGCGGCTCATCATCATTACTGGCCACCTTAACTTGTGCTCCTCCATCATTCTCATCGAGCCTTGCTGCCTTCATTCCTTCCTCGACAAGTTGCATCTCCTCCTCATCCATCTCCATCTCAACATCCTTGGCTGGTTCAGCCAACTCCATGGGTTCCTCCTCTCCCAATGTCTCCATCCTCTTCCGGCGCTTCAACTCTTCCAGCGTAGGCGGCACAGGGAGGCCCTCGAACTCATCATCATCAAACTCAATAGTCTCGACAACGACGAAATCATGCCAATCAATCATGGACATCTGCATCCTCTCCATCTCGACCTCATCCTCCGCCTGCTGCTTGGCCTGCTCCTGCGACCGGTCCCACTCGAGCCGGTTGAGGCAGCGCTCCAGCACCGTGGTGAGGTCCTTGGTCCCCTCCTTGAGCTCCCTCATCAGGGTGGCCACGCCCTCGTCGGGCCTCATCACCCTCGAGTAGATGTCGGCGAGCGCGGTGAAGAAGGGGAACATGCTGTGGGTGGGGCGGAGGAAGTTGAACTGCGGGTTGGTGCTCTCCCGGGACGCGAGGCTGGCGAGGAAGGTCTTGCCGTTGCGGGCGACGAACTGCGCCGTGAGCTTGACGATGTCCACCTCCTCGGTGGTGATGCCCTCGGGGAGGCGCACGGTGTAGAGCTCGGCCTTGGGCGGCACGAGCACCTTGGCGGGCGGGCCGACGCGGAAGGGCGCGGAGTGGTCGGCGGGGGCGCCGTCGGCGGCGGAGTCGTCGGAGGGGAGGGCGTCGGGGTCGGCGGCGGCGGCGGCGTCGGGGGCGGGCGGCGCGTCGGCGATCTCGGAGACGCGGTGCTGGTAGTACGCGTGGTAGGGGTCGGAGGGCTGGAGGAAGTTGAACTTGGCGTTGCCCTGGTTGTGGGCGACGATGCGGCGCTCGAACTCGGGCCCGTTCTTGGCGACGAAGGTGGCCGTCTTCTCGATGATGACGCGGATGTCGGGCGGCGGGTGGATGATGCCGATGGTGCGCGTGTGGGTGGCCACCGTCGGCGCCGGCTCGGGCGGCTTGGAGGGGGCGGCGGCGGCGGGGGCGGAGGAGGGGACGATCTGCAGCTGCTGCAGCCGCTCGTGCTCGCCGTTGGCGTCCGCCTCGCCGCCGTCCGGGACTGCGGCGGGCAGGAGGGGCGCGGGGGCCACCGTTGGGGATCCCATCGGCGGCGGCGGCGGCGGGGTCTAGGGTTTCGGCGGCAGATCGGAAGCGATTGTAGGGGTGGGTGGGTGGGGATCCGGTTGGAGGGGGTGCGGGCCGCAGATTTGGGAAGGTGAAGAGAGGAGAGGAGGTCGGTTGGACTTGGATCGGACCGGTACCCAGCCCAAGTCGAAGTCGGGCTGGTCGGCCGACTCGGCTCGAGTCAGTACCAGTCGTTGTGCCAGAGGCTTTGGTAATTGGTAGCACATTTTCATTTTTCTTTCCCCGTATATTTGATTTGGTGCATATATTGCTAAAAAAATGATTTGGTGTTTGTACATACTGGCGTACCTGCAACAGTAGAATCCACACTCAAATATCCTGCCAGTAGAATGATTTGATTTGGTGTATGTACATGCTGGCGTACCTGCAACAGTAAAATGATTTGATTTGGTGGAGGGTTTTACGAGGTATCCTGCTAGTAGAATCCACACTCAAATATCGACATATAGCAACAGTGAGCCAGTGCAAAATATGTCAGCATGAAGATGAGGACATGTTGCATGCATTGTTGAGTTGTTCCCATGCGAGAGGGTTTTGGACTCAAGCCCCGGTTTGGCTTGAGGTACAACGACCTGATCTACATCCTCTAACATGGTCAAAGGATATCGCTTGTGATCCCAAGTTCTCTAAGTCCGACCGAGCCAAGCTGGTGACGATCATGTGGGCTATTTGGACGTCAACAAATAATATAACTCATGATAAAGGTGGTCTCGACCCAATACAGTCCATGAAAATGACCAGAGATACTTTAGCTTTGCTTGATCTACCAAAGGCTCAGGCCCGGTTGCTTCCGGGCCATGGATGGAGGCCACCCGAGGAGGGGGAGATCAAGATAAACACTGATGGCAGTGTTGCATTGGAAGCTCGAAGAGGAGGAGTGGGAGGAGTTGCTCGATCCCACTCCACTTTCAGAGTTGCATGGTGTAAACCTTATCAGGGGATTACCGACCCCCTTATCTCTGAAACCCTAGCAATCCGGGACGGTGTCATATTTGCTAATTAAGCTCAGGGGCTACGAGAAAGTCGTGATAGAATCCGACTGCCTGGAGGTCGTTAATCTCTGGAACTCGCGTCATGATGATAGGACTGTTGTGGCGCCCATCCTGTCCGAAATTTTGGAGCACTCTACTAGTTTTAAGTCTTTCTGTATTCAATATATTTTGAGAACAGCCAACTACCCTGCTCACCTATGTGCTAGACATGCAAGCACACTGGATGTAACAGAATGTTGGTTTGACTCTGCCCCTGGTATCATTGTAACTAGCCTCCTTGCAGATTCTGCAGGGGCTTCGATTGTTGAATAAAGCTCCAAATATTTCCCCGTCCAAAAAAAATACTGGCGTACCTAGTAGACTTGACTAAGGATGCAAATGGTACAGACAATTTTCGTTCGAGATCCGTATCCGTTTTTAAGGATATGATACGCATAAGGGTGAAAGTTGTTAGGATAATTTTCGTCTGAAATATGGTATGAAAGGGCTAAAAATCGGACATCGGATTCTTGGGATTTGGAATCAAAACACTTTATCTACAATTGATTGGGTAACACGGATATTGGCGCATGAGTGGCTGCCACATCACTTTCTGCAGTTGTTCACTCGGGCGAACGAAGCGAGTGAACAAACTTTTTTCCCTTGCCCATTGAACTCACGGACTGGCCTCACTGACTCTCTTATTTTTCTCCATCTCCCACCTTTTTCGCTATGCGTCCTCCATCCCCTCCCTCCTTGACGACCTTCCCCGGCAATCCTCAGAGGCGATGATGCAGGTGACAACACATAGATCCGGCGATTTTTCGGCATATCGGGGGTCTGGTGGCACGGAGAACACATAGAGGTAGTGGAGGAGTGTGTGCTCCCGGCGTG